>NW_028317902.1:1915000-2234166 GCF_062004578.1 Staurois parvus | reverse complement strand
CCTGTCTCCCAGCTTCTGAAACCCTTAAAGGGCCGGGAGTCGCCGGCGTCAAGGGGTTAAAGTGTAACTGATGGCAAAATATTTTTTTTCTAGTTTTAGATGAAGTGGAGAGGAGTTAGAACACGTGACAGGTTTTTCTTGCTCTCTGTGGGGATCGTCATCAGTAATAGTGAAAGAAAATCCTAAATTGTGAGTGGTGGCCAGAACACTGTAGAAATGGGAACACTAGTTCTGGTGATCTGGTGAAAAGCAGAGATTTCCTTCACTTTGTTGTAATTTCCTTTAACTTTCTGTTGTGGCTATGGGGCAGAAGGTGAAGGGAAATCTCCCCAATGGGACACAGATGGCAAAATACTTGATAGGGTTATAACCCTCCCTTACTATATCTGAAATAAAAAAAAAGTGGTTTGCCTTCAGTTCTACTGTATTGTTACTCTCCTGCAGAATTTGATATATAATGCTTTATTCTCCACAAAAACCTGAAGTGTATCTAGATCCATCTTTTGGGGGATAAAGTATAGAAGGGTAGAATTACTGTTTTTATTGCAGTCTGCGCCCCTACTAGGGAGAGTCACCTTTACTATACTACTATACTTCCTGGTGACAATTGTCCTTTTAATGAAAGTGAGGGAAGTCAAACATTCTGAGTGGTCGCTAGAATTGACTTAAAAGCAATCCGAATGCAGATTTCTCTTCAGAGGGCACCCCACTCCACTGTAACTGTGCAAGAGCCCTTAAAGTGGATATAAAACCAGAACCGAAAAGTTATTATATTGCAGATTACCATTTTTTAGGTTCTTGTAGACATGAGACCATTGTTTTGGGGTGGCTGATTTCCTCTTGCTTTGGGTACCAGCTGATCATTTTTGGAAGTTCTGGTAACTGTCTAGGCTGGATTTGTCACAGACTCAAAGCAAAATAAACTCTGATATTTTTTTTTATTAAATGGGCCCCAGGAATGTTATGCTATATTGTGTTAGCACCGTATATTAGCACATTATGGCAGACTTACCTGTGACACCAACCCACCAGCGCTGCAGTGTCTGCTGTCACCGGCGCTTTCATATTTTCCCAGGTTTCTTTCTGGGTTCCATCTGTCAGCCGCTTAAATGACGATGATGTCACTGCCATGCACGTGCATGGGAGCCACATCTTCGTAGCAAAGAGGGGGTGCTGTAAATGTACATTGGGGTTGCATGCATGATTACATTACTTCTGGCAGGCAAGGTCACCAATAAGGGGTTACAATGGGGCTCCTGTACGAAGCCCGGGCCCTTTCAGTTCAGCAGAGGGGGCCTGGAAAGCTGAAAAAAATCGGATCCTGTACATGACAGGGTGATCGGTTTGCCAGGGGGTAATTACAGACACAGATCCCCTGTATGGCTCTCCCTGCAGCAGCTGAAAGTCGGCTACTCCTCTTCTCCCTCCTGCCAGCTTTCACCTGATGCAGGGAGAGTCATACAGGGGATTGTTTCTTGTAATTACCCCCAGCAAACTGATCAACCCCTCCTGTACAGGATGTGATTCCCCCAGCTGACTGTCCTCTCCCCTCCCCCAGCAGCACTTCCGGCTTCCCTCCTCTCCCACTGGCTTTCAGCTGCTGCAGGGGTGGGGGGAGACTACAGAAGTATCAGTTACAGTAAAAGCCCCCCTCCCCCCTCCGATCACCCCCTCCTGTACAGGATCTGCTGTCTATGCTTGGGGTCATAGACCTGTACCCACATACACATCAAATTAGGACCTGCAGCTGCAATCTTCCAGCATAAGGCTGTAATACAGGCTGCCTGCACACAGCTTCAGCCAGTGATTCACACTGTACAGGCCACCCTGAATAAGCCCCCAGACCTCATTACACACAGAGCTATAGTAACTCAATACAGTTTTATCTTTTAGATTTACACCCCGATCACATCAGGTGTGACTTGGTATGTGATTTGCATGCCATGTGACTTGAAAATTGTATCCCAAGGCGCACCCTATTGTCTGCTATTAGAGCAGATTTGGTTGGAGCTGCACCGATTTCTAAAGTAGTACATGCATTACTTTTGTTGCGATTTGCATAGACATCTGTGTCAGATGTCTTGCAAATGGCAACTAAAATTGGCAGGTCACCTGATTTTGAAAACGTGCGACTTCACTGTAAGTTGCACGATTTCAAAATCGGCTTTGATGTGACCGGGGCTAAGCAGGAATTTTGTTTGATTGTGTTCCCTAATAATGATTTTATTGTATTAACACAAACATTGTTCTGATTTTTTTTTTTTTTTTGGGGGGGGGGGGGGGCGGAGGTTATGGCCTTGTCAGGTAGGGTGTGCAGGCTCCCCATGATATTTCTAAGAACTGACAAGTAGGGGGAAACATTTATCTATCACAGTTGCCTTTTTTGAAGTTTCAATTCCACTTTAAAATATTAAACCCAAAAACAAACATTTTATATATGGCAGATTACCAATCATTAAATGTGGTGGCTGTTTTTTTTCTTTTTTTGGCTATTTTTCCCTGGTGATCTAGCCAGGAACACAATTCCTGCCTAACCCCTGGTTCACATATATGCGTCCGTGTGGGCCGCGTTTAGCGCGGGCACGAGAGCCCATTCATTTGAATGGGCTCCCGTGCCCTGTGACATGCAGAGAAGAAGTCCCTGCACCTCTTCTGAAAACGTAGCCTGCATGGGAACCTCATGAAAACAAATGCAGCCACCTTGACTAAGAATTGATAAGCTGCAATGCTAGCTGTGTAAACCAAGTCCAACCATCATCTATTGCCCATGATCAGCTATAGATTGCCAACAGATTTCATTAAGAACTAAAGGTTTTGTCTCTGAGTTTTACCTAACTACACATATTTTGGGGAGGTTGATATCTCTTCTTTTTTTTCCCCAAAATGCAGAATAACACAATATGGCCAGCCCATGTAGATCCTTTTCATATGTAGGAGTTTCACCTGGAAGTAGTTTTCTCAGAGCAGGCATTCAGCAAGGATGCTGACTGCACTACCTCACATACAAACAGCCAGAAGCAGCAACTACAAATCTCTGTATATAATATTAACATACATAGTGTACCACACAGCAACATGTGCAATAAAATGGAGAAATAGTTTTTCTGTTGGATATTAAAAAATGCTCTTCTATTAACAGGACGGTTTAGCTATGTCACTAACAGGCATCCTTGTGTCTTGCACCCCACAGCTCATTGCAGCTTGCAGTAAAAAAGGGAGACATCCGTAGCGGGATGAGGAAAATCTTTTCCAGTATTGGCCTGACCTCGCGGCCCAAGCTGGAGCGTTTCAGGTCCTCTAGTCTGGAGCAGATTTCTTCCCCTGACCTTGGTGTGTCCAGTTCAGCACATGGAGACAATGAGTCATGTGATGGATCAGTGAAGTCCGGGAAGATAAAGAAGAGTCCCTCTCTGCAGTCCCTGAAACTGGTGAGTAGAGCAGACTGCTGGCTGGGCAAACATGAATCAGCACAGCTAGTTCTATATACACAGCAGATGATGGACGATAAGTACCTCTTATAAGACCTACTGACTGTCCCCCTGGCAGGTCCTTATCTGCCTTCAGCACCTGCTTTATCTGTATCTGTGTACTGTACATAAAGCACTGACACTTGTTCTCCTCTATTAGCAGTCTGCTGATAATCACATCACAGCCAATGACTACAGCATTTAACATTTTACCTTCCAGATAGGAGAAAAGTTGATGGCATGAAATTGAGGATGTATTTCTGGGTAAAAAAAAAATCCTATTTAGTACATCTCTGCAACACATGGACTTTTCCCCTTCTGCTTTAAAAAACACTGCAAGTACAAAAAATACCTGTTGATCCTGCCATACATCCAGCAAGCTCCTGGCTTTTTGTATTAAGGTGATAACTCTGCCTCTGCCCGGAAATCAGAAGCAGTGCTGTCAGTCCTCTCTGAGTTCTGGACTACAGAACACCTCCCTCTTATGTTATTGAGAGGGGTTTTAAAGAGACAAAGTGTGTGTGTGTGTGTGTGTGTGTGTGTGTGTGTGGGGTGTGGGGTGTGGGGGGCATGCATGTATTGCAAATATGTAATGAATTAGTTTTTTTATTTTGCTTCGACTTAGGGCTCATCCATACCAGCCTCTTTTGGCTGCATTGTGCAATGCAGGCACAACACAAGGACAATGCAATATATCTCGAGTTCTATCTGATCAGTTCACATCACAGCGCACAGAGATGTACGCTGAAAGAAGTCATTTTTTTAGCGCAGAATGTCGCAATACACTACTCTGCGTCACAACGCACTGCAGTGAATAAAGACAAATGAATTGTAATTGTGTGACATTTCAATGAAGTTGGAAGAAAAAGTCAATTGTGCACTGCATGAATTCAACGCATCGACACCCTTCCCTTCACAGCACACGCCAACTGCGGTTTACTTTTTTTTTTTTTTTTAACAAATTTATTGAACAAGCTCTTGCTCACATATACCCAGTGAAGTGAGTGGCCTCAGGTGATACACAGAGATGAACCAAATCCTCCTACATAAGATGTACCTCTTTATCTGCCATCTTCTCTTCTCTACAAAAGTGCTGAATTTATAAAGCTTGTCTGAGAGTTCAGAGTGGAGAGCTGAAATTACACACTGCAGAGCTCAGTGAGGACAGCTCTGAGAGCTGATTGGAGGGCAGGGACACACCCCTTTACACAGCACACAGGAACAGAGCTGAGGCTGTCAGTCTGCTGGAGGTTCTTTCCCCTGTCATCATTTTTCTCTTGGTGTCAGGGAAACTTGTCAAAAGTGATTTATGCTGATAGCAGAGGAACTAAGCAGCAGACAGAGATGACATTTAGTGCTCTTAATTGAGACACACTATGGAGGTATATGCATATTTCACTTTAAGGGATTTGTGGAAGTTAATGCAAACAGCCAAATAAACAGCTGCATACAAGTGAACTGTTTCAGCTGCCAAAGAATTCCTACATCTTTTCAGTCTTGTGTTTAACACACTCCTGCCATACTGCACAGCCAGGCAGGTGACACCACTAATTCCTTCCTGTAGATTCACACATCACCAGATTGCTCTTTGGATGGTAATTCCATACAGTTACACAAGACACAAGCACATGACACAAGAAGCTGTAATGCTGAACTAAGACATAAGGGGTGTCATTTTCCTGTCTGTCCTGTTAGGGGTCATTCATGTGAGCGCTCAGCCCTGTACAGCATGCATGCAGGCAGCCTATAAAAAGTAAATGGAGATGCATCAGCTGTATGGACTCAGCTACACAGGGATGGGTACCAGGGCCGGATCTAGCCTATCTGGTCTGGGGGTGCAGTAAAAAAAAAAAGTCATGGGGCATAATGCCAACACTGTGTGAATCAGAGAGTCTGTCACACAGTGTCATGACCTGGGAAGCACTAGTATGTATCAGGCTGACACAGAACCTGTCCTCCTTATATCAGATGTTCCTATCAGAGTCCCTCTTTAACTCAGGAGTCCTCATCAGAGGCCTCCTTTACATTGAGTTCCCATCAGGTGTCCCCATGAGAGTGCCTCCATCAGAGTTCCCCCTTACATCAACTTTCCCCATCAGAGTGCCCCCTTACATTAGGTGTCCCCATCAGAGTGGCCCTTTACATCAGGCGTCCCATCAAAGTCCCCATCAGAGTGCACCCTTACATCAGGTATCCTATCAGAGACCCCATCAGAGTGCCCCCTTACATCAGGTGTCCTATCAGAGACCCCATCAGAGTGCCCCCTTACATCAGGTGTCCTATCAGAGTGCCCCCTTACATCAGGTGTCCTATCAGAGATCCCATCAGAGTGCCCCCTTACATCAGGTGTCCTATCAGAGACCCCATCAGAGTGCCCCCTTACATCAGGTGTCCTATCAGAGACCCCATCAGAGTGCCCCCTTACATCAGGTGTCCTATCAGAGACCCCATCAGAGTGCCCCCTTACATCAGGTGTCCTATCAGAGACCCCATCAGAGTGCCCCCTTACATCAGGTGTCCTATCAGAGACCCCATCAGAGTGCCCCCTTACATCAGGTGTCCCCATCAGAGTGCTTCCCTTACATGGATTGTACCCATCTGTGTGCCTCCTTATATCAACTGTCTGCATCAGACTGGCTCATGGATTAGTGGATGCATTTTTAGAGACCTGGGGGGGGCACAGCTAAAATCGAGGTGGGCACAGCCCTCCCCAGCACCTCCCTAGATCCGGCTCTGATGGGTACACAGACCCTGACACACACAAACACCAAAGGACACTTGTACTTACAGGCGCAATTCAACAACCCTCTTAGTCTTAGACATCTGTGTCTTTATCCAAGGTTCTAAACACAAATGGTGACCCTGAGAAGCAATGAGCACCTTTGGGATTTCAGAGGATCACCATCTGCTTAGAACTAGGAGCTGGCAGTTTTATTACTGCTTCAATCCAGACACTGATACTGCACTGACATGGGGGGGGGGGCTCACACTGAGCATCAAAAATCAGATTCTTGTTCACAATTTTGTCAATGCAGGAAAGTAAGACTGCTGTACACACACGGTGTCACTGGAATCTGTAGAGATCTATACGATTAAGCCCAGTTTGGTGAAATGTGTTAGTGGGGTCGGTCCCAGTGTAGGGACTATCATTGCAGTGATTGTGTTTTTTTTCATGAAATAAACTTGGATTCCAGTGATGCCATTGGTGTATGGCAGTGTTTCTTTCCTGCATCAAGTTATGAGTGTGGGCGGTTGAGTTTGATTCCCAGCACATGGCATTCATATAATAGCGGGGAGGTGTAGCCTAGGAATCTGTCATTTTTTTCATTGATTTATATCAGAAAAAATGTTTGTATTATGGCTTTACATTCTGTTCTTCCGTGCATTTTCCTCTAAAATCTGAGCTTTAATATATTATAAAAGCTCATTAAATAAGAGTTTTCAATGAGAGTATACAAACTACATTCTAAGAAATGAGTGTTACTCCCATTGACTTGAATCTCTCACTTAGCCAACCCTGTTTAATATTACAGAAACAAAAAATTGAACCATTCCTAGCAGCAGATATTTTTTTCCCAAGCAGATTGCATGCTAAGGAATAATTGTTACACTTTACATATTTATATTACATTTTCATCGTCCTTCGACCAGTCATTCTTAACCACTTCCAGACCAGACACTTATACCCCCTTCCTGACCAGGGCAATTTTCAGCTTTCAGCGCTATCACACATTAAATGACAATTGTGCGGTCATGCAACACTGTACCCAAATGAATTTTTTACCATTTTTTTGAGACAGATAAAGCTTTATTTTGGTGGTATTTATTCACCCCTGGGATTTTTATTTTTTTTGCTATGTAAATGAAAAAGTCCCAAAATTTTGAAAAAAGTGTTTTTTTTATAAAATTTTGCAAATAAATAATATTTCATCATAAATCTTGGCCAAAATTTATTCCGTCATCTTTTTAGTAAAAAAAAAATCCAAATTAGTTTATAACCAAAAATTATAATTTTTAAACATTTTTTTTTTTTACATTTTTATTTTATTTTTTTATATTATTTTTTATTTATTTATTTTTTTTACATACTGTCACCCTAGCAGTACAGTGTCACCATGGTGACACTGTACTACTTGTGGGGGGTGATGAAGATTTTTTTTTTTTTTTACACTGATTGCTTTTACACCCATATAGGATGTTAAAGCAATCATTTCTCTTTCTCTCTGTCTGCATTCTTGCACTCATTGAGAAGTACTGAGTGAGCTGTGATTGGTCACAGCTTGTCACATGGTACAAGGCTGTTGTGAATAGCCTTGTACCATGTGACCTCTGTGATCATTCACATATTTCACACGTAGTAAGCAATGATGTCACAAGTGACATCTTGCTTACTACTTTGCATGTGATCACTGATTGGCCAATCAGTGATCACATGATCAGGACCTCGTACAGAGGTCCCGTCCGACGATCGGTGTTTCACTGTGTCCGGAGGACACAGCAGGCACCGGATCGCGGTGCTGCGCGCTCCCAGGGAGTGCGCACAAACAGGGTGCGGGGAGGCCGTTTATAAATGGCCACCCGACCCTGCAGTGCCACCGTCCGGCCGTTTATATGCAACGGCCGGTCGGGAAGTGGTTAATGGGGCCATACATGGATCGAAATTCGGCCAGTTCAGCACCCTGGTGTATACAATCAGCCTGATGGGTTGTTCCTGAACAGTTAGTGCCTCTAGCTATAGCCAGCAACATTAATCTGTGTGTTCTGCTGGTAGGGAAGGCTCCCCGCCGGCAGAAGACAATAGCACTGAGGAAGGGATTCCCCCACCAACACAGTCAAGAATTGATGGGGGAATCGAGCAATTTTTTTCCCTCCCACCTGTGGAAGGAAAGAAAATTGCATAATCTATGGCCTTCCTTATTTGTTTATTGTCAATAAGAAGGTGCACCAAATGGGATTAGCTTCCCCTCCTCTTTTTTACCTCTTGCCCCTTCTCTACATTCTATTTTCTCCAATGTCTTCTCCTTTTAGATATCCTACTTTGCCTCAATCTTACTCTCCCTCGCATAATTCTGAAGCTGTATTTGTTTCATATGAATGCCTCTAATAGGAATGGTATTCGTTGAATAAACACTACTGGAATTTTTTTATATACAGTTAGGTTCATATATATTTGGACATGGGCACAATTGTTATACTTTTGGCTCTGTATGCCACCAGAGTAAATTAAAATGAAACAATCCAAATGAATTTGAAGTGCAGACTTTCAGTTTTAATTAAAGGGGTTGAACATAAATTTTAGGAACTGCAACCATTTTTATACACAGTCCCTCCATTATCAGGGGCTCAAAAGTAATTTGACAAATGAATAGAATCATAAATAAAATGTTCATTTTTAATATGTTGTTGAGAATCTTTTACTGGCAATGACTGCCTGAAGTCTGGAATCCATGGACATGACCGAAGACTGGGTTTCCTCCTTTCTGTCTGATGCTTTGTCAGGCTCTAACTGCAGCTGTCTTCAGTTGTTCTTTGTGGGTCTTTCTGCCTTTAGTTTTGCTTTCATCAAGTAAAATGCATGCTCAATTGGGTTGAGATCAGGTGATTGACTCCGCCATTGCAGAATATTCCACTTCTTTTCCTTCAAAAGCTCCTGGGTTGCTTTTGCAGTGTGTTTTGGATCATTATCCATCTGTACTGTCAAGCTCCATCCAATCAACTTTGCTGCATTTGGCTGAATCTGTGCTGATACTATATCTCTAAAAACTGAAGAATTCATCCGGCTGCTTCTGTCTTCTGTCACATTTATTTATTTATTATGGGTACTTATATAGCGTTGTCAATTTACGCAGCACTTTACATATATATTGTACATTCGCATCAGTCCCTAACCCTCAAGGGTATACACATACTAAGGCCAATTTAGACAGGATCCAATTAACATACCAGCATGTCTTTGGAGTGTGGGAGGAAACCGGAGTTTCCAGAGGAAACCCACACAGGGAGAACATGCAAACTCCAGGCAGGTGGTGCCGTGGTTGGGAATCGAACCAGTGACCCTAGTACTGCCAGGTTGAAGTGCCAACTACTTAGCCACTGTGCTGCCCTGTCACATCATCAATACACACCAATGACCCAGTGCCACTGGAAGCCATACATTGCAATTTTGCAATTTATTGAGTTTTACGCAGAACAAAGCCTATTGAGCATACCTAGGCCTAGGAAGAATGACATATAAAAAGTTATTGAGGGTATTTAAAAATCATAATCCAATGCACTCCCAAAAAATGCACTTTGATTCAAGCCCATCAATAATTACTCACCAGACGAGTCTCCTGAGATCCCTTCTGTGCATTGGATGGATGGTCTGTCAGTATGGCTTTCCCTTCACTCCCTGAAGCTGGTAACAGGTGGGTGGTGGCACAGGGAAGGTTGGAGCCACTGCTCTCAGACTGACAGTTCGGAGGGAGCACAGAGCAAGCACTTGGCTATGGTATAAAGCCGGCGCCACTCTATACAAACGGGGATAGCTAGAGGAGGACTGGGGCTGTCAGCTAGCGTGGAGTGCCTAATATTCTCCAAACAAGCAGGTCAGTGGTAGCCCTGAGCAAGCACTTGGCTATAGAGGAAAACTTGTGCCGCTCAGTTAGGGTGGCGGAATGCCAGGACCCAGTTGCGAGTGCGACCTTTGCAACCCTGGTAAGTGATTTCTGCGGTAGGGAAGACTGAGGGAATTCTTCCTCCTACTTTTAACAGATTAAGGTGAAATAATTCACCCAAGATGCTCTTCTCAAACTTCTTAAATTGGCCATAGATGGACCTTTTTTTTTGTTTAACCAGCAGGCTGAACGAAAAAAACAAACAGATTCCACCGCAAGCAGAGTAGATGGCGTAATCCCCAACTGGAACACTGTACATTGATCAGCGACTTTCCACCATGGCTGTTACAGAAGTCGATCTAATGACCCATTTCTGTTAAACAGGGATGGCCACACATGGATTGAGATGTGGTTGGTCCCTGCTGAACTGGCTTTATTTAGATCTGTCTATGGCCAGCTTTAGAATGAGCCTAGGCACATGCACTTGACTACAGCTTAAGAAATCTTTTGTAATGGTATATAATTTACATCTGCCGGTACATGTCTATCTGTTCTATTATTACTGAATACTGTGACCTGTCTGGAATGTAATCTGTAAGAGCTAGTGAGAGTTTATCTTAAACTTTTTGTGTCCTATATTTGTAACAGCGGTGTGTTTTGCAATGTCTGCGCACATCAATCTTTTAAGATTTTCAGTATTTACAACACAGGCTTTACCGGGTGACACTAGCAGTCGAGATCAGCAATCTGTAAATGACTGGGTGCTTAGCAGGAAATCTAACTCATTACATATGCCAATTACGGCACATTTCTCTGAATCTTCCAGTAATTATCAGCCTGCTGAGAGCACCATCTATATCACCCCTGACAATCCCCGGGGCTCGGAGCAGCAGAAGAGCCCTGTGGGCATCAGCCTGGCAGTCTAGCAATGCTCTGTACAGTATGTGCCGGCTCAGGGTAATACAGACAGGGAATGGGGAAATCTAGCAAAGCCTGCAGGGTTTTATTTCATCAGAGGGATAGTCCTGACAGCACAAGAACTCCACAAGTCTAATTGCCTCTACAGTGCTTTAGATTATATATACTTCACACCTAATTGTACTACCTGGTAGAAACACACACAACTATCTGCTGCTTCAGCTCACAATCCCTCTCTTCACTCACAGGGCCCCTTAAGACCTTGTGTTCCATTGGGTTGTGGTGTTGTGTGCACAGCAGAGGACCAAATGATCTATTTTATCCCAGCGTAGTGTGTTGGTACCTATTGTACTTGTGCATTGGGGTGCCATTACTATTGAATGTCAATGCATCACACAAAGTGCTATGTGTTGCAGTAATGTGCAATAAAATGCACACTGAAACTGGCCATTAGGATATATATATATTTATATATATATATTTATATATATATATATATATATATATATATATATATATATATATATATATATATATAAAAGTCTCCAGTAAACACTCTAAGGCTGTGATGATATCAGTGCAATCTGCATTCTTTAGGTAGGGCAGCCCATTCATTTCACTGGACTGCCCTACCGTTACTATTGAATGTCAATGCACCACACAAAGTGCCTACGTGTTGCAGCAATGTGCAGTAAAATGCACATTGAAACTGGCCATTAGGAACTATATATACATATATATATGTGTGTGTGTGTGTGTGTGTGTATGTATATACAGTATATGTGTGTGTATGTATATATATGTGTGTGTATGTATATATGTGTGTGTATGTATGCATATATGTATGTATATATATATATGTGTGTGTGTATGTATGTATGTATGTATGTATGTGTATATATATATATATATATATATATATATGTGTGTGTGTATATATATATGTGTGTGTGTGTGTGTGTGTGTGTGTATGTATGTATGTGCATATATATATATATTTATGTATATACACACACATACATATATATCACATATACACACACATATATATATATACACATTATATATATATATATATATATACATATATACACACACACATATATACACACATACACATTATATATATGTGTGTATATACAGTGGGGCAAAAACGTATTTAGTCAGCCACCAGTTGTGCAAGTTCTCCCACTTAAAAAGATGAGAGAGGCCTGTAATTGGCATCATAGGTAGACCTCAACTATGAGAGACAAAATGAGAAAAAAAATCCAGACAATCATATTGGCTGATTTAGAAAGAATTTATTTGCAAATTATGGTGGAAAATAAGTATTTGGTCAATATCAAAAGTTCATCTCAATATTTTGTTATATATCCTTTGTTGGCAATGACAGAGGTCAAACGTTTACTGTAAGTCTTCACAAGGTTGGCACACACTGTTGCTGGTATGTTGGCCCATTCCTCCATGCAGATCTCCTCTAGAGCAGTGATGTTTTGGGGCTGTCGCTGGGCAACACGAGCTTTCAACTCCCTCCAAAGGTTTTCTATGGGGTTGAGATCTGGAGACTGACTAGGCCACTCCAGGACCTTGAAATGCTTCTTACTAAGCCACTCCTTCGTTGCCCAGGCGGTATGTTTGGGATCATTGTCATGTTGGAAGACCCAGCCACGTTTCATCTTCAATGCCCTTGCTGATGGAAGGAGGTTTGCGATACATGGCCCCATTCATTCTGTCCTGTACATGGATTAGTCGTCCTGGTCCCTTTGCAAGGAAACAACACCAAAGCATGATGCTGCCACCCCCATGCTTCACAGTAGGTATGGTGTTCTTTGGATGTAACTCAGCATTCTCTCTCCTCCAAACACGACGAGTTGTGTTTCTACCAAACAGTTCTATTTTGGTTTCATCTGACCATATGACATTCTCCCAATCCTCTTCTGGATCATCCAAATGCTCTCTAGCAAACTTCAGACGGGCCCAGACATGTACTGGCTTAAGCAGGGGGACACGTCTGGCACTGCAGGATCTGAGTCCCTGGCAGCGTAGTGTTTTACTGATGGTAGCCTTTGTTACGTTGGTCTCAGCTCTCTGCAGGTCATTCACTAGGTCCCCCCGTGTGGTCCTCGGATTTTTGCTCACCGTTCTTGTGATCATTTTGACCCCACGGGGTGAGATCTTGCGTGGAGCCCCAGATCGAGGGAGATTATCAGTGGTCTTGTATGTTTCCATTTTCTAATTATTGCTCCCACAGTTGATTTGTTCACACCAAGCTGCTTGCCTATTGCAGATTCAGTCTTCCCAGCCTAGTGCAGGTCTACAATTTTGTTTCTGGTGTCCTTCGACAGCTCTTTGGTCTTCACCATAGTGGAGTTTGGAGTGTGACTGTTTGAGGTAGTGGACAGGTGTCTTTTATGCTAATAACAAGTTCAAACAGGTGCCATTGATACAGGTAATGAGTGCAGGACAGAGGAGCCTCTTAAAGAAGAAGGTACAGGTCTGTGAGAGCCAGAAATCTTGCTTGTTTGTAGGTGACCAAATACTTATTTTCCACCATAATTTGCAAATAAATTCTTTCCAAATCAGCCAATGTGATTGTCTGGATTTTTTTTTCTCATTTTGTCTCTCATAGTTGAGGTCTACCTATGATGCCAATTACAGGCCTCTCTCATCTTTTTAAGTGGGAGAACTTGCACAATTGGTGGCTGACTAAATACTTTTTTGCCCCACTGTATGTATATGTATGTGTGTGTATATATATATATATATATATATATATATATATATATATATATATATACACATATATATATAATGTGTGTGTGTGTATGTACAGTGAGGAACAGAAGTATTTGAACACCCTGCGATTTTGCAAGTTCTCCCACTTAGAAATCATGGAGGGATCTTAAATTCACATTGTAGGTGCATTCCCACTCTGAGAGACAGAATTTAAAAAACAATTCAGGAAATCACATTGTATGATTTTTAAAGAATTTATTTGTCTTGCACCGCTGAACATAAGTATTTGAACACCTGGGAAAATCAGTGTTAATATTTGGTACAGAAGCCTTTGTTTGCAATTACAGAGGTCAAACGTTTCCTGTAGTTCTTGACCAGGTTTGCACACACTGCAACAGGGATTTTGGCCCACTCCTCCACACAGATCTCCTCTAGATCTGTCAGGTTTTGGGGCTGTCGCTGAGCAACACGGAGTTTCAGCTCCCTCCAAAGATGTTCTATTGGATTTAGGTTTGGAGACTGGCTAGGCCACTCCAGAACCTTGATATGCATCTTACGGAGCCACTCCTTGCTTATCCTGGCTGTGTGCTTCGGGTCGTTGTCATGTTGGAAGATCCAGCCCCGACCCATCTTCAATGCTCTGACTGAGGGAAGGAGGTTGTTGCTCAAAATCTCACAATAAATGGCCCCATTCATCCTCTCCTTAATACAGTGCAGTCATCCTGTCCCCTTTGCAGAAAAGCACCCCCAAAGCATGATGTTACCACCCCCATGCTTCACAGTAGGGATGGTGTTTTTGGGATGCAACTCATCCTTCTTTTTCCTCCAAACACGACGAGTGAAGTTTAGACCAAAAAGTTCTACTTTGGTCTCATCTGACCACATGACTTTCTCCCATGCCTCCTCTGGATCATCCAGATGGTCATTGGCAAACTTCAGATGGGCCTGGACATGTGATGACTTGACAAGTGGAACCTTCCGTCCAATGCATGATTTGAAACCATGACGGCGTAGTGTTCTACTGACAGTGACCTTTGAAACTGTGGTCCCAGCTCTCTTCATGTCATTGACCAGCTCCTCCCTTGTAGTTTTGGGCTGATTCCTCACCTTTCTTATCATCAGTGATACCCCACCAGGTGAGATCTTGCATGGAGCCCCAGTCCAAGGGAAACTGACAGTCGTCTTTAGCCTCTTTCATTTTCTAACAATTGCTCCAACAGTTGATCTATTTTCACCAAGCTGCTTGGCAATTGCCCCATAGGCCTTTCCAGCCTTGTTGAGGTCCACAATTTTGTCTCTGGTGTCTTTTGACAGCTCTTTGGTCTTGCCCATGGTAGTAGTTGGCGTCTGACTGACTGTGGGGTGGACAGGTGTCTTTAAAGAGCTCAGACAGGTGCTACTAAGTTAGATTAATGAGTGGAGTAGAGGTGGACTTTTTAAAGGCACAGTAACAGGTCTTTGAGAGACAGAATTCTTGCTGTTTCTTAGGTGTTCAAATACTTTTGTTCAGCAGTGCAAGACAAATAAATTCTTTAAAAATCATACAATGTGATTTCCTGAATTTTTTTTTTTAAAATTCTGTCTCTCAGACTGGGAATGCCCCTACAATGTGAATTTCAGACCCCTCCATGATTTCTAAGTGGGAGAACTTGCAAAATCGCAGGGTGTTCAAATACTCCTGTTTTTCACTGTATGTATATGTGTATGTGTGTGTGTGTGTGTGTATATATATATATATATATATAAAAGTCTTCAATAAACACTCTAAGGCTGTGTTGACATCAGTGCAACCCACATTCTGAAGGTAGGAAGCCCATTCATTTCATCGGGCTGCCCTACCCACAGAAACATGGATTAAGAAGTCCTCGACCATTTTTTTCAAGTTGTACCACACAGAATAGCACGTTTCTGTGGCACCATGTGGTTTTGCATGAGAGAAAATGTGGGCGCTTTGCCGATATGTGGGAGTGCCATTAAGAATCAGTGGCACATAGTGTACAGCAATGGAATAAAGTTTTTAAATTAACACAAATATGAGCACAGTGGAGATGAATTATAAATGTTTAACTAGATGGTATATTACACCAAACATAGCTCACAGACAACAAGTAGACACATCACCTTTGTGTTGGAGAGGATGTGGAGAAAGGGTTACAATGGTACATATATGGTGGGGTTGTCCAAAAATACAGGATTACTGGAGAGAAATAATTCATTATATTCAGGAGATATGCGGGATAATTGTACAGAAAGATCCCTGGAGTTCTTTATTCTATAACTTTGAGCCCTCGGTGAAATGATATAAAAACAGGGTACTTTATCATCTAATTAGTGCGGCTAAGAGTCTGATTCCCAAGTTTTGGCAGGTTCCTGAAACACCAAAAATTAACGAATGGATAAATAGAGTCGAAAATATTTATAGGATGGAAGAGTTATGTCATATAGAGGAGGATAAAATGGAAACATTCGGGAAAACGTGGTGTAGTTGGTTGAAATTTAAAACCTCTGAAAGATATATGGAACTGGTGGGTATTGGTGGAGAAAATTAGAAGCCAGGAGGGAGTCTTAATTGTGATTTTGAGGGAGAGCAATGTAGGGGATAAAAGAGACAAGTAGATAAATATGAGAGAGGATATAAGTCAGGAAGAGGATGTGGATGGGGGGAGGGGTAAAGGGGGGTATAATGGAATAGGTATATGTGAATTATTTTTGTAAATATGTTGTTCTTTTTATATTGGAAAATCAATTAAAAGTTAAATAATAAATAAAAAAAAAAGAATCAGTGGCACCCCCAAGCGTCCGCTAAAGAGAAGTGTATTTTTCCTGTGGGTTGGGAACACACACAATTTTGCATGTTAACCTAGGTTCACACCTATGCATTTTGCAGTTTTTGTTTGCAGAATGGCAGAAACGCACTACAGTCCACTTGACATTACTTCATATGGCCCACATTCACATCCATGCAGTTCCCACCAGTGCATGTTATGGAAAGGTGCAGGGGCTTTTTTTTTTTTTTTTACGGTGCATTTTTGGCTCCATTAAGTTCTATGGAATCTCATTCAAAAATGCATGATAAACATTTACATGTGTTTTTGGTGCATTTTTAGTGTGTTTTCCTACATGACAACAGACGCCTCATCCAAGCAACATTAACGTATCCAAAAAATGCAAAGTGCATTAAAAATGCATCAAAAACATGCTGGAAAACAGGCCTCAAAAATGCATCAACTGCACATGCATTGATGGGAACCTAGCCTAGGCCTGTATGTGGTGAACTTTCCTCTTCAGCCTGTCATGACTGAGTAGAACTGAATCAGGAAACAAATATTTTGCTCCCATTAACCAATAGACGCTTTCCTTCCCACTAACACCCAATGACTATGAATCAGGCTGGGTGCAGATCACAATTCATTTTGGGTGTCTACATGCATTTACATTTTCCAATGCAGACAAAAGCATGGTGTTCCCACCATGTAGCAGTGCACTGGAAAACATCCTGCGTGTTCATTTTTGGTGCGTTGTGCTGCTCAGTTCTATTCAGGACAACTGACTGGGGGCTTTGAGAAGATGCAGCACAGCACGCCATTATCATATACCTGGAAAGCACAGCTTTTCACTAGCCGGGTGTTTTTAGATGGTAAGCTGTAACGAGCAGGGCCCTCTGATTCCTCATTGTAACTGTACTGTCTGCCCACAATTTGTGAACTGCTGGCTATAGAAACCCTGTATTATTATAATAATGACTGTATGTCATAGTGTATGGGCCCGTCTGTATTCATCATTTCCCATATGAACGGGCCATCTAGAGAACATTAAAGCTGAACTCCGGGTAGATGTAACAGACAGAAATAATCGTTTGCAGCTCTGTATTCACATCCTTAAAGTGTTACTAAACCCACAACAGTAAAATCAGTCTGTATATGCAGTAAAGCATGCTTGTTATACTCACTGTGGAATCTAAGGGGTTAATTCTCTGCATTGTGTAAAAAGACAGGTTGATCCTGTCTTGTGTGTTCCTCCCCTTTTTTAAGCGACCACCTGTGCGAACCGTAGGCGTGCACATGCTCAGTTTGGTGTGTATTGCTAGAGAGGGTTTTTTTTTTCTTGGGAGAGTGCATGTGATCAGCACAGGGCCAATCAGCAATGTCCAGACAGAGGGTCAGGAGATTTGTATCCTCCTATAGCAGAAAGAAACTCCTACAAACTTTAGCTAGTGGTGTGCTGGACACAGATGGAACTTCTGATGAGAAAAGGTATTTAGTAGTGTATATGCAGTAAAGCATGCTTGTTCTCACTGTATAAACTAAGGGGTTAATCCTCCCCATTGTGTAAAAAAAAAAAGGCTGGTTGATCCGGTCTTCTCTGATCCTCCCCTTCTCCTACTGTCCCCAATCCATTTGCTGATAGTACAGAGCTCTAGGAGTCACTCTGCACATGCTCAGTTTAGTGTGTAAGGCTGGAGATTTTATTTTTTCTTTGGGAGGGTGCATGTCATCCGCACAGGACCAATCAGCACTGTCCAGAGGGGCAGCCTCATAGGACAGTCAGCAAAATGAAAACTCCTTCTAAAAGATTTAACCAGTGTTCAGCTGGACACTGATGGAGGTCACAAGACTGCTGTAACTGCTGATGAGAAAGGTATTTAGCAGTTTATATTTACTAAAATAATTGCATTTCCATGTTGTGTGTACTGTGGGAGACCAGATATAGTAAATGCAGGGTCCTGGGTTTAGTAACATTTATTATGGAACTTCACTTCCTCAATCAACATGGTCTATTTTTAATCCTAATGCTGCTAGCATTAGTAAATGGACAGGAAAGTATATTATATTTATATTTACTTTTAAATTTCTTTTTTTTTTTTCAACATTTCTTCAGTTACTTCCTGGTTTCCATGCCTAGGCAAATGATGTCATACAGCCCAGCAGTCTTCAGGAGGGAAGGGAGGGTTCACAGCTCAGCCAATACCTGAGCTAAGGGCAGATGGATTCCAGGAAGTAAATGCTACATGAATCATCTGCCCTTACTCAAGATGGCCACTGCCAGAATTGCCAGGGTGTGTGTGTGTATTTGAATATTAACAATTAATAAATAGCATGTTTGGTTTGTGATGCTCAGATGCAGTTCAGTTCCTCTTTAACTGCAATAGATAAAAAACAGGTCTTCTGCTCTACCAAGAGGGACAGAGCTGTGTAAATCTCAGTACAGGATGGACAGAAATATATTCCTTGGGAGGAGTTCCTATGTATGTACTTTCTTGTTAGCTTAGCAACAGTACGTAGCTGTTTGCCTGCAGGTTAGCTTTACGTATCTGTGAGTGTCCATTAGAGTGTGATTGGACCGTGTACTGTGTGACTGGACCGTGTACTGTGTGACTGGACCGTGTACTGTGTGACTGGACCGTGTACTGTGTGACTGGACCGTGTACTGTGTGACTGGACCGTGTACTGTGTGACTGGACTGTGTGACTGGACTGTGTATTGTGTGATTGGACTGTGTACTGTGTGACTGGACTGTGTACTGTGTGACTGGACTGTGTGACTGGACTGTGTACTGTGTGACTGGACTGTGTACTGTGTGACTGGACTGTGTGATTGGACTGTGTACTGTGTGAATGGACTGTGTACTGTGTGATTGGACTGTGTACTGTGTGATTGGACTGTGTACTGTGTGATTGGACTGTGTACTGTGTGACTGGACTGTGTACTGTGTGACTGAACTGTGTGACTGGACTGTGTACTGTGTGACTGGACTGTGTACTGTGTGATTGGACTGTGTACTGTGTGACTGGACTGTGTACTGTGTGACTGGACTGTGTGACTGGACTGTGTGACTGGACTGTGTACTGTGTGACTGGACTGTGTGACTGGACTGTGTACTGTGTGACTGGACTGTGTACTGTGTGACTGGACTGTGTGATTGGACTGTGTACTGTGTGACTGGACTGTGTACTGTGTGACTGGACTGTGTACTGTGTGACTGGACTGTGTACTGTGTGACTGGACTGTGTACTGTGTGATTGGACTGTGTACTGTGTGAATGGACTGTGTGAATGGACTGTGTACTGTGTGATTGGACCGTGTACTGTGTGATTGGACCGTGTACTGTGTGATTGGACCGTGTGCCGTGTGATTGGACCGTGTGCCGTGTGATTGGACCGTGTGCCGTGTGACTGGACCGTGTATGGTGTGATTGGACCGTGTGCCGTGTGATTGGACCGTGTGACTGGACTGTGTATGGTGTGATTGGACTGTGTGCTGTGTGATTGGACCGTGTACTGGTACACAACATGCTCACTGTACTTCGGAGACCCCTATCTCGGTCCTGTAGAGTTTCCCAGCATTCACATTCTTCTAGATCGTGTGAATAGTCACATGTGAACTAGTGTAAGGGCTTTTGCCATTTGATATGCAGGAAGGAGGGGGGAGCTGTAGAGGTGACGTTTGTCCAGGAAAGGTAAGTGATTGTATGTACACTGCTGTAAGATTTGTAATGTCTGTGTAAGCTTGCTTTACTAGTGTCATTGGTCTATAACAATTCTCTCTCCATCACAGTTTACACAATATGGATCATCTGCTTTTGTTTAAAATGCTGTTTATATGCTGAGTTGTGCTAATGATAGAACTACAATTTTCTGCATGTTGGTTTTGGATGGAAAAGGATGTGAATGATGTTTTTGTGCTGTAGAACAATGCTAACATGCTGGTCTTCTCATTCACCACCAGATGTCACCCTTTCACCTCCCAAGGAAAGCCTCCTCTGTGCAGAACCTGCTGGGTAAATCGGACCGCTCTGCTGTGTACATCACAGGAGACCTCAACACCGCTCCCAGGTATGAAGGCCACACATGACCCCAAAGGGGAGTCCGACAATGTACAGCTATAAATACAGGGAATTGTAGGACATGCCACAGATAAACTTCACACTCGTATAATACTGCTGACATTACAAACTTGCAGCATTGTCCATTCATTACAATAGAGCAGGCCATATTCTTCTATAATGTAGGAGGGATAGGCAAGCGGCAGAGAGGAGGCCAATTCTCCTCCATTATTGTATTTTTATTATTATCCTTAGGCTGGCTGAAAAAAAGACAAAAGTCCATCCAGTTCAACCATTAAAAGAAAAAAAAAAGTTATAATCCTACACCCACAGTTGATCCAGAGGAAGGCAAAAAAAAATTCAGTAATGCATGATCCAATTTGCTCCTGCAGGGAAAAAATTCCTTCCTCAACCCCTGAGAGGCAATCGGATATTCCCTGGATCAACGTTACCTATAAATGTTAGTATCCAGTTATATTCTGTGTATCCAAGAAACAATCCAGGCCTTTATTAAAGCAATCCACTGAGCTGGCCAGAACCAACTCTTGAGGGAGTCTATTCCACATTTTCTCACTTCTCACTGTGAAGAAACCTTTCCGTATTTGGAGATTAAATTTCTTTTCCTCCAGACGTAAAGAGTGCCCCCTTGTCCTCTGTGATGACCTCAGGGTGAATAGCTCTACACCAAGTTCACTATATGAACCACTGATGTATTTATACATGTTGATCATATCCCCCCTTAATCTCCTCAAGAGAGAATAAATTCAGTTCCTCTAATCTTTCCTCATAGCTGAGCTCCTCCGTGTCTCTTATCAGTTTAGCCCTTCTCTGTACTTTTCTCAAGTTCCCCAATGTTCTTTTTGTGAATTGGTGCCCGAAATTGAACTGCATATTCCAGATGAGGTATTACTAATGATCTGTACAGGGATAATATGATATCACAAATCTATCTCTCAACCCCCCACCTCACCCTCTCGGTCTTCGCCCGAATCACACACCTACTGAGAGACATATCAGACTGGATGTCACTCCACTTCCTTAAACTGAACCTCTCCAAAACCAAGTTTCTTGTCTTCCCCCCAGCCCGGACACCACCCTTCATTGACTTCTCCATCACATCCAACAACGCCACCATCAAACCCGCCCCGCAAGCCAGAGTACTTGGTGTCATTCTGGACTCCAACCTATCCTTCCAGCCCCAAGTCCAATCTTTAACAAACTCGTGCAGACTTCACCTCCGCAACATTGCCAAAATCCGCACGTTCCTAACCCCAGAAACCACTAAACAGCTCATCTACTCCCTCATCACGACTCGACTACTGCAACTCCCTCCTCACTGGCCTGCCTCGCCGCTGGCTATCCCCGCTTTAGTCGATCCTGAATACGTCTGCCAGACTCATTCACCTTTCCAACCGCTCTGTATCCGCCACCCCCCTCTGCCAATCCCTCTACTGGCTTCCGATTGCGCAACGGATCAAATTCAAAATCCTAACACTGACGTACAAAGCCATCCACCATACTGCCCCGAACTACATCACTGACCTAATATCCAACTACCGCCCAGCACGCACACTCCGCTCCTCACAAGACCTCCTTCTCTCTAGTTCCCTGGTCTCCTCCTCCCATGCCCGCCTCCAGGACTTCTCCAGGGTGTCACCCATCCTCTGGAACTCCCTGCCCCAACCCATCAGATTATCACCTACTCTCCTCTCCTTTAGGCGCACCCTGAAAACCCATCTCTTCAGGGAAGCCTAAACCAACCCCTTCTAACTTGCCGACCTCCTCCACTGTTCCTACCACTCCATCCCCCACAGCTATCTCCTCCTGTGCCACCATCCCCTCCCTCCTAGATTGTAAGCTCGAAAGAGCAGGGCCCTCAATCCCCTCATGTTTTGCATTGTATTGGTATTGTTCTGTCACATGTTCTGTCCCCCTTTGTAATGTACAGCGCTGAGCAAACTATTGGCGCTTTATAAATACTGTATAATAATAATAATCTCTCTCTGGAGTCTATACCTCTTAATACAAGAGAGGATTTTGCTCGCTTTAGAAACCGCAGCTTGGCATTGTCATTATTAAGCTTGTGATCTACCAGAACTCCCAGATCCTTCTCCACCATTGACTCCCCCAGTTGAACTCCCCCCCTAATATATCTGATGCATGCATATTCTTAGCACCCAAGTGCATAACCTTACATTTATCAACATTAAACCTCATTTGCCACATAGTTGCCCAATTAAACAGTGCATTGAGGTCGGCTTGTAAGTTGGAGACATCCTGTAAAGACTGAAACAGTATTTATAATTCCAGACCCTATATCATTTATAAATATATTAAAAAGTAAGGGTCCCAACACTGAACCTTGGGATACACCACTGACACCCTAGACCAGTGATGGCGAACCCGTGGCACGCGTGCCACAGCCGGCACGCCGAGCCTTATCTGTGGGCACGCCAGGAGAATCCAGCGGCGCGCTGTCTTCCCGGCTGTAGTGTGCGTGACAGCCGGGTCCCAAGTGCGCATGCACAAGAAGCAGTGCTCTTTGTGAATGGTAAGGCGGTACCTGGGACACATGACAGATCCCAGAAGCCGCCGGACCAATCACAAAGCGCAGCGCTTCTCGCGCATGCGCACTGGGAATCCGGCAGTCCGACGAGCGCCCACACTACAGAAGCCGGGAAGACAGCGCGCGGCTGGATAAAGGAACAGGTAAGATAAAAAAAAAAACTCTGCGGAAGTAAGAGCGGGTACCTGTCAAATTCAGGTACCCGCTCCCCCTCCCTCCCCAAAGGTCAGCAGTCATCTCTGTACTGTCCGCAGTCTCTGGTCATCCCTGTGCTGTCTGCAGTCTCTGGTCATCCCTGTGCTGTCTGCAGTCTCTGGTCATCCCTGTGCTGTCCGCAGTCTCTGGTCATCCCTGTGCTGTCCGCAGTCTCTGGTCATCCCCTGTACTGTCCGCAGTCTCTGGTCATCCCTGTACTGTGTCCACAGTCTCTGGTCATCCCTGTGCTGTCCGCAGTCTCTGGTCATCTCCTGTACTGTGTCCGCAGTCTCTGGTCATCCCAGTACTGTGTCCGCAGTCTCTGGTCATCCCTGTACTGTGTCCGCAGTCTCTGGTCATCTCCTGTACTGTGTCCGCAGTCTCTGGTCATCCCTGTACTGTGTCCGCAGTCTCTGGTCATCCCTGTACTGTGTCCGCAGTGTCTGGTCATCCCTGTACTGTCCGCAGTCTCTGGTCATCCCTGTACTGTGTCCGCAGTCTCTGGTCATCCCTGTACTGTGTCCGCAGTCTCTGGTCATCCCTGTACTGTCCGCAGTCTCTGGTCATCCCTGTACTGTCCGCAGTCACTGGTCATCCCTGTACTATGTCCGCAGTCTCTGGTCATCCCTGTACTGTCCGCAGTCTCTGGTCATCCCTGTACTGTCCGCAGTCTCTGGTCATCTCCTGTACTGTCCGCAGTCTCTGGTCATCTTCTGTACTGTTCGCAGTCTCTGGTCATCTCCTGTACTGTGTCCGCAGTCTCTGGTCATCTCCTGTACTGTGTCCGCAGTCTCTGGTCATCTCCTGTACTGTCCGCAGTCTCTGGTCATCCCTGTACTGTCCGCAGTCTCTGGTCATCCCTGTACTGTCCGCAGTCTCTGGTCATCCCTGTACTGTGTCTGCAGTCTCTGGTCATCCCTGTACTGTGTCTGCAGTCTCTGGTCATCCCTGTACTGTGTCTGCAGTCTCTGGTCATCCCTGTACTGTGTCTGCAGTCTCTGGTCATCCTTGTACTGTGTCTGCAGTCTCTGGTTATCCCTGTACTGTGTCTGCAGTCTCTGGTCATCCCTGTACTGTGTCTGCAGTCTCTGGTCATCCCTGTACTGTCCGCAGTCTCTGGTCATCCCTGTACTGTGTCCGCAGTCTCTGGTCATCTCCTGTACTGTGTCCGCAGTCTCTGGTCATCCCTGTACTGTGTCCGCAGTCTCTGGTCATCCCTGTACTGTGCCTGCAGTCTCTGGTCATCCCTGTACTGTGTCCGCAGTCTCTGGTCATCCCTGTACTGTGTCCGCAGTCTCTGGTCATCCCTGTACTGTCCGCAGTCTCTGGTCATCCCTGTACTGTGTCCGCAGTCTCTGGTCATCCCTGTACTGTGTCCGCAGTCTCTGGTCATCCCTGTACTGTCCGCAGTCTCTGGTCATCCCTGTACTGTGTCCGCAGTCTCTGGTCATCTCCTGTACTGTGTCCGCAGTCTCTTGTCATCTCCTGTACTGTCCGCAGTCTCTGGTCATCCCCTGTACTGTGTCCGCAGTCTCTGGTCATCTCCTGTACTATGTCCGCAGTCTCTGGTCATCCCTGTACTGTGTCCGCAGTCTCTGGTCATCTCCTGTACTATGTGCGCAGTCTCTGGTCATCTCCTGTACTGTCCACAGTCTCTGGTCATCCCTGTACTGTGTCCGCAGTCTCTGGTCATCTCCTGTACTATGTCCGCAGTCTCTGGTCATCCCTGTACTGTGTCCGCAGTCTCTGGTCATCTCCTGTACTATGTCCGCAGTCTCTGGTCATCCCTGTACTGTGTCCGCAGTCTCTGGTCATCTCCTGTACTATGTGCGCAGTCTCTGGTCATCTCCTGTACTGTGTCCGCAGTCTCTGGTCATCTCCTGTACTATGTGCGCAGTCTCTGGTCATCCCTGTACTGTGTCCGCAGTCTCTGGTCATCCCTGTACTGTGTCCGCAGTCTCTGGTCATCTCCTGTACTATGTCCGCAGTCTCTGGTCATCCCTGTACTGTTAATTAGTTTGCACTACTGTACGAGTTGTTTTTTCTAAACCAAAAGCTCGATATTCAGGTTTCATTGCAGTGTTGGCACTTTGAAAGAAATAAGTTGGTTTTGGGTTGCAGTTTGGGCACTCGGGCTCAAAAAGGTTTGCCATCACTGCTCTAGACCATTCCGAGTATGAGTATTATAAAAATATGGAGGGCGTTATCAAGAAGGACAAAATCCAATTACATATCCAACCCATCCAATCTCTCATTTCTGTAAATAGTGTCTTGCTGGAGGCATTGGAGACACAGATATGAGATTGTCGCCCAGTCTGGATGAAAACATCTTGCTCCATGGGAGGTTTAAAGCTCAACACCTTAGTCTGCAGACCATTGGATTAATGGCAGTTATTTGTGGCTAACCTTGACAACCTGGCAATTACCCAGCTATTACAGGGGCTTACAGTGTATCTAAACTTGAAAACGAAAAACAAATATAAGAAGTCTACCAGTCCTTAGATGTGGTGGCTACATTTGTTTTCTTTGCCACCATGGGTAAGGACTGGTAAGCTGCAATATACTGAATAATTGTTTTTGGTTTTAGTTATGCCACCATCAGTAAGAACTGGTAAGCTGCAATATACTATCCTTCAGACTTGGAGGGTCGGATTAGGGCCAGTGAGGACAGAAAATGTCCTGGCCCTAGCATCAGTGAGAATATACATGGCCTCAGGATTGTTAGTCGGTAGGAGGAGGAGTAGTTCCCCACCATTGGTATTAGTGAAAAGAATAGTACACCATCATTGGTTTCATGGGAAGTACTGCCCCATTGTTGGGGAGAAATAGTGCCCCAGGGGTCAGATAAAGGGTAGCAAAGAGCCAAATCCGGCCCTCGGGCTGCAGTTTGGAGAACCCTGCTTTAAGAATTACTTTCTGAGGCTTAGATGCCCACAGGCATCCCTTCAGGTCATTGCTGGAATTACCCAGGTATCAGTCTAGGCCTGCTACTTACCATTACTGGGGGTTATTGCTTCAGATCATTCTCTGCAAGGATGGTTACTACATACCAGGTCACTGCACCCTTGTGTCTGATTATTATCAAACTATTGTTTAGGCACATATTCTGCCTACCAGTCTTTTATGTGCTTTTATGTTCTTTGTTGTATCAAAAACTCTCCTGCCTACATATCTTATAAGTTGGCCCTTACATTCACTAAGAAGTCACCCTCAGTGGCAGCATAGACAAGAACCAGGCTAGGAACACGCACTAGCTATTGTTCCAAAAGGCAGACTAGCACTATGCCTGGCTCATGCATCATTAATGTGCTATCTCTTTTCTCAGGCGTGCCCTCAGTGTGGAGGATATCGGATCTCCTGGAAAAGCACGTGTGTTAGGGAAAGTGGCAGAAGTTTACCCAGATGGTACGCGCCTTTTAGAATTGCAGCGCCCTGAAAGTGGCACATTTGGCTTCAGGATTTCAGCTGGTAATGGAAGGCCTGATTCAGGTGAGTGAAAGCCCAGAGGTCCCCCTGTCAGTTTAAAGTGTTACTATACCCACAACAGTAAAAATCAGTCTGTATATGCAGTAAAGAATGCTTGTTCTCACTGTATAAACTAAGGGGTTAATCCTCCCTATTGTGTGTAAAAAAAAAAAAAAAAAAAGGCTGGTTGATCCGGTCTTCTCTGATCCTCCCCTTCTCCTACTGTCCCCAATCCATTTGCTGATAGTACAGAGCTCTAGGAGTCACTCTGCACATGCTCAGTTTAGTGTGTAAGGCTGGAGCTTTTATTATTTTTTTCTTTGGGAGGGTGCATGTCATCAGCACAGGGCCAATCAGCACTGCCCAGAGGGGCAGGGATCATGCAGCCTTATAGGACAGTCAGAGCAAAATGAAAACTCCTACAAGATTTAACCAGTGCTCAGCTGGACACTGATAGAAGCCACAAGACTGCTGTAACTGCTGATGAGAAAGCTATTTAGCAGTTTATATTTACTAAAATAATTGCTTTTCCATGTTGTGTGTACTGTGGGAGACCAGATACAGTGAATGCAGGATCCTGGGTTTAGTAACACTTTGAGGGAGACCTGTCAAGATATAAATATTGGAGCTGCCATTTCTGACTCCTGGCTGTCTTTCATCCTTCCTTGATTCACCACTTAGCCATTTACCTCCCACAATCAGAACTACTGACCCACTTCTGAGACAAGGACTCACCAAGTAGTAAATGAAAGACCTGTACAGAGAAGGTAGCTGTCATATTTCTATCCCGATAGGCTCCCTTTAAATTGGGAGTTTATTTTTATGTTTTTTGTCATATATCTGTATTATGTTTGCTATACATTCTTCATTTTGTACCCTTCTTTTCCACTTATAGTTTGTTCTTTTTTCATTCTCCTTTCCATAATTCTTTCATCTGTGAGTTTGGCCTCTTGCATCTTCAGACTTTACTGACTGATTGGTCGTTGGCTCCTGCTGCTGTCAATCACAGCCGGTGAGCATAGATAGGTGGGCAGGTGGGCGGGCTGCGCTGCGTGTGTCAATAGACACACAGTGTGGCTCAGGATGGAGCCTGCACAACCACCCTCCTTAGCAAGCAGCGTGCTTTGGGGGCAGCCAATTTGAAACACCCAAGTGTCAATGGGGCCTTGGAGTAATGCACCCTCTGACAGTGTTTTACGCTCTCAACCTCTGCTGCTGAAACTGACAGTTGGGAGTGGAGCACAGCAATCATAGTAACGTGCTCTGCAGCTCCTCTATTCAGAAAACTTTTTGTATACGTTTCAAAAAATGTAAAGTGGTTGTAATCCCTCACATATACCTAGTGAAGTGACTGTCCTCAGGTGACACACAGAGATGAAAAAATCCTCCTACATAAGTTGTACCTGTCTATGTGCAGTATTCTCTTCTCTTCATCCGTTCAAAGTGCTGAATTTATAAAGCTTGTCTGAGAGTTCAGAAAAAAGGGGGCGAAGAGAAATTATACTCTGCAGAGCTCAGTGAGGAGAGCTCTGAGAGCTGATTGGAGAGAAGGGGCACACCCCCTTCACACAGCACACAGGAACAGAGCTGAGGCAGTCAGTCTGCTGGAGGTCCTTTCCCTGTCACCATTTTTCTCTTGGTGTCAGGAAAACTTGTCAAAAGTGATTTATGCTGATACCAGAGGAATGAAGCAGCAGACAGAAATGACACTTCGTGCTCTTAATTGAGACAAGTACACACTATAGAGGGATATGCTTTGCTTATATTTCATGCCTGAGGTTTACAACCACTATAAGGAATTCTGTGATTTGACAAGGTGCACATGAATGTCATACACTCTTCTTGTCCAATCACAGAACGCTGTGCTCCAGTCCTGACTGTCAGTTCCGCACCTTCATCACTGTCAGGGGTGCAAGAATCTACCAGGTTTTAGGAATAAAGTAGACACGAGTGAACACACATCATTAGATATAAGTTTATGGTACCTAGCCAATGCCAAATATTGTTTTTGCTGGGGGTTCAAGCTCTGTTTATGGTTTGTGCCTTATTGCCGACAACAACACCCATCTGCCATACACACTTTGTAATACTTCGAACAACAAATAGGATAACCCTACATGGGGATTGGGACATGGGAGTCCCTTTTCATGTACCTCAATTATGTGACATTTTTGCTTTTGTGCAGGTATATATGTTCAGGAAATGAGTGATGCGAACACAGCCAAGCTTTACTCAGGTCTTCTACGTGTTGGAGATGAGGTGTTGGAGGTGAACGGTACAAAAGTGTCAATACTTGGACAGACTCGCCTCGCTGAGCTTATGAACCAGGAACCTGTCTTATCATTACGTGTATTGCACCAGAGACGGACCAAGTGTTGAATGCACTGAGAAGGACCTTTATGATTAAATTGCGTTCACATTCATTGGGTGAGCGGATTATTTGTGCTGAAAAAAGATATAAAAATTTTTTTCTTTCGCTGTGATGGAAATGATCCTGTATTGAGGTTATCGTTTCCGTCATGCAGCGAAAGGTTGCAGTATTAAGAAGGGACAGTATTGAGCTGTTGAGCTCTTTGATATATTTTTTCATAAGGCCTCTTTTGTTTACCAAACTGTTTTGCACTGTCTTTTGACATCACATTTTGTTTAACCTACAACACTGGTGTGACACTCAGAAGAAAAGCCTATCCGGTACGGCTCTCCGCACAAATAATCCTCAGCATGACTATGGAGCTCTCATGCCAAGCAGTATTAAACTGAATGAAATGGACTTTGTTTATTGCCCTGGGTGGGGCTTGACCCAGTTGCACAGTCCTTGTCTATATTTGTGTATTTATGATTCCTACGCGCCTCACTGCCTGATTTTAATATATTAAACATTTCTATATACAATGTGTTTTAAATCCATGTCATGTCTTTGTATTATTATGGTTTAGGTTCTTTATGTCAGAGATGGAACTGTTAAAGTGGACTTAGAATCCGATATATATTTTTCAATGTGAAGTGGACGAAGGCCCCATGCACAGTGGGTGTTTATCCTCACTGCCAGAGGCTCCGGCATTTAGGTGGATTGTCCACCCTGCTGGCAGCCCGTAAAGGTCTATGAGAGACTGACAGCTGCTGCGGCTGGACGATGAACCTAGTGCTAATGACGTTTAGGGCAGTATGTGCCCAGGGATGAATGCCCGCAGCTCAACAAGTCTGCATTCTGGGCACATACAAGGTGAATGATCCAGCCACAGCAGCTGTCAGCCTCTCATAGACACTTACAGGGTTCTGGCATTGGGTCTGAACAGTGCACCTGCGCTTTCCACTTGCACCTGAACACCGGAGCCTCATGCACAGGACCTAAACACCCAGTGTGCATTTACTAGAAATGTACTATCTCTCATAGAGATCACAGTATTCCGTGTGGCAATGTCTTCATCAGTTTTTCTCTTCAGAAGGACAGAGCCATCTTTTTTCAGGCATCACCCAAGGAATGCTGGCCCTGAGATGAGATAATCGTGTAAATGCTGGTGCCTGTGCAGGTCTTGGCTGTTCACACATCTGATAAAAAGCTTCTGCAGCAACCTCTCATCTGACATGCTACAATGTCAAAGTCCAATCACTCGAGGAAAAAGACTGGCTAAGCCTAGGCAAAGTCAGTTGGATAAAGCTGAAGTGCTGTTTTTCAAGGTTGAACTAATTGAAAAAAAAAATTATACTGTTACGCTATATTCAGGGACGTCCCTAGGGTTGGTGTCACCCGGTGCAGTAGCACTTGGTGACACCCCCTCCGACGATCCCTGTAGAATGGATCGGATCTGCGGATTGAGCATAATGGATCGGAGTTCAATCCATTATCCTCCCCTATCTGCAGATCTGATCCATCCTGCGGGGATCGTCGGAATGCAACCTATACGGGGTTAACTGATCTCTCCACGAAAAGGTAAGTTGTAAAGCAAGCCGACGATCCCTGCAGGATGTATCGGATCTGCGGATTGGGGAGCATAATAGATCGGACTCTGATCCCTTATGCTCAATCCTCAGATCTGATCCATCCTGTGGGCATTGACGGCTTGCTTTACAACTTACCTTTTCGTGGAGAGGGTCCAGTGTCACTCCGTATAGGTTGCATGCCGATGATCCCCGCAGGATGGATCGGATCTGCGGATTAGGGAGCATAATGGATCGGACTCCGATCCATTATGCTCAGTCCGCAGATCGATCCATCCTGTGGGCATTGACGGCTTGCTTTACAACTTACCTTTTCGTGGAGAGGGTCCAGTGTCACTCCGTATAGGTTGCATGCCGATGATCCCCGCAGGATGGATCGGATCTGCGGATTGGGGAGCATAATGGATCGGAGTCCGATCCATTATGCTCAGTCCGCAGATCGATCCATCCTGTGGGCATTGACAGCTTGCTTTACAACTTACCTTTTCGTGGAGCGGGTCTGGTGTCGCCCCTGTCTATGTTGTATCATGTTAGGGATGTATTCATGCAGACTTGTAAAATTACTGAAAGGTCCACTTTAATAACTGGGCCAAAGAGCAACACTATGCCCAGGACCTTCCAAGTGCCACCTTATATCATTAGTCCACCTAGCAGTTATATTTTAGTTGGCTGAAGCTAGAATGTTAAATAACCAAACAGTTCCATGTAACTCCTGGGAACTCCCATTGTATGCTTTTCATTACAGAGTAGACATACAAGCCATGGTGATTACAATATTCTTACCATGATATACACACTAAATGCAGACACTGGTGCTAATTTGCAGAAACTGAGCATTTATCAATAGGAACCAACCACGTTTTATATCTCAAATGAGGCAAATGATCTGATTGCTATCTGAGGGCAACCCATCTATTCTGCTCCCATTTTATAGGTTTCCTCGCTGTTCTCATTTTTTATAACCGTAACTCATCTGGACAACCTTACAGGGTTATGCAAGGATTTTTGCCTCCCATTCATCACTTTGTGTTTTATTTTGATGTCAGAATTCAAATTAATACAGTCAAAGAGATTCACTGTCTGGTTATAAGTTCAAGTACCTTCATAGAGGTAGAAGGTCTGTGTGATGGAAATTGAAATATAGACTGTTAAAGGTTGTGGCAGGTCACACTGATAAAATGAGCTGATGTGAGTGAATGTTTAACTTGGCATTTTTGTCTCTAGAAACTGAGCTCAATTGTTATTGAACAAACTTCATCATGTGCAAAGGTAAGTATGCACCCCCCCCCTTTATTTGTGTTGTACTGACTTTTCCTACTAGTAGTCAGTAGAGTGAAACAGGAGATAAGCAGGGAGTTGTAAGGAGCATGTTTGGAGGGTGGGTGGTGGAAGAAAGTGGTAGTAAAACACAGCTTTAAAATAAGGATAAAAAACAAAAAATGACTTGGAATCCATGGTAATTTGGCTGTCAGTGGCCCATAGATCAGTGGTCATTTGCCATTGGGAAATAGGAGAAGGACAAACATGCTAGAGGAAGTTTAACCAATTACTGAACTGCTTTCTGGCACACATAAACAGCAGGTTACCATAAAAAAGCAGTAACCACCCCAATCTATAACTAGCCTTTGCAGTAAGGTGCACATGGAAGGGCGATGCACATCACAAACAAACTATTTCCCAGCGCACTTACCAGCTAGCTTGCCAAACAACCACATTTACCCTGTGAACAATTCACAGGAACACACTGAGTGCCTTCAGTTGTCATTGTGCTCTTGCTGGTCATCACATGCGTTCCTGTGCCTTTAAGAAAAGGTGGGCTCCCTCCAGGCACACCTGCCCTAAAAGTGATTCTAAAGGTTGTAACTGTTCTTAAAATAAACATTTTATACTTACCTGCTCTTTTCAATGGCTTTGAACAGAGCAGCCTCAATCCTCTTCTTTTTGGGTCCCCCACTGGCAGTCCTGGCTTCTCTCTCCTTTTGAGTGCCCCCAAGAGCAAGCTTCTTGCTATGGTAGCACTCGAGCAGGCTTGCTACCCGAGCCATGCTCCTGTGAATGGACATTGTCCATTCACACTCTCTTCTCATTGGCTTGCTGGCTGTGACTGGCAGGAGCCAATGGTTCCCGTTGTTGTGTGAGCCAATGAACAGGGAGAGACCTGACAAGGCCATTGCTCTTATGCACATTGCTGGATTGAGGGGGGGGGGGGGTGCTGCACTCAGAAGGTTTTTTACCTTGATAGATAGAATACATTAAGGTTAAAAAACCTTCTGCCTTTAGAACCACTTTAATCTGAAAATTATAGTTAGGGCCACAGTACACAGAGGTGCCTTGGCAGAGGCACTGCTGCTTACAGATATATTTTTATGTGTGCAAACAAAAACCTCTGTTTTTAATGTGAATTGTTAGACAGGGTCAGTTTGCTTGTTTTGCAGGCTAGCCGGTCAGTGCTGGGAAATCATTTGTTTAGGTTGCAGTCAAAGTCTGATTGGCTTACCTCTTTCAGAGTCCTATGTAACTAGTTACATGTTTGATACTTCAAGCTCTCCTGTGGACTCTGCAAAACAACCTGTCTCAGAGAGACAACAAGCCACCGATACTAGACAACAGAAGGAATACCTGACCTGAACCTTGACATGGCTCAACAACTCGAATTTCCAGAACATCAAATTTAATTTATTTTTATTTATTTCAGAAACGTATATAGTGCTGTCAATTTACACAGTGCTTTACATATGTATTATACAATTATACATTCACATCAGTCCCTAACCCTCAAGGAGCTTACAATCTAAGGAGAACATGCAAACTCTGTGCAGGTAGTGCCGTGGTTGGGATTCAAACTGATGACCCTAGTGCTGCTAGACGGAATTGCTTATGGCCACTGTGCTGCCTGAATTTATTTTTATTAAAGCAGTTTTAAGCAGTGCAGGCTACTTTGAGGCCTTATCTTAAGGTACTTATAGATATAAATCGATAGCCACCCGTTCCATCTGAAAATGGCAAGATTCCGTGATGATGTCAAGTCTGTGGGGTTCAGTACAGAAAGTAAGCTCACCACGGTTGAGGGGAAGGAGTCATCACACAGATTAGGAATCCAGTTCCTGTTGTCCACCCACTCGTGTAAATCTGTCTGATCAATCATCACCCTTGCCAGTGGTGGGCCACCTTTTGTCTTTCACCATTGACAAAAACGTCAACACATTTAAGGAACTCTCTAAAGACTACTTAGCCTGAAAGCAGACATAATGTTCCTGTATGTTCCACTGCTCTCTTAGAGTGAAACTAAACTCCTACTGAACTTAAAATAAAGCTTACCTGTAGGTACAAGTAATATCTTCTAAACATTCATCGTTTGGGAGATATTCAGTGTCCCTGCAGCCGATGACGTCACCGGCACATGTACTCTGGAGGAGCTATGCCGTTCCTTCAGAGTTCTGTGCTGCTGCCAAGACTGAGTGACGTCATTGTAGTTTGGTCAATCAAGTGGCCAGAGCCTGCAAACTGGGAAGGAAGTCCGGTGACCATTGAAGCCTTCTGCAGCGGTGATGGCACGTCGCTGGAGGTCTACACTCTAAGGTAAGTCTTTCATAATGTGCTAGTATGTGATGCATAATAGCACATTATAACATTATTTTTCAGAGGAATTTGTTTTTTCTCTTGACGGTTTACTACCGCTTTAAGTCTGTCAAGTTTGAGGGACATGGCAGTGATCAGTCCAAAAGAACAAATTCAACCAACATCTTTTCCCCATCTCCAACTTTGGCCAAGACCAAATGTTCATGGGTGTCAAACTTATATATGCATGAAAATGTTTACCTTAGCTGGCAGAAATAAGGCTATCATTTTACTTTGACTGATACCAGCAGACTTGATGTCCAGCAAACTCATGCTGTGTGTCAAAGTGTTAATCTCATCCCATGTTAGGGGCCCCATTGTGCCGGTTGATTACAGCAAAAGTTAGAGAGGGTGTATGCAGAAAGTAACTTTGGTGAATCACATGACTGGTATTTACCACAGCCAAAGATTCTTTTGACCAGCTGTTTTTATTTAGTCTGGGAAATATGACACATTTTATAGGAATCAAGTGAGTTTGGAGGTTACTGGAATATTCCTCATAAATAGAAACTCCCTGAATGGTTTAAAAGGGAACTGATCCCAGAATGTAAGAAGTGAAAGGGCTGAGACCAGATACACAACACCACTGGTAATGCAGTGGAGGAGGGAGGGTGGGTTGTTATACAGGACGCTTATTACATTTCACGGTCCAGAAATCAAGCTGTTTGTATTTGTCTGCAGAGATACTTACTCAGTTCCTGTCATTTATATTACTGGCGGTGGTGGCTGTGCTATCTTTACTGCACATGCTGTGTCACTGAGGGCAGATCGTGACCTTGGTACCCTCTGATTTAAAGGACCTGGAAGGCTAATCATAAGGCACCTGTATAAAAAGACGTATTCAAAATGCATTTATAGAATTGTTAAAAAACCATCCCAGGCTAACTGTATGAAAACTTTTATCAGTATAAACAATTGTTTAGCACATAATAAAATTACAACCTACAGTACACCTGTTTATATTGAAGGTGCCAACACTGAAGAATTACCCAAAAGCTGAATTTTGTAAACAATATTCTTCGAATATTCGTTGAATCTTGGCAAAACACATCACATCTGTGGCCAGCTTTAGCATAGTGGAAAGTTGGGATTTTTTTTCCCTCAATATTTATGATACAATGGGCAGCACAGTGGCTAAATGGTTAGCACTTTCACCTGGCAGTACTAGGGTCGTTGGTTCAAATCCCAACCACAGTACCACCTGCCTGGAGTTTGCATGTTCTCCCTGTGCCTGTGTGGGTTTCCTCCAGGTACTCCGGTTTCCTCCCACACTCCAAAGACATGCTGGTAGGTTAATTGGATCCTATCTAAATTGTCCCTAGTATGTGTATGTATGAATGTGAGTTAGGGACCTTAGATTGTACGCCCATTGAGGGTTATGGACTGATGTGAATGTACAATATATATATATGTAAAGCGCTGCGTAAATTGACGGCTCTATATAAGAACCTCTAATAAAATAAATAAATGCAAAAGTAGGTAAGAATCAGCAGTTAAAGTATAGCAGTGAAGGGAAAACTCCGCAATGGGGCACAGATGGCGAACAAAATCTGACGGGTTATAAGCCTCCTTTCTATTCAAAATGGGAAAAAAAAAGTTTGCCTATAGTTCTACTTTAAAGTGAAACTTCACTTTTGTTGAAGACCCAAAAAAAAAATCCTGTTGAAGATCCCAATAGAGGAAACTAAGCATGGAAATATGGGAGCTGACATTATTGATTGGTTTATAAACATTGTTCTAAAACATGGAAGAGAACCTCAGAGATAAAGTCAAGTTTCTTGAATGTAGATGATGACACCTTTACCCTTTTATATAACTAGTCACATGAGTTGTTTCATCTGCTAGCGTTTCCTTTCAGGGGAATGATGAATCTTCTATCTACAGTGCGGTTTTTAACTGACAACTTCCTGTTACTTAAAAGTTAAATTTAGATCCACGCTTAACAAGGGAAATAAGATGAAAACACTTCGAGACACTGGGGTTGATTTACTAAAACTGGAGTGCAAAATCTGGTGCAGCTGTGCATGGTAGCATGGTATCAGCTTCTATGTTCTGTTTGTTCAATTAGGATTTGAGTAAAAAGCTGATTGGATTCTATGCAGAGCTGCACTGGCTTTTGCACCCTCCAGTTTTAGTAAATCAAACCCAAAGTGTTTTCATGTTTCTTTTTTTAAGCTTTGAAATTTAGCGTTTGTCACTGTGCCCATGCAGGACCAAGTGACCTTGTCTCCACTAAGCCCTCCAACCCCCTTTTTTATCACCCCCTCTCTGTTTCAATTTCTGTTGCAGTAAGCGATGCAACCCAGTGTTTCCCAGTATCGGGGAACATGTGACCTCCTCCCTGTGACAGTGCTTGGGCCTAGCAGCTAATTGCTATGCCCAAGCAAGAGGGAGAGGGGTGACTTCACCAATCCACCTGCTCGCCAACACTGCTGTGATGGAGGAAAGGTTAGGTAGCATAGGCAAGATGATTATATGGGGATCAGGGGGGTTGCAGACTGTCACTAGGGACATTTTTTGCAAAAAGAATATGTAGACTGCTATTCCTGACTTCCTCCTAAAAAATATACTGCCTGGACCCCTTCAATACTCTGAATCACAGATCCAAATTTAAACCATTGATCTGTATATTAGTTTAAGGCCAATGGTTCAGAATGTATTGAAGATGCTGGATCAACATGACTGGCAGAAAACTTGCTCTTTAAGGTGGCAAACTATGAAAGTCTACATGTTTCCCTTAAAGCAGGGGTCCCAAATTTTTCAGTACAAGAGCCATGTTGTATATCTTCCAAATATTTGTGAGCTGAAAAAAAAATAAAAACTGTTTTAGAAATAAAATGATGTATAAATAGGTTTTACTTGGATCTTTTTTTTTAATCAGATGATTCAGAACAAAAGTGAACTTCAGTAACACAAAGGACAGTCCCCCTTACATTAGAGTCCACATCAGAGCTCGCCTTAAATCAGAATTCACCTTGGGAGTCCCCCTTTACATTTAGGTTCCCCTTACATCAGAATCCTCACCACAATCTCACCTTAGATTAGGTTTCCCATTAGAGTTCCCCCTTACGTCAGAGTCTCACATCAGGGTCCCCATCAAAATGACCCTTACATCAGATTCACTATGAATGATCCGTCCTTACCTTGCCATTCTGTGGCTGTAGTCAGTGTAACAGCAAGGCGAAAGGCAGGAGGCGGAGCAGGTATGGACAGAGGAAGTACCGTCCTGCTAGGGCAAGCATGTTTTCAGTCACTAGGACATTGCAGGTCTAGCAACCAACCGACCAAGACAAAGACCAAACAACAGTAGAACCTGAGCCTAGCTGCAGACTAGATTCAGTCCTTGAGGGGCCATAATTGGCCTGCGGTTTATAGTTTGGACACCCCTGCTTTAAAGTGACCCTTTTTCTATTTCAACCTGTCCCAGAAATGATGATCCTCCCAATTCCGCTGGGAAACCAATATTTTTGGGAGTGTCAATCTTTATGGTCCATCACAGCTCTTAGGGTTGCTTTAAAACAAACTAATGGCCACAGCAGGTATCAAAACATTTGTGCATTTTTATTGTCATGTTTCTTATACACCGAATAACAGAAATAAAATATTTATACTCAAATTGAAATGGGATGTCTGCAAAGTGTATTAAATTAATTTGATTATTAGAGTGAGTGACAGTGCAAAGAGAATGGTTAGGGAGGCCACCAGGAGACTTATAACCACTCTAGAGATGTAACAAGCATCACTGGCTAAGGTTAGAAAAATCACGCATTACAAAAACTATTACCGGGTGGCAATGATAAAAAGATAGCCACTGGTAACTGAAACTCTCATAACATCTCACCAATAGTTTGCCATATGGGAGACTCTGAAATCAACAGGAAAAAGGTTATATGGACTGGGGAGACCAAAATATGGCTTTGAACATGAGACAGTTATGTTTGGTATAGGCCAAACAGTGAACATCATCATGAAAACACACAATCCCAACTGTGAAGCATGGTGATGGCACTAAAATGCTGTGGGGATGTTTTCCTGCAACGGGACTGAAAGGATTTTGAGGAAAGAGTAGAATCAATGCAGCAAAATATAGGGAAGTCCTAGAGGAAAACTCTACAAGAGACCTTAGACTAGAGAGATTTGTTTTCCAGTAGGGTGATAATCCCAAACATTTATTTATGTATGTATTTATTACAGGTATTTATAAAGCACCGTCAATTTATGCAGCACTTTACATATATGTTGTACATTCACATCAGTCCCTAACCCTCATAGGGCTTACGATCTAAGATCCTTATGTCACATTCATACATACACATTCTAGGGCCAATTTAGGCAGGAGTCAATTAACGTACCAGCATGTCTTTGGGGTGTGGGAGGAAACTGGAGAAAACCCACACAGGAACATAAAGCTATAACTATACAAGAATGGTTAAAAGCAACAGTATTAACCATAGCTATTTTTCAACCCCATTCTAAATGACCAATACTTATCTGAGAGTGGTTCTGGGCTCTCTTGAGCATCACAGCTATGACTAATGGCTGATTTCAAAGGCTAATGTTTAGGCAGAGCTGATCGCAAGTCCTGCCCTTTGACATTCCTTGATTGTAGCCCTCAGCCAGTTAAGAAGGTGAAGTAAATGAGGTTCTACAGCTCATTAAGGCTTCCACACATAATTCAGCAGTTCCCCAGGAAATATGTTCTTGCACCCTAATTAGGCAAGAATATATGCACAATACAGTTACGGACCAAAACCAATTAACTACCCTTTTTCCTATTAAATCTCAGCCTAGTAACCAATTTTAGACTGTTATTCTGCAACGTGCCTAAATATTTATTTCCATAAGATAAGATCAGTGCACGGTATACCTTGTGTCATGAGCACAGTTTGGCACTACCTGTCATAATGGCCCAACACTACTTCCCTCAACAGGGCTGGGAAATGGTTTAAAGCCCTCTGATCTATTTTTGTCTTTACAAAGAGAGAGAGAGGTTCCTTCCATCAATCCCATGCTTGTTTAGACAATCCAGGATCAGATAATACCTGTACACATTAAAGTAGCACCTACTGGCCTTCCCTTGCAGCTTCATTAGACTACTATGAACAAAGAAAAAGGCTTGCTACTTCTTGGTGCGGGGGGGAGCATGTGTATCACCCCACACCCTTTAACGTTTCAGTGCTGGTGCCTGATAAGTGGCTGCTAAGGCACACAGTGCAATCATATGGAGGTGGGAAGAGTCCTTAGCCTTGTGTTACCAAATGAAGTGGCAGGGGAGCAAAGGAAATCTAACTATGTTCAGGAGGTGAGGCTGACATTAAAATGACTTATGTCGTGAAAATTAAAAAACAAAAATTGTTTAGCAGATTTAAATTCAGGCATTTTTTCAGGCTAAGAGAATATCCGTCAAGAGAACAGAGCTGATGAATAGAGTACCGCTCACCCCCAAAGGAGCTGCTGTTTTTTCAGGCTCCCTGTTCCCAATGCCCATGACGCTGAAAGAAGCAACACACTCCTCAACACACCTGTGACTTTCAATGACCTGGAATGAACAGGCAAAAGCCCTGCATGGAAGAAAATACAAATGGCATTCATTTGCATTTGGCCCCCCTGAGTCAATACTTTGTAAAACCACCTTTCACTGCAATTACAGCTGCAAGTCTTTTTGGGTCTCTACCAGCTTTGCACATCTAGGGAGTGAAATTTTTGCCCATTCTTCTTTGCAAAATAGCTCAAGCTCTGTCAGATTGGATGGAGAGTGTCTGTGAACAGCGATTTTCAAGTCTTGCCACAGATTCTCAGTTGGATTTAGGTCTGGACTTTGACTGGGCCATTCTAACACATGTATATGCTTTGATCTAAACCATTCCATTGCAGCTCTGGCTGTATGTTTAGGATCATTGTCCTGCTGGTAGGTGAACTTCCATACCAGTCCCAAGTCTTTTGCAGACTCTAACAGGTTTTCTTCTAAGATTGCCCTGTATTTGGCTCCATCCATCTTCCCATCAACTCTGATCAGCTTCCCTATCCCTACTGAAGAAAAGTATCCCCACAACATGATACTGCCACCACGTTTCACGGTGGGGATGGTGTGTTCAGGATGATGTGCAGTGTTAGTTTTCTGACACACATAGCGGTTTGCTTTTAGGCTAAAAAGTTCAATTTTGCTCTCATCTGACCAGAGCACCTTCTTCCATGTTTGCTGTGTTCCCCACATGGCTTCTCACAAACTGCAAACGGGACTTCTTATGGCTTTCTTTCAACAATGGCTTTCTTTTTGCCACTCTTCCATAAAGGCCATATTTGTGGAGTCACAACTAATAGTTGTCCTGTGGACAATATTCTCCCACCTGAGCTGTGGATCTCTGCAGTTCCTCCAGAGTTACCATGGGCCTCTTGGCTGCTTCTCTGATTAATGATCTCCTTGCCCGGCCTGTCAATTTAGATGGACGGCCATGTCTTGGTAGGTTTGCAGTTTTGCGGATGATGGGTGAAACAGTACTCCATGAGATGTTCAAAGCTTGGGATTTTTTTTATAACTTAACCCTACTTTAAAGTTCTCCACAACTTTATCCCAGACCTTTCTGGTATGTTCCTTGGCCTTCACGATGCTGTTTTTTCACTAATGTTCTCTAACAAACCTCTGAGGGCTTCACAGAACCGCTGTATTCATACTAAGATTAAATTACACACAGGTGAACTGCATTTACTAATTTGGTGACTTCTGAAGGCAATTTGTTCCACTAGATTTTAGTTAGGGGTATCAGAGTAAAGGAGGCTGAATAAAAATGCACACCACACTTTTCAGATATTTATTTGTAAAATATTTTCAAAACAATTTATAATTTTCCTACTTTACAATTATGTGCCACTTTATGTTGGTCTATCACATAAAATCCCAATAAAATACTTTACGATTTTGGTTGTAACATGACAAAATGTGGGAAAGTTCAAGGGGGATAAATACTTTTTCAAAGCAATGTACGTGTGAAAAAAAAGTGCAAGGCTACAGCAGCCGTTCTCAACCTTTTCAATGGAGAAGAATCCATAACATAACTTTCCAGTCTCAGGGAACCCCTGCTAAAAATGGCTTTATCTACAATTCATGATACAATAGTGTGATAGTCAGAGGTAAGAATGGTCCTTACACTTCTGGTCATTGGGAAGAATTACCCCTTTACAAAGTGCAAAAAAGATGAATGGTGTCAGTGGGAACTTACCCGAGAGGCAAAAATTACTCATTGCCCAAGGAACTCCTAGCAACCTCCTGGAGGAACCCAAGGGCTGCACGGAACCCTGGTTGCTCTACAGGCAGCAACTTTAAACAGCAATAACATCAGCAGGGTCAGTATTAACCACTTGCCAACCGCGATATAGCCGAGTGATAGCTACAGCGCGTTTGTCTAGTTATGGGAGGGCGTCATATGACGTCCTCTGAGAATGCGCCCTCCCGTGCTCCCCGGCGGCACACAGCTGGTGAGCTCCGTGATCGTTGTGTCCTACAGACACAGCTGATCACTTGATGTGGTAAAATGCCAATCACAGTGGCCTTTTACCACGTGATCAGCTGTATCCAATGACACAGCAGATCACCGGTAAATGCAGTTGCCAGTTATCAGCTGCACTTTCCTCACACAGTCACATCATGAAGAAAGTACTGCCGATAACCGGCAATTGTCAGAGGACTGATCGGGAGTGATGATCAGTGCCACCCATCAGTGCTCAGCACTGCTGCCCAGCAGTGCTGTCAGTCAGTGCCCCCATCAGTGCCCATCATTGTTGCATATCAGTGCAGCATCATCAGTGCTGCCTATCAGTGCAGCCTCATCAACGCACATCAGTGAAGGAGAAAAATTACCTGTTTGCAAAAATTTTAAAACAGAAACAAGGAAAACCTTTTTTTTTTTTCAAAGTGTTTTGCTCTTTTTTTGTTTATAGCGCAAAAAATAAAAGCCTCAGTGGTGAATAAATACCACAAACAAAAAATTATAAAAATGTCATATGGGTACAGTGTTGCATGATCGTGCAATTGTCACTAAAAGTGTGAAAGCGCTGAAAGCTGAAAATTGCCCTGGTCAGGAAGGGGGTATAAGTGCCCAGTAGGCAAGTGGTTTTAAACAGATGGTCAAAGGCTCTCTCCCCATTCCCTATGATCCTGATGCATTTGCTTGATACCAGGCAAGGAGTCATGCTGCATGCACAGGGCTTTCCTCTCAAGTTGTTGGCTGAAACTGCAGCCTTCTCCCTCCCTGAGGTCCTTCAGCAGCACCACACAGTACCTTTATTGACACAGTTTTCGGCAGGCACAGTGCAAGAGCTTTACTCAAAGCTCACAGCAGGTCTTGGCGGCCAGCAATTCTTGACTACAATGGCAGCTCCTCAGTCCTCACACCAGGCAGGATAGGGGAACACAGGTCCTAGGACTCACTGTGTCCCCTCTCTGGGGCCTGTAGCAGCACACAGGTCAGGGGATTTTGGTCTACCTGCAGCATCTCCATCCACACAGGCAGGTGTGCAGCCTGGAGCCTTTGCCTGGGTTTGGTGACCTTCTCTCCAGTAGCAGCCAGTCAGAGATTATTTTTTTCTGCTTTTCTTCTCAGTCTACAGCACACTCCACATCCTGCGCCTACCTCTGTATCCCCATACAGGCCCTCATATCTCCTTCTTGCTCTGCCCCCTCTCCCTAGGCACCCTGGGTATTGTAGTTCCTCCTTTTCTGCTGCCCCTTTATTACAGTGTGGAAAATATATCTCCCATCAGCCCCAGTTCCTCCCAGCAGGCTTTTTGTTATACACATCCTCTTTCTCTGTGTTCCCCGGGTGGTAAGCGAGACTTAACCAAGGTGTGTGTGTGTGTGTGTGCGTGTGTGTGTGCGTGTAGACAGTGTAAGCTGCAAGTGTGGACTAGGCTACAAAAGTTATGGCTGCTGCCTTTGCTTTCTCTCCCTTAAAGGATAAGTTCACCTTTCCTAACATTTTACATGTTGCACCCATATTCAGAGTGTAACATGTTATGAACGGACTGCCCCCCCCGCTACTCCCCATTGTGGCAGCTAGTGGGGGATCTTCTCCTTCCTGCTAGCTGTCACAATTGAAAGTTCTGTGAGTGAATGAACTACAAGTCCTGATAGTCTTTGCAGCTGTCGGCTTGTAGCTCTCGGTGAACTACAACAGCGCTGTGTGGCGAAGTGGTAGTTCATTGATTCGTCCGGTCAGTATATCTGCTTGCCCATACATCCTGTACAGACAAGCAGGGGCGTCCCTAGGGTTGGTGTCAGCCGGTGCGGTAACACTTGGCGTCACCCCTCCGACGATCCCCGCAGGATGGATCGGATCTGCGGATTGAGCATAATGGATCCATTATGCTCCCCAATCTGCAGATGGGATCCATCCTGCGGGGATTGTCAGCTTGCAACCTATACAAGGTTAACTGATCTCTCCACGAAAAGGTAAGTTTTAAAGCAATCCGACAACCCCTGCAAGATGGATCAGATCTGCAGATTGGGGAGCATAATGGATCGGACTCTGATTCATTATGCTCAATCTGCAGATCTGATCCATCCTGCGGGGATTGTTGGCTTGCTTTAAAACTTACCTTTTCATGGAGCGTCCAGTGTCACCCCGTGTGATAGGTGTCACCTGGTGTGGCGCACACTGCCCCCCGCACTTGCCTAGGGACGCCACTGCAGGGCGGAAGATATACTGACAGGTCTGCATGAGTCCTGCATGGCACCAGCAATCTGCTGATCACTGGAGCAATGCTCTACAGGCTCCACAAACAAAAATGGATCTAAATTGGCACTAAAGTGGTATGTGTATTTGTGAGAGAGGTGGGACTTTAGACTTTAAATCCCTATTAGGGAAAGGGACTCATGAACAGTCTTCATACTCTTTAGAGTGTGGTGGATTTTGTAAGTGCTCCCTTGGACCTACTGTAGCCAGCCATCACCTAACCTGCAATATAAAATATCTAAAATAAAACCATAAATTGTCCAATAGCAGCAGATTTTGCATCTGACATTAGGCTGCTATGGGGCAGCCAAAACAGTTTATTTTGCAGACCCTTTAAATCATGAGGCCCTATGTGTCTTTCCTCTGTGGAAGAGCCAATTGTTTCAATGACTATCAACATGCCTGTCATTCAGTGGCAGGCAATATATAGGCTCCAAAATTGCTTTCTGCTTAATGGTCCTGCAGCATGACGTCCAGCATTGCTTATGGGTTTATGCTACAATGATCATTTGCACTAGTCTGCCAGATCCTCTCTGTAGCCACGATAAGGTTTAATCAGCTGCTGCTGCTGTTAGTCTGGCCAAAGGCTTCTCAGACCTTGGTCCTGTTACAAGACTATGGGCCATGTATTCAAATGAAGGCAGGTCAGCAAAGCACATCAAGCAATGTTCTCATAGGATATTAGTATATCATTTATATTCAGTACATGAATGGCAGTTATGAAACAAAAAGCAATGAATTAAACGAGGTGTAAATATCTCTCAAGCTTCATTACATGATTTTCATCCAAGACTGCTGCTTGCTATTGGTGTTATATCAGACAAGGCAGGCAAGTATGGTGACATAATTAAAGGGGAACTAAATTGTTTAATTTTTTTAATGTACAGTATATACTGTATTCACATAAAGGTGGTCAGCTTAATGTAGTCTCTAAGACCCCGGTTGCAAATCACGTGCCAAGTTGCACCCTATTTGTTTGCAATTACAACGATCATATCGGTGTGGTTCTGACGTGGTCAATTTCTAAAGTAGTACATGCACTACTTTTGGTGCGATTTGCATAGACCAGTGTTTCTCAACCTTTTTTTTAGTCAAAGCACCCTCTAAAATGATGGACAATCCCAAGGCACCCTTTAAAGCTATGGACAATATTGAGGAACCCCATTCTAAAATGTAAAAAACTATTATAATAGTTTTATATAACGCAGCAACATCCACACATGTAGAGCACACATCATTAGAGGGGGATTTATGCTTCCAAAGCAAACACACTTTTGTACGCTGGTGCTGACTAGCAGTCCTTTGTTTCTCTTCTCCCTCAGTTTTTCTCCATCACTGAGCTAATGTGACCCCAGTACTGATGGAGAGGGACGGGGGAGGGTCAAACTAGGATGCTGTGCAGGTAACCGACATCCTCCTTATCAACTGATGATGTCATTGGTTGTCAGGACGCCAGTGGCTAGAAGGATGTAATGGTGCACAATGAAGACCTGTGGCTTTGTGTAACTAAAAGGTAGGCTTGTGCCACCCACTGGACTGTATACAAGTTTTGGGCACTTTGTAGACATTTTGCCAAGGCACCCCAGGGTGAGAAAGGCTGGCATAGACTTCTGTGCCAGATGTCTTGCAAATCGCCCCTGAAATTGGCATGTCCCTCAACTTTGAAATTGTGTAACTTCACTGCAAGTCGCACGATTTCAAAGTCAGGCTTGATGTAACTGGGGGATAATTGATGTTTGTATTATTTTAAGAACCTTGTGTCTGTTTCTATTTAATTATATCTGTACGTTGGGCAGTCGTATTTGGGGGAGCAGCAGCTATCAAGAGTACAATCGGTGGCAGGAGAGATTTCTCCATCTATGCTTTTTCAGATGGATAGAGTAATCTATTGAGTTCTCACAAGAGAAATCTTAAAGTGTTATTAAACCCAGGACCCTGCATTCACTATATCTGGTTTCCCACAGTACACAGAACATGGAAATGCAATTATTCCAGTAAATATAAACTGCTAAATACTTTTTCTCATTTGCAGTATATAGCAGTCTTGTGACTTTTTTCATTGTCCAGCTGAGCACTGGGTAAAGCTTGTAGAAGGAGTTTTTATTCTACTCTGACTGTCCTATGAGGCTTCATAACCCCAGACCCTGTGCTGATCACATGAACTCTTCCAAAGAAGAAAAAGCTGTCAAGCACTACACACTAAACTGAGCATGTGCAGATTGACTCTTAGAGCACTGTACTATCAGCAGATGGACTGGGGACAGTAGAAGAAGGGGAAGATCAGAGAATACAGGATCAAACAGCCTTTTTACAAAATACGGAGGGTTAAGGCCTCATGCACACTGGACATTATAAAAACACCAGTAGCGTTAGCTGTAGAATGCTGCATTAAAAATGTGAGTTTTGTCTGGGTTTTTTTAGCGTTTTTGCATTAGCTTTTTTCAGTGTTTTTTTTCTTAGTGTTTTTCAGTGTTTTGCGGTTTTTAGCATAATTATACTCCCACAAAATCTTCAGGCTCAAAAACGCTCATAAAGGCCGGATAGCCACGTTTTTCAGCATTTTTCAGCTTTTATCGGCATAAGAGCATTTCACAGCTAAAAAACTCCTCTTGAAATCCACTAGTTCTGCAGGGTTTTTTCCAGCCAAAAAATGTTCCTGCCAAAAAACGCTGAATAAAGTCTGTGTGCATGAACACATAGGATACCATGCTGGGAAGTTTATTGGTTATAGAAAAAAACCGCCAGAAGCCAAAAACAGCAAATGTAAAAATGTCCAGTGTGCATGAGGACTTAACCCCTTAGGTTCCACAGTGAGTATAACAAGCATGTTTTACTGCATATACAGACTGATTTTACTGTTGTGGGTTTAGTAACACTTTAAAGGATATGTTCACCTTTCATTACATGTTATATGTTACACCCATATTCAGGGTGTAACATGTTACTGTAGGACCGGCCCTGTAGCACCATGTGGGGCTGTACTTGCCCGCCTGCATCATTCGTTTACATTTCTGAGTTCTGTGACAGCCTTTGGGGCTGTCGACTTACAGTTCTCTATGAACCACCACAACACTGAATAAGTTAATTGATTCTTCCGGTCAGTGTAAAAATGCCTGCTTGTACGAGGTATGTGCAGACAACGTTCACCGACAGTCTGTAGGAGACCTGCATGGCACCACCGATCTTCTGATCACTAATGCAATGCTTTCCAGGCTCCTAAAACAAAAAATTGTAAATGCACATTTTTTACCTGCATTATTTTTTGTTAAAAGGTGAACTTAACCTTTAACCTCTTCCCGTCCACACATTGCCTATAGACAGCAGATGGGAAACTTTGCTGATGTGGGCCAACATACCTGTATGACAGAGCGCACACCCGGGAGCCCAGCGATCGCTATATCACCCAGACACAGCGGATCGCATTACCGTTGTGTCTGGACGATCACATGACCAATCACAGCACTCACATTGTAAACACTGTAACGTGAAACTAAAGATTGTGCTGATGCTGAGAGCAGAGAGAAGCGATCAACAGCCTGTCAGGCTGCATGTACATTCACAAACTGCAGTGCCAGCCCCCTCAGTGTCCCAGTGTAATGCCCCTGTGTCCCTGATCACTGCTCCAGTATATTCATAATAAATAATGCAGCCAGCCCGTCACCTGTCCCACTGCACATAAAAACACCACAATACACCATACCTATGTCCTGATCAACGCCATGCCCCATAACAGCACCCTGATCACTGCCATACACCATACCAGCGTCCTAATCACCACCATACACCATACCAGCACCCTGATCACCGCTATGCCCCATATCAGCACCCTGATCACCGCTATGACCCATACCAGCACCCTGATCACAGCTATGCCCCATACCAGCATCCTGATCACCGCCATGCTCCATACCAGCACCCTGATCACTGCCATACACCATACCAGCGTCCTAATCACCACCATACCAGCACCCTGATCACCGCTATGCCCCATATCAGCACCCTGATCACCGCTATGACCCATACCAGCACCCTGATCACAGCCATGCTCCATACCAGCACCCTGATCACTGCCATACACCATACTAGCGTCCTAATCACCGCTATGCCCCATACCAGCACCCTGATCACCGCCATACACCATACTAGCGTCCTAATCACCGCCATGCCCCATACCAGCACCCTGATTGCTGCCATACACCATACCAGCGTCCTAATCACTGCTATGCCCCATAACAGCACCCTGATCACCACCATACTAGCGTCCTAATCACCGCTATGCCTCATACCAGCATCCTGATCACCGCCATGCTCCATACCAGCACCCTGATCACTGCCATACACCATACTAGCGTCCTAATCACCGCTATGCCCCCTACCAGCATCCTGATAACCGCCATGCCCCATACCAGCATCCTGATCACCCCATATGTTATACCAGTGTCCTGATCACCTCATATGTTATACCAGCATTCTGATAACCGCCATACACCATACCAGCATCCTGATCACCCCATATGTTATACCAGTGTCCTGATCACCTCGTATGTTATACCAGCATTCTGATAACCGCCATACACCATACCAGCATCCTGATCACCCCATATGTTATACCAGTGTCCTGATCACCGCCTTAATCCATAACTCATACCAGTGTCCTGATCACCGCCATGCCTCATGCGAACGTCCTGATCACCGCCATACCAGTGTCCTGATCACTGCCACACGTCATACCAGCATCTGGCATTTTTAGGGTCTCAACTGATCAATTTTCAAATATATATCCCATAGTATATCCCATATAGACTCTATAGCTTTCATACAGACTAAGTAATATACACCGTTTTGTTTTTTTACCAAAAAAATGTAGCAGAACACATTTTGGCCTAAATTCATGAAAAAAAAATTTATTTGCAAAATTTTATAACAAACTAAGTAAAAAATTATTTTTTTTCTAAATTTTCGGTATTTTTTTTATTTATATAGCAAAAAATTAAAAACCCAGTGGTGATCAAATACCACCAAAAGAAAGCTCTGTCTCAAAAAAGAGGATAACAAATTTCATATAGGTACAGTGTTGCAGGACTGAGTAATTATCACTCAGTGTGACAGCGCTGAAAGCTAAAAATTGGCCTGGACTGGAAGGGGGTGAAAGTATCCCAACTTCAAGTGGTTAAAACTGAAGTTTAGAAATTTTTTTTTTTTTTGGGGGGGGGGGGAATACAGCATTCTACACATTGGTTATATGTAAAGGTATAAAAACTATTAGAACATAGGAATAATTTTTGTGTGTGCCATGGACAGCCCATAGAACTAATGGATAAATGTTGGAAGGGATCAAAGCAGCAGCATGTCACTAGAAGCCCATATGATGGCGTTGCAACTGTCCTATTTTGGTCACACTATAAGGGAGAGATCACTGGAGAAGGAAATATTGTTTGACTAAAGCTGTGGGGATGACACTGGAGGATCTCACAAGACTAGCACAAAACAGACTTCTTTTTAGAGCTCTTTATTATCAAGTCCCTAGGACTTGGACCTGAGTTGATGGCACTTAACATAAATAATAAAGATTTAATAGTGTATATCCCATTATCTGCAGGCTCCTGGTAAAAATCTTCCGTTCTGTGCCTTCTCAGAGCCACCAAATACTGTCTTGGCTAACGGTCTTGCACACTCCTGCACACTGTGTTATTTAGAGAGCTTGTACTAATATTGTCCCACAATGCATTGCATTTTGTGAATGGGGGAAGAGCAGCTGAATAACAGGATCTCCTTTGCCCATTCACAGAATGCAATGGAGCATAGTAATATGAGCTCTGTGAATGGCAGCTTTAATGTGTATGGCTCACTCAAGGGATCCATTTATTATAGATGAGCGTTGGGTGGGTGCTGGGACTCCTTGCTTTTTCACATAAACCTAGACTTTGCTCACTTCAAAGGCACTTACATTTTATTGTGCTTATCTTCTAATGTCTGAATTTGTAAATGTCTATGAATATATTATGTATGCACCTTATGTCCCTGGGTTGTTGGTGTTGAAACCCCGGAAGGAGGAAGTGGAGAGATCAAGAAAGTCTCAGCCACATGTCTTGTCCATACTGTTAAACCTCAAGCCAGTCTTCCTCCTCCTCCAGTCTCATGTCCCCCGTCCCATGTTCTCCTCCTGCTCCTCCTCCAGTCCCATCTCCCCTATCCCATGTCATCCTCCTCCTGCATCCCACGTCCTCCTCTTCCAGTCCAAGCTCCTCCATTCCATGTTCTCCTCCTCCAGTCCCATCTCCTCCATCCCAAGTCTTCCTCCTCCATCCCATGCCCTCTTCCTCCTCCAGTCCTTTCTCCTACATCCCATGTCCTCCTCCAGTCCCATCTCCTCCATCCCATGTCCTCCTCCTCCAGTCCTATCTTTTCCATCCCATGTCCTACTTCTCCTTCATCCCACGTTCTCCTCCTCCAGTCCCATCTGCTCCATCCAATGTTCTCCTCCTCCAGTCCCATCTCCTCCATCCAATGTTCTCCTCCTCCAGTCCCATCTCCTCCATACCAATCTTCCTTTCCTAATCTCATCTCCCCCATCCTATGATCTCCTTCTCCTCCATCTGACACCCATCATACCTCCCCCCCCCAGATACTCCCCACTTTGATCACACCTCCCCAGATACCCACACCCTGATCACACCCTCTAGATACCCCATCCTGATCACCCCCTAGATACCCACACACCCTGATCACACCCCGCAGATTCCCCATTCTGATCACCCCACCAGATACCCCCTAGATACACCCTGATCACCCCCCCCAGATACCCCTATCAGATCTTACACCACCTAGATACCCTCCATCCTGATCCCCCCCCCCAGTTAGATCATACCCCACGATACCCTTCCCCCATCACACCCCAGATCCTTTCACTCTGATCACAGAAACCTCTCCCCATCACACCCACTAGTCTCACACACACCTTGAGTTTACCAATCTCTCAGATCTCATGAGTCCTGCAGCTCCTCCTCCAGATGATGTCACTGGGGGAATATGCAGCACCAGGGCCAGCAAGGTTAACTGTGTCCATGGCTGGCAGTAGAAGATCTCCATCAGGGATCTGCCCACTGCTTTGCCCTCCTCTGCGCCATTAGATCCACTCTGGCAGAATTATACACTTATCACCCCCAGCATGTTAAATACTGCCCTTGTCGGGGGCTGTTCCCCCCCCCCCCCCCCCGATGGCAGCTCCTGTTATTCTAGTTAACCCTTTTCCTCCTGGTCTGGGATTGTATAGCTAAATTTAGCTTAGGGCTCAATAACCAGTATAGGCTAGAGTCAGGCATTTGGTGGCCACTTCAGGATCATTAGCCTAGAGGTCCAGTTGATTATCAGATTAGAAACAATTAGGGAGGAACTACAGTACAGAGTAGATAGGTTGATTTTGAATTCCAGTGCCACATCACAGGTACTGCAGGTGAGAAGCTCTGTTTCAGGATGGTTGGACAACAGTTGGAGGATCTCCCTATGACCGCACATCTTGTTTTCAGGTCTCCAATACAAAGACAGATGCTGCATCATCCTCAGTGGCCCTTGCAACTGGACTTGTTGCAACATTCATCTGGAGGTATCTCTATTAATAACTATATATACCTGGGTATATCTGCACAATTTCACCAGGACACCTATCAGGCCCTGTTTGTATATTGGATGTATGTACTGTTTTTAATCTTTTCTTACATAAATGCTGTTTTATCTTTTTACTAGTTTGCATCTATACTTATGGTTAAAGTTATATGCTGGTTGCAGTAGTTTCTCTGCTCCCAATTATTTAGATTAGATAACTGGTTAATTTCCCAGGAAGGGAATCTCCTCTGTTCACAAATCCCTGTCCTGGGTGGAGACACTGTCCGCTTGCTATCAAATGTAGAGATCTTGCACTATAATGACCACTTCACAATGGGGTGAGTTGTTTCATGGAGTCTGTGAGTCATGATAACCATTCACCACCTCCCTTTCTCTGTGAAGATATCTGACTGCCTATAGATTGCGTTGTGCAAAATTGAAGCTGGCCACGGACACAAACAGTGATCAGAAATTTCCAGTCCACCTGTAAAGCACTCTTTTGATTGACATGGAATTGCACAGCCATGCTTCTTTATATTGAGTTGTCTCTGCATTGTGCTGGCTCTATCTCAGGGAAGCTACAATGACGAGGACTAACCTGGTAAAAAATCACTAGCTTTCTAGTGATAGTGTTTGGCTTGAGATAAGGAAAGCCTGCCAGTTATTTTTTTTTTTAAAAAAGGGCCCACCATAGACCAGACATTGCGCACCAGAAATACACAGTCTACAACTCCAATATACAAGATTTCTGATTTCTATATCTAAAGTAACTTTAGTAGTTAAGAATTAGAACCCACTTAAACTGTCAAGTAGATCTGAACCCATCGCTATAATCTCATATAACCTTTAACATGTAAATGTTTCACACGCTGTTTTCAATCTCTTTAAATCGACAGCTCCCAATAAAATAATTCCTGATGATCCTACCAAGAAGGTCCTACAAGCGGCTACCCTGATATTCATTCCGCAGGGGAGGGCCTGTCACTATCAGGAAATTGGTCCTGAGCAATCGTGCAGCTGGAGCAAGTGACTGACCTTAATTTCCCCACAATTATGTAGTGGAAAGGCCAGGGCTTTTTTTCAGCCAGAATGTGGTGGATCGCTGTTCAGCACTGGCCCTCTGCTCAACACATTCACTTGGAGCCTGGCTTCTCTGAAAAGTGACAGCACACCTCTCCCAGCAGCTCCACACAGAGTGTGCACTGTGTGGGAGAAACAAGCCGTGGCCACAGCAGGTACTAGAGCTGGGCCAGTCGCTGCAAAGGTAAGCAATGGTGGAGCATTGAAGGGAAGGGGTGAAGATGAGAGCAGTAGAGGGGTATGTGCAGAGTTGAAGGATGGGGGAAGGAGGTACAGAGGTCCAAGCTGAGGGAGGGATGCAGAAGAGAGATGTGCATGGGGGATGCAGAGTTAAACAGCTATGGAAGAGGGCTGAACCCTGCACCTCTGTGTATAACACACTCTGGAACCCTGCACCCTGTAACGCACTGCTAAATCCTGCACCGTGTGTAACGCACTACTGAATCCTGTAGCCTGTGCTTAGCACACTCCTGAACCCCACACCCTGTGCAAAACGCAGTCCTGAATCCTGTACTCTGTGCTTAGCGCACTCCTGAACCCCACACCCTGTGCAAAACGCAGTCCTGAATCCTGTACTCTGTGCTTAACGCACTCCTGAACCCCACACCCTGTGCAAAACGCAGTCCTGAATCCTGTACTCTGTGCTTAGCGCACTCCTGAACCCCACACCCTGTGCAAAACGCAGTCCTGAATCCTGTACTCTGTGCTTAGCGCACTCCTGAACCCCACACCCTGTGCAAAACGCAGTCCTGAATCCTGTACTCTGTGCTTAGCACACTCCTGAACCCCACACCCTGTGCAAAACGCAGTCCTGAATCCTGTACTCTGTGCTTAGCGCACTCCTGAACCCCACACCCTGTGCATAACACACTCCTGAACCCTGTAGTGTGTGCTTAGCGCGCTCCTGAACCCCACACCCTGTGCAAAACGCAGTCCTGAACCCTGTAGTCTGTGCTTAGCACACTCCTGAACCCCACACCCTGTGCAAAACGCAGTCCTGAATCCTGTACTCTGTGCTAAGTGCACTCCCATACCCCACACCCCGTGCATAACACTCCTGAACCCTGTAGTCTGTGCTTAGCGCACTCCTGAACACCACATTCTGTATGTAGCGCACTCCTAAGCCCTGAACCCTGTGTGTAGCACACTCCTAAGCCCTGAACCCTGTGTGTAATGCACCGTTGAACCCTGCACCCTGTGTGTAACGCATCCCTGAACCCTGTGCTCTGTGCGTGACGCACACATTTTAGATACTCCTGGCATTATTTAGCAATGCCTCTTTAAGACCCTCCCTGCAATTGGCCAAGCTCCTTGAGGGCATGGAATGTTGTGAATGTACAGTATGTAAAGCGCTGGTTCAATTGTTGGCACTATATAAATACCTGTAATAAATATACAGATAACAGGTCAGACATGCTATAAAAAAAAATCAAATCCATTGTTATTCTGTATTTCCCTTCTACATGATACAAAAATATCACTTCTGACAGTCATTACACAAAGCCCCGCTTCCCCACTCACATCTACAGCCTTTTGCCCGCAGTCCCCGCAGGGAGCTTGTGCAGCTAATGAGCCCAGGTGGTCCCAGACCCCTTCTCCGGAGACGGTGCACATTATTGGCTGCAGGATGGGGAAGATTGCTGCTCTCAGCTGTGAATTCAGACAGCGAGTCCTGAACACAGCCTGTGTGATCTCCCCACCACCTCACCCAGCCCCTGTCACTTACCTCCCCAGACTTATTTAGCATCAGCATATTGCATCCTTGGCTTTGAAAGCAATCAGTGGGTGTCACTCAGAAGCGGCACAATGCGTATCCCTTCACTGCATCCAGACAGCTTGAAGAAATTAGAAGGACACAGTCTGGCGGGTGATGGGCAGAAGAGATGGGCTCTGAATACGGATATTCTTTGTACACCTTGGAGGACATCCAATAAATCTGGGTGTTGCTCTGTGACAATGTAAGAGTTAATGGATTCATTAATGGCCAACAAATGGAATTTTCACAGCATGATTAACACTACCCTTAATTCTGATTGGAGAGTTGGTTCATCCAAGAAACATTATACATGTTTTTAGTTAAATAAAAAAAAAAAAAAGATCCTCACAAGAGACTGACATCACTAGTAAAACTGATCGTGGGAGCATGAATTTTCCTGGTGGTTATTTATCGTGTGCACATTTGTTTTCTGCTTAGCTAGAGCTGAAAGTGTCTGCAGCCTGTTATAGAAGGCACCTACACATCCCAGCAACTAAGCCTCAGCAATTCCTGTGAGCCCCAAGCCAAGGACACATATATGGAAATACCGACCTAAGCAGAATTAAAGATGTTTATCTGGTTACTCTTGTTGTTACCATTCACAAATAGTGCCCCCCCCACCTTGACAAGAGTTGTATGACCACCATTAGTTGTCTTTTCCATCTCTCACCTGCAGCTGAAATAGACATGTGCAGAATGAAAACATTTGTTTTGGATCGATTCATTAAGTTACTAATTATGTTTTGCTGCATTTGTTTTTGACGGAATTCAAATTTTTCCTATGGATTGGAAGTATTCAAATCGAATTCTGATAGAAAATATCTAATCAATCCAAATTCGAATTTCAGAAGATGGCTATACGCTTTCTATTTTTTTCCAAGTCTATTTTTTTTTATTCTATTCTATTTGAAATTCGGAAGACAGCTCTATTCTATGTTGTTCTATTTTATTTTTTTTCTACTATTCTATTCCTTTATTTTGTATTCTGTTCTATTTTTTCCTATTCTATTCTTTTACATTCTGTTCTGTTCTTTTCTAGTCTTTTATTTTATTTTCTATTCTATTTCATTTTCCATTCTATTATTTTATTTTCTACTCTATTTTGTTCTTATTCTATTCTTTTCAAAATTCGAATTTCGGAAGACGGCTATATTCTCTTTTATGCTGATCTATTCAAATATTCAGTTTTATTTTTTTTCTTTTAGAAAATTTTAATTTTCTGAACTTGGATAATTTATTTTGGAAGAACTTTTGTTTCGTTATTTTGGATTCGTTTATATTCGTTACTATTGTAATTTGGAAATTTGGATACATCCAGATCTCTGAATAACAAAATTTAGTCCGAATTGTTATTTGAAACTAAAAGAACTGCACATTTTTAAGCTGAAGTGGGGTCTGTGTTAGGCTAGGTTCGCACCTATGCAGTTTACTTTTGATCATTTGCTGCAGTACTTTTTGTGGTGCGTTTTGCGTTTTTGCTGCATTTTTGCCCCAACTTGTTGCTGGGCAGATTAAAACACAAAATGCGTCAAAAACGCATCATAAATGCACTACAAGTTGCTTTGCAACATCTCCGAAGTCTACAGAACCAAAATGCAGCGGAGAACGCATAGCTGTAAACCTAGACTAAAGCAAAGTCAGACCTTCAAAACCAGAACCCTGGCCAGCCTACTCCTTGCTACCAGGCAATGGGACTACCCTTCATATTAAAGTGGATCTAAAGCTCAAACTTTATTTACTAGTGTTGAATAGGGTAGAGATTGTTTAAACCCATCGTTACGAGTGGAAGATGTCTTCTTATTTCTAGTTCTGGTGATAACAGTCTTCAGAACGGTAAACCTCCCAACAGTCCCAAATTCTGCAGGACTGTTCTTGGATTTTAACAAAAATCCTGGAGTCTCGTAAATCCTGTCCATGTCAGACCACCATATGCTGAAACGGTCATTCTAGCATCCAGTATGGGATCAAAGGCACTAATCTTTTCTCACTCAATCTAAAATTAAAAACAAAGCTTTTGCTGGCATTCCACTTTAACCCCTTGACATTGCCTCCAGGTTGCCTGCCAAGAGGCAGCATGGCTTCTCTATCATGTGACTGCTGTAATCTTGCTTGCTCCTGATCAGAAGTCATGACCAAGAGCTGTTAGGGACAGCCAAGTCAGTGTCTCAGCACACAATCTCAGTCTGCCTTGGACATATACACTATATTGCCAAAAGTATTGGGACTCCCCTCCAAATCATTGGATTCAGGTATTCCAATCACCTTCATGGCCACAGGTGTATAAAATCAAGCACCTTGGCATGCAGACTGTGTCCACAAACATTTGTGAAAGAATGGGTCGGTCTCAGGAGAGTGAATTCAAGCGTGGTACCGTGATAGGTTGCCATCTGTGCAATAAGTCCATCAATGAAATTTCCTTGCTACTAAATATTCCACGGTCAACCATTAGTGGTATTATAACAAAGTGGAAGCAACTGGGAACAGCAGCAACTCAGCCACGAAGTGGTAGGCCACGTAAGATGACAGAGCTGGGTCAGCGCATACTGAAGCGCACAGTGAACAGAAGTCGCCAACTGTCTGTCCCAATACTTTTGGCAATATAGTGTATGTGTGGCAGATGGGTGGTAAGACCTATTGTTTACTTTCACCACATATACGCGTTACATGGTCTGCAAAAGCTTGAGGTATGCTAATTGTTAAGAAACATACCTTTTCATTATACCCAGTCCATAGCAGTTAACTGCTGAGTACAAATCTGGCCAATCCCTCTTTTGTGTAGCTTATGGTGTAACGAGTCTGAACTTACCAAAGCCAGCCCACCAGGAAGCTCTCAAAGCTGACAGCCAATTATAGGTGGCAGGGTCATTCCTCACCCCCGGCTACATGTATGCAAAGGACGTGTATATATGTGGCTGTAGGGTGGAGAATGCCTCCGCTTCCTATGATTGGCTGTTGACATTTACAGCTTCCTGACAGGAGAGCTCAGGGGGGTTCAGAACATGCCTGAGCTCATCAGTGGTTAGCATTTCTGTCTTACAGCACTGAGGTCTTTGGATTAAATCCTGGTCAGGACACTATCTGCATGAAGTTTGCATGTTCTCCCTGTGCTTGTGTGGGAAGCCTCCAAAACTTCAAAGACAAGCTGGTGTGCATGTGTGTGAGATAGGGACCTTAGATTGTTAGCTCCTTGATGGAAGGGGCTGATATGAACCTACAGTATGCAAAGCACTGTGTGAATTGTCTGTGCTATATCAATACCTGTAATAAGTGTACCACCTTCCAGGTTAGCCAGATAGGCTGGTTTATTGCTTTCTTTTTAGGCAGAGGCTGAGTAGCAGCCTGGGATGAGTCAGCCTGTGAGTTCACCTCAGGACAAGCTAGGTAGGGTCTGAAGGGTCAGTGCTTCTGGAGTCCTCCCACCTCCAGAAACCTGAGAGCTTTCTGGTGGTGGGAAGGAGAAGGGGAGGAGGCTTAGATCTGCATGCTTGAGGGACTTTGCCCAATCCCCTGGTAGGAGACTGGGCATCATGACCAACGCAGCCCTTAAGTATCTCAGACCCTGGGAGCAGTGGGGCAGTGTCGGGTGGAAGATGAATTAAGAGGAAAGGCTGGACTGGGAGGGGGCCCACCTGCAGGCAGGGTTCTGAAAGGGAGCATCTTCTCTGTGCCATCCTCTCCTGGGGAGGATGGCCTCTGCAGCAGGGAAGGAGCCACCAACCAAACAGGGAAAGACAGAGTGAGTACTCCTACATCCCCCGGGCCAGATATGGGGAGAGGGTGATCAGATGCCATACTGAACTAGTCTTCATCTGGGACTATTCTCAGTCTACAGTTCTTGGGCCACTTAGCCCAGGGAATACCCTCAGGCAGCTGGGTAAAGAGAAGGATTCATCTGGGGTCTGAGGCGGTACAAACACAGCAAATTCTGTACTCGTGCACTGGGGATGGACTCAGCAGAGGCTAGGGTGACAATATAAGTATCCTGGAATATGCACTCCTTGCTGCCCTTAACCTCTTGCCGTCCACCTGCTGTTTATAAACGGCAGGGCGGTGGCACTCCAGGGGCGGGTTGCCGTTCATAAATGGCACCCGCCTTTTCTAGCTGTGCCTTGGGAGCACGCAGCACTGCGATCCGGTGCCCGCTGTGTCCTCCGGACACAGTGAAACACCGATCGTCGGACGGGACCTCTGTACGAGGTCCCGATCATGTGATCACTGATAGGCCAATCAGTGATCACATGCAAAGTAGTAAGCAAGATGTCACTTGTGACATCATTGCTTACTACATGTGAAATCTGTGAATGATCACAGAGGTCACATGGTACAAGGCTATTCACAACAGCCTTGTACCATGTGACAAGGTGTGAGCAATCACAGCTCACTCAGTATTTCTCAATGGCTGCAAGAATGCAGACAGAGAGAAAGAGAAATGATTGCTTTTACATCCTATATGGGTGTAAAAGCAATCACTGTAAAAAAAAAAAAAAAAAATCTTCATCACCCCCACAAGTAGTACAGTGTCACCATGGTAACAACAATGGAACCCTGGATCACCAACTGGCTAGCGCGTTTCGAGGACTCAGCCTCTTCCTCAGAGCCAACACTCCGAGGGGGTACGCGAAAGTGCTTTGGATGCTCTTAGAGGAGAGATTATTTTTTGGACGTGGTTGCTCCAAGTTTACGGTTCCTTGGGCATCCCATATACCCCCAGACCCCATCCATGTTATTAACCCCTTAATAAAACAAAACCAAGCTCAAGGACTGTTTACTGTCTCCAGTGTGCAAAGTGTGGAAGAAAATGCATGTTGCCTGGCTGTACAGAGCTTTAGGAGGATCTAAAATGCAGCGATTCCTAAGGGGGTAGTGCCACATGTGTATGAAAATATGCATAGGTGTGCATCACTCTTGTGTTCTCTCCTTTCACTAGAATGGGGGAACTGGGTTGCTATTTTGTGCCGATTTCCCTTTGAATCTGCAATGTATAAAAAAAAAAATGAAAAAATAATGTATTCTAGTGGTTAGAACAACCATAAAATGATAAAATCCTGCTTCTGGGAAGAAAAAAAAACAAGCCTTTTAGAGATTAGAACATACCCCAAATGTAGGTCATTTGCCATCTTATCAACATCTAGCTTTTTAAAATAAATGGCTACTGAGATAATGCATAGCCGCTTGCTTCTTCAGCTTAGTTCAGGCCTGCTAGTTTTTTTTTTTTTTCGTTTTTTTTCCTCCCAGTTCCGCTGGCCAAGAAGATAGGATATTATACATTCCATGACCCTGTTTCATGATCAAGTGTCAGAGCAAGCAGAGATGGTGTGCTGGAAAGGATGGCCCCAGCATGCTGATTACAGCTGTGAATTAAGTTGCTGGACTCATGACAGAAAAGGTGTTTGCGCATCAAGGCTGTGCAGAAATTGTACCAATAATGTATTCGGGAACTCACAAAGGTCTACCGAGAACTGATGGATTTAGAAATAGTCTGAAGGTCTGTAGAGATGATGAATACAGCAATGCTTCAATGATCCACAGCAGAGGAACAATGAATCTGCACTGGCAGGCAATGGGTGATTTGCAGTTGCTGCGAGGTAGAACCACACATCGGCATGATCTTTGAAGGGAATGATGAAAGAGAATGGGAAACAGAGGCGCTGGGCCAGATTTCAGGCATGTTCTTATTATCGCAGCAATTTACTTGGATGAGGCAGGCTGCATTAGCATTAGGTATGCCACACTGCATCTTTTTTTCCCTCCGCATGCCTTTGAATTAATAATTCCTATTTTGCATATAGCAATATATTCAGAATGCTTTTTATTTTACACTTACATTACAATTTAGATCTAGCAATAAATCAGTGGCTGGATGCACACAATTCCTACTCTCTGTGACATATTGACCTTCATTGTGATCAGTTCAGCAACCAACTGAATGTAGCTCATCCAGGACCATAATGTGTGCAACCAATCAGAGGCTTCTTCTATATGCTAGCCTTCACTAGAAAAATGAAAGCAGGAGTGCATGTCCAACTGTATAACAACATTACTTCTCACAATCAATATTATCATTTTGTTTTTATTGATCAAATCACCACTTCACTTGTAGGTAGAAAACAAACTTCTGAATAGCCAATGTAGAAAGGGGCCTAGGGCAGAAGGGCTGCCAGGGCCAATATACAGACACCCACATATTATTCTGCAGTACATTAGTAGAATATTTTCTTTCTGTATACAGTGAGGAACAGAAGTATTTGAACACCCTTTGATTTTGAAAGTTCTCCCACTTAGAAATCATAGAGGGGTCTGAAATTTACATTGTAGGTGCATTCCCACTCAGAGACAGAATAAAAAAAAAAATTCAGGAAATCACATTGTATGATTTTTAAAGAATTTATTTGTCTTGCACTGCTGAACATAAGTATTTGAACACCTAAGAAACAGCAAGAATTCTGGCTCTCAAAGACCTGTTACTGTGCCTTTAAAAAGTCCACCTCTACTCCACTCATTCATCTAACTTAGTAGCTCCTGTCTGAGCTCTTTAAAGACACCTGTCCACCCCACAGTCAGTCAGACACCAACTACTACCATGGGCAAGTCCAAAGAGCTGTCAAAAGACACCACAGACAAAATTGTGGCCCTCCACAAGGCTGGAAAGGGCTATGGAGCAATTGCCAAGCAGCTTGGTGAAAATAGATTAACTGTTGGAGCAATTGTTAGAAAATGGAAGAGGCTAAAGATGACTGTCAGTCTCCCTCGGACTGGGGCTCCATGGAAGATCTCACCTCATGGGGTATCACTGATGATAAGAAAGGTGAGGAATCAGCCCAGAACTACAAGGGAGGAGCTGGTCAATGACATGAAGAGAGCTGGGACCACAGTTTCAAAGGTCACTGTCGGTAGAACACTACGCCGTCATGGTTTCAAATCATGCATTGCACGGAAGGTTCCCCTGCTCAAGTCATCACATGTCCAGGCCCGTCTGAAGTTTGCCAATGACCATCTGGATGATCCAGAGGAGGCATGGAAGAAAGTCATGTGGTCAGATGAGACCAAAGTATAACTTTTTGGTCTAAACTTCACTCGTCGTGTTTGGAGGAAAAAGGATGAATTACATCCCAAGAACACCATCCCTACTGTGAAGCATGAGGGTGGTAACATCATGCTTTGGGGGTGCTTTTCTGCAAAGGGGACAGGACGACTGCACTGTATTAGGGAGAGGATGAATGGGGCCATTTATTGTGAGATTTTGAGCAACAACCTTCTTCCCTCAGTCAGAGCATTGAAGATGGATCGTGGCTGGGTCTTCCAACATAACTACCCGAAGCACACAGCCAGGATAACCAAGGAGTGGCTCCGTAAGAAGCATATCAAGGTTCTGGAGTGGCCTAGCCAGTCTCCAAACCTAAATCCAATAGAACATCTTTGGAGGGAACTGAAACTCTGTGTTGCTCAGCGACAGCCCCGAAACCTGACAGATTTAGAGGAGATCTGTGTGGAGGAGTGGGCCAAAATCCCTGTTGCAGTGTGTGCAAACCTGGTCAAGAACTACAGGAAACGTTTGACCTCTGTAATTGCAAACAAAGGCTTCTGTACCAAATATTAACACTGATTTTCTCAGGTGTTCAAATACTTATGTTCAGCAGTGCAAGACAAATACATTCTTTAAAAATCATACAATGTGATTTCCTGAATTGTTTTTTAAATTCTGTCTTTCAGAGTGGGAATGCACCTACATTGTGAATTTCAGACCCCTCCAGGATTTCTAAGTGGGAGAACTTGCAAAATCGCAGGGTGTTCAAATACTTCTGTTCCTCACTGTATGTATAAAAAAAAGGTTCCAGATTGCAACCATGTCTGCAAATGGAATTTGGCTGCGTCCTAATTGTTGCTGCATCTAAGCAGTTTGTGTATATCAGTGGTCTCCAAACTGCAGTTCTTTGCTAGCCTTTGTCCAGCCCTTGGGGCACTATTCCTTCCAATGACCCCAACATTGGGGCATATTTGCTGCCACTGACACCAATGATGAAGCACTATTCCTCCCATCAATATCAATGACAGGGCATTATTCCTCCTGCTGACACGAACGACAGGGCATTATTTCTTCCACTACCACCAACGAGGGAGCACTCTTCCTCCCAGTAATACCATTGATGGGCCTACTGCTCCTCCTTCTCTTCAGAGGTGCTATATAACTGACTACCAACCCTAGAGAGATGTTTATTTTCAGTGATGCTGGGACCAGGACATTTTCTATCTCGACTGGTCACAAACTGGCTCTTTGTTTGAAAAGTTTGGAGACCCCTAGTGTATATGATAATGGAATAGTATGCCATGCACCTAGAGAGATCATCCATGATATACCCCTAGAACCAAACTGCTAAGCCTTTCTGTTCCCAGCTGTGGTACACTTTGTACATCTAATCGTGTGTGATACTAATGTTGGCCATACATGGCTTGATTTTACTCTGCAAGCACCACCCAGCGGACCAAAACTCGACTGCGCCAAGTGAAAAATTGTTGGCTGAACAGTGACTGCATCCTATCATATCCTGCAACTGCTGGTCTAGAAATTTCAATCAGTGCATGAACAGTTTTAGGCTGGTCCGTTAACTGGCGTGAAAGGGGCAGAGCAAGGCAGTTGGCCAAGGAGGGCAGAATATTGAAATCTAGCTTTGTTTACAATAGTTTTTACATTTTTCTTTTACTGTTTTTACTCCCAGGGGGGCAGGAAGTATAAATCCAGCCTTATTTTAAATACTTTTTTTTTTCAGGAACTGTGGAGCTAGTTTGCAAAGCTAACTTCAATAGATTTCAGAGACCACCATACCAAAGCTCATGCATTCCCTCTGACATTAACCACTTTCCGACTACCCTATAGCAGATATAATGCTACAGGGCAACATGGCTGGGCAGGATCATGTACAGTTGTGTTCAAAATAATAGCAGTCAGACATCACTAACCTGATCAATCACTGTTTTTGGTAGAAATGATATTTCTACATTTCAAATAATTTACTAGCAGGTGTAGTAGAGTAATAGAAATCCAACAGACCCAACAGTCATGACATGCATGCTGCTGATTATGTGTAATTGAATCACTAATTGAAAGGGGCATGTTCAAAATAATAGCAGTGTGGAGTTCTATTAGTGAGGTCATTCATTCTTTGAAAAACAGGTGGCAATTATTGCCCTTATTTAAGGAAGGAAGGCAGCAAATGTTGTACATGCTGGTTACAGTGCATTTCTCTTTGAAATTCTGAGGAAAATGGGTCGTTCCAGACATTGTTCAGAAGAACAGCATACCTTGATTAAAAAGTTGATTGGAGAGGGGAAAACATTTAAAGAAGTGCAGAAAATGATAGGGTGCTCAGCTAAAATGATCGCAAATGCTTTAAAATGGCAACCAAAACCTGAAAGACGTGGAAGAAAGCGAAAAACTACCATTCGATTGGATAGAAGAATAGCCAAAATGGCAGGACTCAGCCAACAATCAGCTCCAGGAAGATCAAAGAAGGTCTAAAGTTACCTGTGAGTACTGTTACAATTAGAAGACGCCTATGTGAAGCCAAGCTATCTGCAAGAAGCCCCCGCAAAGTCCCACTGTTGAAAAAAGAGCCCTTTGACTGGCCTAAAGAGAAATGGCGCAACATTTTGTGGACTGATGAAAGTAAGATTGTTATTTTTGGGTCAGATGGCCAGAGACAGTTTGTCAGATGACCCCCAAACACTGAATTCAAGCCACATTACACTGTATAGACAGTGAAGCATGGTTGCGCAAGCCTCATGATATGGGGATGTTTCTCATACTACGGTGTTGGGCCTATTTATCGCATACCAGGGATCATGGATCAGTTTGAATACATCAGAATACTTGAAGAGGTCATGCTGCATTATGCTGAAGAGGAAATGCCCTTGAAATGGGTGTTCCAACAAGACAATGACCCCAAACACACCAGTAAACCCAGTAAACGTGCAACATCTTGGTTCCAGACCAACAAGATTGACGTTATGGGGTGGCCAGCCCAATCCCCGGAACTTAATCCAATAGAAAACTTGTGGGGTGACATCAAAAATGCAGTTAGAGGCAAAACCAAGAAATAGAGAAGAACTGTGGAATGTAGTCCAATCATCCTGGGCGGGAATACCTGTTCACAGGTGCCAGAAGTTGGTTGACTCCATGCAAAACAGATGTACAGCAGTTCTCATAAACAGTGATTATACAACTAAATATTAAGTGATTCAAAGGAAAGAAAAATCTTACATGCAAACACAATCTTCTGCAGGGGAAAAAAGTCCCTGACCCTTTCCAAAAAAACCCAGACCTGCTCAAAATGCACAGATATGAACTAGATCCATCGAAAACCATGTTAAATGGATTGTAGTAGGCTTCTGCAAGCTGGAAAACACACAATACACAATTGACTATACAAGTCTTTTGACATCCTCTTCTCTGATCAAATAATGCCAGGATTATAGCCTCAATGAGTCCTCGCTTGTTGCTTGGATTCTTGCTCGAGACTATGCGTTTCAATCTTGACCACAGATTTTCGATGGTATTTAAGTCAGGGCTATTTCCAGGCCAGGGAAGCAGAGGAATTTTCTTGTCATTCAGCCATTTAAGGCATTTACGAGGTGTATGGCATGGAGCTCCATCCTGTTGAAAAGTAAATTCTGTCCCTTTGTCCACTAAGTCGCTTATTGATGGGATCAACTTTGGTTCCAGGACCTCTTTGATGTATCACTCTGCATTAATAATGCCATCAATAACCTGCATTTGTCCAACACCATACCAAGACATGCAGCTCCATATCATGACGCTTTGAGGGTGTTTCATTGTTGCTCTCATGCCCTCAGGAAGGCATTCTTTGCCTGACCTTCTTCGCACGTATTGAACACCATCGCTTCCGAAAATAGAAATTCGTGTTTCATCACTCCAAATAATTTTTTTCCAATCTGTTGTCCAATTTTAATGTTCCTTGGCCCATTTGATTCTTTTCTTTCTTTGTTGGTAGTTTAAACATTTTTTTTTTTCTTGGTGTTCAAGCTCTTAATCCAGCAACAACAAGTCGACTTCTTACTGTTCGGTCAGACACTGACAGTCCTCCATCTGACAACACCTTGTTGATATCCTTGGCAGAGGATTTTCTATTCTGCAAAGCAAGTCTTGCAATTCTTCTGTCAGTTTTGGGTGTTGTAGCTTTTTTCCTTCCTCTGCGTTGCTGTGTTTTGATACTTTTGGTGTTCGTAAATCGTGTACACAGCTTCTGGACTCCGGATGCAGAAACTCCTTGACCCATTTTCCTAGCAATTTCACGACAACTATAACTTTCATTTCTTAATGTTATTACTGTTGCTCTTTTCTTTGGTGACCAGTCTGACCTTTTAATTGATGGCATCATTCATTTCTACAAATATAGTTATTTAAGTACATTTCAGGTCAAAACAGCACAATATTATTTTAATTAAATTATTCTAATATAATTTAAAAAAAAAAAACATAAAATGGAAAATAGTTTCGTATGCTCTATATAAAATTGCAGGCATTGCAACTAGAATCTCTGTTAAGCAACATAATGCTTTATTCTGACTAAATACTATAACATATACACAATAAAATACAAACGAAAATTGTCAACTCACATTTTCACCAGCTAGCTTTCTGTCGATAATGTTCAGTAAATCTGCTCAAATTAACTCAAAACTTGTATCATAGGTTGTTAAAAATATTATGTTTACCATTTGCATAGAATAGCTAATGTCTAGAAGGAAAAAACAAGGAAGTAAAGATATCAACGAAAACTGACAAAATCAGAAGGTATATCCACAATTTTGGCCACCAGTGTAACTCACACAGAGCTGTTGTGTTTGGTAAGAGGTGGATGTTCAGGCATGGATGCAGTCAGCTTCAGCTCAGACATCTGTCCATAGCCGCAGATAACCGCTGCTATTCGCCTGTCCTCATCATTCCAGCCACTGGAATCTCTATGATGCAATCAGTCCATGAGTCATTCTTTCCTCCTGTGAATACTAGGGGGTTCAAGAAAAAGAAAGGAATATTTGGGTTATCTTTTTCTTTTTTCTAATAATGCAATTTTGTCCACTTGTCATATGGCTTGGGGATTGGCAGCCTGTCCTGTGATACCTCCCTCCACATGTCCCTAATTGATAGCAGTGATTCATATCTCAGACCTATCTGCGTGTTCCTTCAACACCCTTTCCTGAAGAAGCATGTCCTCGAAACGAGTTGAGAAATTGTAACCCCTCCACAGTCTGCAGTTCTCCTATCTTCTCTATACGCTAGATTGTTTTGGTATACATCCGGAGGGCTATATTGGTGGTCCTTGCCAGAGAAATTCTATGTCCATATACATGTTTATATAAGTCCTGTGGATGGGGCTATGACTATTAGGGCTCATTCCCACCATTTGCAGAGACCTGCGTTTTTCTGCGCAAGAAATCCGCAGGTCTCTGTAATACAGAGAAAACAATTGTTTCCTATGTGTCTCATTTACATCTGGTGTGGAGCTATGCAGGATTATGCACAGAGCTCTGCACTGGAACGCGGCAAAACTGACCGCACCACTCTGCATTCATCCCGTCTGACAGTAAGTAGGAGGGAAAGCAGAGTGGTTCTCTGTGTCTGTACTGCGCACCTCCTGTCAGATGCTGACTGGAATTATGCTGCTGTTCAAGTCTGTGATGGTAGAAGGGGGGATGTTGCTGACACTGATGGCGGGGGATAGACAAAAGGACATTGATGGTGATGGCATGGGACAGATGGGGGACAGATGAGGGGGAACTAAATGAGGGGGTCACTAAAGGAGGTGGACGCTGAAGGTGGGAGACAGATGAGGGGTCACTGAAGGTGGGGAACAGATAAGGTGGATGCTGAGGGTGGGAGACAGATGAGGGGTCACTGAAGGTGGGGAACAGATAAGGTGGATGCTGAGGGTGGGAGATAGATGAGGGGTCACTGATGGTGGGGGACAGATGAGGGGGAACATATCAGGTGGACACCGAGGGTGGGGGACACTGATAGCAGGAGAAATGAGGGGTCACTGATGATGGGGGACAGAGGAGGGGTCATTGATGGTGGGGAATAAATGAGGAAGTCAACTAATGGAGGGGGACAGATGAGGTGGACGCAGAGGTTGGGAGAAAGATGAGGGGTCACTGATGGTGGGGAACAGATGAGGGGTCACTGATAGTGGGAGACAGATGAGGGGTCACTGATGGGGAACATATAAGTGGGGCACTGAGGGTGGGACACAGATAACAGAGTGTTGATGGTGGGGGACTCTGACAGCAGGAGAGAAATGAGGGGGTCATTGTTGGTGGGGGACAGACGAGGCGTCACTGATGGTGGAGGATAGATGATGCGGACACTGAGGGTGGGGGACAGATAAGGAAGCACTGATGGTGGGAGACACTGATAGCAGGATAGAGATGAGGGGAAGACTGATGGTGGGGGACACTGAATTGTCTGATGTGAAGATCACTAATGAGGGGGTGATGACACATGATGTGATGACAGTCTGTGCATAAAAAAGACGTGCGTGGAAACTGATGTCAATGTGCCTAAAGCTGACTGAAAAGCACATGAAAATTGATGTAAACACGTGTCTCTGGAAGTGAAATCTACAGGGCTTTACCATCTTTTTTTTGCACATATGGTGTGAACGAGCCCTAAGGGGTTCTGCTCACACCAACAATTTGCGTATGTTTTTAAATCTTTTTGCCTTATTTGGATTTTAATACCTTCTTCCTGGATATGATAGAAGTGACCAGCGCTCTCAAAATGATACGTTCAATATGGTCTCTGTATAACTGAAGATCAGAAGTCATATATCCATCAACTCCTCCTCTGAATACAAGCTTCCCATACAGCGATCTCCAAAAAAAAAAAAGTGTAGTATGCTGAATACACCAGGCCTCAGATCCCCTCCAATGTGCACGCATTTATAATAAATAACCATATGCGTATTTTTTTACCAGGGTTCTTCTTTATCTACCCATGCCCTTCATACACTTGGTGTATAGCCGATCAATTATTCTCAGATTCACTTCAGCTCTGAGTCTCCTTGAGTCTGATACTTCAATGATCGTCTCAGATGAAGATCCACATGGTTTTACCCAAAATACCACTATAGTGCAATACTCTTTTCTAAAAATTTCTCTCAGACAGAAATCCACTCACATTATTTATCTCAGACAGAAATCCAATCACATTATAACATATTAACTGTGCATTCCCATTAATACCTATAGAAGGATCCACCAAGTACATCACCTCACCAAAGACACTTCAAGCTTCTTACCGAACTTCCAATAAAATTACTTTTAATAAACCATTCTCCACCTTTTTCCTGCTCTTTACCAGCGTGACTTGTGCAAAAAATAAGGACTAATATAGTGTGATATTGCTTATAAACAACACTTGAAAATAAAACATAAAACCACTCACCACCAAAATAGTGCATATCCCTTTAAATGATACAGATCCATGACATGCTAGTGTTTAACTGCTTCCCAACCGCCCCATAGCAAAAGTACTGCTATAGCACGACGCAAAATCATATATATATATATATATATATATATATATATACACACACACATATATACACACACACATATAATCATATACATATATATATGTGTGTGATTTTGAATTTTCGGGTAGGGGACACGCGCTGCCTACCTGCGCCGCTGTTGGCTCCTCGGCATGTCAATCGCCGATTCTCGGCCAAGATTGTTGGCAGAGCTGCCAGGGCAGAGGTCTGTATGTAAACAACAACACAGATCTCTCCCCTGTCAGCATGAACATGCTGCTTTGCATAGACCGCTTCCATAGCATCAGAGGGATCTCATTGTTAAAAGGCATCAGTCAGGAGACGGGTACAAAAGAATTTCCAAGGCATTAGATATACCATGGAACACAGTGAAGGAAGTCATCATCAAATGGAGAAAATATGGTGCAACAGTGACATCACCAAGAACTGGATGTCCCTCCAAAATTGATGAAGATGAGAAGAAAACTGGTCTGGGAGGCTGCCAAGAGTCCTACAGCAACATTAAAGGAGCTGCGGGAATATCTGGCAAGTACTGGCTGTGTGGTACATGTGACAACAATCTCCCGTATTCTTCATGTCTGGGCTATGGGATAGAGTGACAAGACGGAAGCCTTTTCTTATGAAGAAAAACATCCAAACCCAGCTACATTTTGCAAAAACACATCTGAAGTCTCCCAAAAGCATGTGGGAAAATGTGTTATGTCTGATGAAACCAAGGTTGAACTTTTTGACCACAATTCCAAAAGACAAGTTTGTCGCAAAAAACAACACTGCACATCACCAAGAGAACACCATACCCACAGTGAAGCATGGTGGTGGCCGCATCATGCTTTGGGGCAGTTTTTCTTCAGCTGGAACTGGGGCCTTAGTCAAGGTAGAGGGAATTATGAACAGTTCCAAATACCAGTCAATATTGGCACAAAACCTTCAGGCTTCTGCTAGAAAGCTGAACATGAAGAGGAAGTTCATCTTTCAGCATCACAATGACCCAAAGCATACATCCATATCAACAAAGGAATGGCTTCACCAGAAGAAGATTAACGTTTTGGAATGCCCTGCCAGAGCCCAGACCTGAATCTGATCAAAAATCTGTGGGGTGATCTGAAGAGGGCTGTGCACAGGAGATGTATTAGTTTAAGGGTGTGCTCACTTATGCAACCATATTATTTTAGTTTTTTTATTTTTACTTCCCTCCACCTAAAAGATTTAAAATTTTTTGTTCAACTGAGTTGTATAGTTTATCGGTTACATTAAGGTGGAAAAAGTTGTGAAATGATTTATCTTTGTCTCATTTTATTATTTCACAGAAACATGACATTTTAACAGGAGTGTGTAGACTTTTTATATCCACTGTATGTACTTACAAGCAGTGTAAAAACACACCTGAAACCACTTCCAAAATGGCCGCTGCTGCACTTCCAGCATCCACAATTGCGTCAATTCTGACGTTACTTCCGACCGGTTTTGTCATCAAGACTTCTTCCAAGGATGTTTTCCTTTTTTCATTATTTGAATTTTAATATCGTCTTCCTGGTTGCCAGGTTGTGAGGTTAAATGAAAGGTTTTTTTTACCTGATGCATGTCTGTCATCATTTTGGGAGGTAATATACCCACAAAGTCCCTTAGTACAGGGGTTAAATTTCAAGTCCAGACCTACTAGCCGGTCACAAAACTTACTCTCCACCAGTTGCCCCACCTAACCTTGCCCAGGTCTGCCCCAAATCCCACCCCCAACCACGCCCCCTTAAAGCTTATGAAATTAAATTTCTTTAGAATAAAGAGTCCAAAATATAAAACTGTACACAGTAATGTATATCCCCCTCCCCTGTACTCCATTATAGTGATATGACATGTATACAGTATGTATATCCCCCCTCCCCTGTACTCCATTATAGTGATATGACATGTATACAGTAATGTATATCCCCCTCCCCTGTACTCCATTATAGTGATATGACATGTGTACAGTAATGTATATCCCCCCTCCCCTGTACTCCATTATAGTGATATGACATGTATACAGTAATGTATATCCCAGCTCCCCTGTACTCCATTATAGTGATATGACATGTATACAGTAATGTATATCCCCCCTCCCCTGTACTCCATTATAGTGATATGACATGTATACAGTAATGTATATCCCCCCTCCCCTGTACTCCATTATAGTGATATGACATGTATACAGTAATGTATATCCCAGCTCCCCTGTACTCCATTATAGTGATATGACATGTATACAGTAATGTATATCCCCCCTCCCCTGTACTCCATTATAGTGATATGACGTGTATACAGTAATGTATATCCCCCCTCCCCTGTACTCCATTATAGTGATATGACGTGTATACAGTAATGAATATCCCACCTCCCCTGTACTCCATTATAGTGATATGGCATGTATACAGTAATGTATATCCCCCCTCCCCTGTACTCCATTATAGTGATATGACGTGTATACAGTAATGTATATCCCCCCTCCCCTGTACTCCATTATAGTGATATGATATGTATACAGTAATGAATATCCCACCTCCCCTGTACTCCATTATAGTGATATGGCATGTATACAGTAATGTATATCCCAGCTCCCCTGTACTCCATTATAGTGATATGACATGTGTACAGTAATGTATATCCCCCCTCCCCTGTACTCCATTATAGTGATATGACATGTATACAGTAATGTAAATCCCAGCTCCCCTGTACTCCATTATAGTGATATGACATGTTGTATACAGTAATGTATATCCCAGCTCCCCTGTACTCCATTATAGTGATATGACATGTTGTATACAGTACTTACTCCTAGTCCCATCGAGTCCCCCGCGGCGGTGAGGGTGTCTTCTCAATGGAGCCGAAGAAGTCGGAAACCGGAAGTTGTAAACCGGAACTCGGCTTCACAATGAGGCTTGGAGCGCAGGTGCAGTCGCTCCATGCTTCATCTGTGCTCGCTGCTCGCCAGAGAGGAATTTCTCCTCGCATTTGGCGAGCAGCTTTTTCAAGCCCTGCCTTAGTACCTTTCTGCCTGTCTCAAACAGTAATTTTTTTTTAATAAGGCAGATTATAAACGGCCATGTGAAGGGGACCCTTTGGTAGTTCATACGGTTTTATTCAGAGGTAAGTACAGTAACCCAAAAAGGAAAACTAAGGAAGAAAGAGGGACGTTACCTCACATCGAAGGACATTTGGGAACTGTGTACTTTGTGCCAATGATCCAGAACAAGTAATCAGAAAAGGACTTCTGACTTCCTCATCTACATAAGGCTACATGTACAGTGGAACCGCCGTAGATGTTAACTCTACTGGCAGCAGAAAAACGCTAAATGCGGCAAAAATGTGTAAACGCAGTACTGCATGTTATATTAATTTCACTGGCCACAGTTTTTGCCATTGAAATGAAATTCCAAGCACAAAACATGGCTAGTGCTTAGGCACGTTTACACGCGTTTTTGCCACATTTGGCTTTTTTTCCCAAAATGCTCCTCTCCTGAACTCAATTCTCCTGCGTTAAGGAGAGGGACGTTTAACTGCCCCTAACCTCTGCTGCTGCTAAACTCTGGTAAAAGCCTATTTTTGCATGGACGCATAAGACTTTTATTGAGCTGAATTCAGGGGCTTTGGCAAAAAAAACCAAAAACCGCTAAAAGCTCCTAAACTCGCGTTTAGGAGCAGCAGTGTATATGAGGCCCAATTGTTCTCAGTAATAAATCCAGCCAGTAGGTATAACAGCCAGGGAACTAGCATTTTCAGAAATGGGCCATTAATGGCGGTTTTCGCATGACAAGTTACTACTATAAACACACCACCACTACCCTGACTTGCAAATATTCTACAAGTCAGAAAGCAGTAAACCCTGTGAGCTCTGTCAGTTCAATTACCGAGTCATAAATTCAGGTGATAAACCAATTCAGATTTCACAGTAGCAGGAACTCCCAGAGATAATGGCCTTCCCCAGAGAACACTAGGAGCCCCCCCTCCAGTGTCCCTTTCTGTGCAGTGAGGCCCACACACACACAGTGGGAACACTAGAGGCCTCAGGCTTGTCACATTATAGTGGCGGCCTCCTGGAGCTTTTGTATGACCCCCCCCCTCCCCCTCCCTCCATCCAGCAGACACCAAGCACCTCTCCCCCTCCCTGCACCCTGGAAGACAAAGCACCGCATACATGTCTGCCCCTTCCCCCTCTCCCCGCCATCCTTCTGCCCCCAGGCTCAGTAACCAAGATTCCTGCCTGTAGATAGTATTGATAGTCATTTGCAGAGCTGTCATGTCTGCATACTGACCTGCAGCATCAGACAAGACAACCCCCAGCAGGTTATCAGCATTCCATTACACAATGCTCATTTCCAAGTCTACAGGCACATTAATTAGGGATAACCTCTCTCTAAACTGCTGAAAATAACTCATTTATTAGTGAGGTGAGAGGTGTCTTACGCATAATGTGGCGGGAAAAGGGTAATTACTGCATTGCATTGTAGATAAGGGATCAGCCTCAGAATACACATTTGTACATGTATTATTTATCCTGAGGGCTGGACAGCCAGACTACCCTTGGATGAGGTGGAGGCGGTGGACAGAAGAACCTGCACTGGGGGAGGCCAGCAATGACAGGCACAGTATTTCTCTCATTGCAGGTTTACTTTCTGGTGCAGTTTCTCACATTTACCTTAGAAGAACCCCTAAAGACATTTTTTGGTCTTAAGCCAGCTATACATAGAAAGTCCCTGCTGAACCAGCTGAACTTTGATCCATGTATGGGCAGGCTGGTTATACAGAAGTCAATTTAGCGATCGACTTTTGTGCAACCAGCTTATTGGGTTTTTCACGATTGATCAGCACAGTCGGTTTTACCCGCCAGCACTGAATGGTGTATTCTGACCATGGGGAAGTCTTCCTGTTGTCGAAAAACAGAAAGATTCGTCCATCCAAATCAAGTATGTGGATGGGGGGGGAATAAGGCCATTTTTTTTTTCATTCAACCTGCTGGTTGAACAAATTTATGCGCTGCCTAAGGAAACCCGTTGTACCGTCAAACACAACCCGTTCAAACAAAGGTAGCCACACCGCAACCAATGTACGTGAGTGCAGCATTTATGGGGATAAATTGACATATCACCTGTCAAACACCTCTGAAAGGCAATATAAGGATTTTTTGCAGGGGTGCAGCAATCTTGCCACAGGTCTAAACTTAGCTTTACTTAGAGCTAGACAGATTAATGGCATCATTTTGCTGGCGTGGTGTTGGCCCTGGAACTATACAGGCACCATCAGATAGGAGGTCAGCAAGTCACAACTCAAGGACCCCCTAGCAACCCTTTGAAAGAATCTGAGTGTTTTTTGGAACTCCTGTTGGTAATGGCGGCTACATGGCTAATGGCCATAAAAGCAATAAAAACTCCCATGGCCATTATAAAACTGAGGGGGGGATAATAAGCAGAGGTGCTTGATAGGGCCCTTTACATGTAGGCGATCTATTGTTGTGCCTTTAATATATGCACCTTAAGGTGTGTTGTGTTAAAGTGAACCTTTCCCTTTCACCAAAATTCACACCAGCATGCATTTCTGCATGCTGATGTGAAACCATCTAACACTGTTTTCTATACCTACACTTAACTTTTATGTGTTTGTTTCCTGGTTTCCCAGCTGAGATGAACGTCATGTCGTACACTGCATGCATGAGAGGAGGTACATGATGTGAGGCATTCCATCTCACACATCTGCAGTATGACAGTACTGTGACCTGAGGCAAATGTCGCTAGTGAACAGGTAATAAGGCAGAAGTAGGCAATTGGTGACTTTAAAGTGGTTGTAAACCTCAAACATGAAATATGAACAAAGCATATCCTTCTATAGTGTGTACTTGTCTCAAACCAGAGCATGAATTGTCATTTCAGTCTGCTGCCTCTTTCCTCTGCTATCAGCATGAATCACTTCTGACAAGTTTTCCAGACACCAAGACGTAAAAAGATTACAGGGAAGGGATCTCCAGCACACAGTCTGTGGTTGACAGCATAAACTCTGCTCATGTGTGCTTTGAGAAGGGGGTGTGTCCCTTCCCTCCAATCAGCGCTCACCGAGTCGTGCAGAGTGTAACTGGAGATCCCTGCCACCTGCTTTCTGGAAGCTCAGACAAGCTGAATAAATTCTGAACTTTGAATGACTGTAGAGAATACAGCTGATAAACAGGTACAACTTATGAAGGAGGATTTGTTTCATCTCTGTGTATCACCTGAGGCCAGTCACCTCACTGGGTATATAAGGATTTACAACCAAAAAGGCAGCGTGCGAGCAGGGGCACAGGCAGCACAGGGGCTTCATGAATGATGCTAAAAATGAAGACAAGGGCACATGGACCTGCAGTATATAAGTGTTATTTAGGTTCACACAGTTATACAATATTGGTGTTTCTTTAAAGGAAGGCGGAGGTAATGTGCACTTTCAGGCAGTTCATCTCATTTGAATGGGCTGTCAAAACACTGAAAATCGGATCTGAACAGTTGCTGTGCATTGTGGTGCTCTTCAACATATGTGCATCCCTTAGGGGTGCCACTGAAAATGAATGCTACAATAATGTACCAACACATGTATGGTGCAGTTCCACACATTGTGGTAATGTGGTCTGAACAAGTCCTTATCATAACATATCTTCTATCTAACTGAACGATCTGCTTACCAGCAGTGTTAACACTGCCGGATCTGCAGCAAATTTTTCTAGTCACAGTCAGTCAGATTAAAATATGAGTGATCATGGCAGAAGCTGACTGCTAATATTCTGCAGAAGAGCAAAATGGTATATGACAGAAGTATCCATGTCTCTATGTGAATCTTGAACAATTGCATCTTCTATCTCCGCCTTTCAGTACCTGCAGAGGTTGGCCAGGAAGGTTATCAGCCTATTCCCGGGCAAGTAATTTGCAGAAGTTTAAAATAAACCCTCTGTGGGTAATCAGTATAAAGATTACCACATTAAAGAAAACCTGTCATGACATATATGCAGGCTGGCACTGATGACTTTGCTTTCTGAAAATTCTAGCTCCCTGGCTGTCATACTGGCTCCATCACTGTTGTGAGTTCTGACTTCACTTACAGCAAACCTGTCCTTAGCCACTTGCAGCACTGAAACCAGTGGACTGATTTGATACATAGACAGGCAGCATTGTCAGGAATGGCAGCCCCTGTATTTCTCTCATAACAAATCTACTGTGGCCATGTGTGAAACATTTGTTCAGAGCCTCTGACAGAGGAAATGATCATTTAGGTGGATTGCCTTATCAGAGAAAGCCTTTTGAACTATTAAGGAACTCAAGAAGGACACATTGTCCAAGTCACTACTTCACAAGTGAGGATTAGTAAAATTATCCCGATGATCATGCTATCCAAGTCATTAGTTCACAAGTCAGGATTAGTAAATTCATCTTGATGACCTCAGTGTTATGATGGGGACAGAGGAGGTGGAACTATGTTTTACTGCTAAGGGAATACCTGGCCCATGCTCCTCCAAAGCCAAGTCAGGCCTGTGAATGGAGCCTTCTCTAGGTTTCTGACTCTCCAAAAACAATATTCTACTTCTAGAAGTGGCAGCCTACAAAGACCCATGTGATGAACACCTGAAGACTTTTCTTTAGAACCTTTGTATTCATTGTTGGATTAAAATTGCCTTGGAATTGATAGTTGATGCACTTTATTCTAGGTATCAGTTCCTAATTTGCTTTGAGGAAGTTGCTGCTTGTTCAGACCTTATTCTGTTCATAAAATCAGATCTAGGCCATTGACGTCTAGTAGATAAAACTGAGCATGTTTAGCCATGACCAAATCTGCTGATGTCATGGCTTCCTGCAGCATTCTTTGGCTCAAAACAATGGCTGAAAATGTTGATTCCAAAGAGTCTTTTGATTCCAAGTCCTTTTGCAGGCCATAGATGGGTCGTTTATTGGCCGAATTTTCGTCCGCGCGAAAAATCGGCCGATAATCACACCCTTATTGGGGCCAGCCCGTCGGCCATTTTTCACGGATCTCCTCATTTATTTTCATCGGTCATGCTGGAAAATCTACGAAAAACGGCAGTTTTTCGTGGACATGGGTGGCTGCATCGGCAACGGGGCCGACCGATCTTTCGTTTACTGTCCGAACATTCGGCCGATAAATGGCCAGTCTATGGCCTGCCTTAGTTTCCCTCCCATTTTCTGGCAAACAGCTTCTTGGGGCTTTACTAAGGGAAGTCATCAAGAAGGCCACCTGTGAAAACACTATATTCTTTCTGCAAAACCATTCCAGATATTTTGTCTGCCAAAAATTGAAATACGTTTGCAGTCAATTAAATAGGGTATCTTAAACGTATGCTACTGAGGAATTTATTTTGTAGTTGTTGGTCATCTCAGTTGCAACACACAAAAAAGAATCTGTTAAAACCGAGGAACAAAAACCATGTTATAGCTAACTGGGTCAGAATTGGGAACAAAACACATATCTACTCCAGAGAACTTTCATTCTTGTGTTTCATGTGTTAGACATGGCAATATGGTGGCAAAAGGTACTGTACCTTAACCAGGAAAACTGCTCCGCCATAAAAGAAACCAGTACTGGGTGCACCCGTTGGAGAGGAAGATGGTAGCACAGGACCCAGCTTGCAGCAGCGAAACAGCAGGACAAAGCTGGATATGCAAGTATGAATTGAGGATAACCTTGCAAACAGGGATATAAAAAAAATCATCACAGGGCTGAAGCTCCTCTTTAAGAATCTAATATGATTGGTTAGATCAGAGATGCTTTGTGAAATGCTAGTGAAAGAGTAAAGAAAAAAAAAAATATATATATATATATATATATATATATATATATAAAAGAAATACACTTTATTTCACTACTTGCATCTAATGGAAATTCACAGATTCAAATCTTAAAAATATGTTCATGAATTGGAAGTTTGTAGAAGGGTCTGAAATGCATTACAGAATAACAGGATTAAATTGACTGCCACTCCCAACCGTAGAGATCAAATCTCAAAGACTACCAGTTTCATGATCTAAGCAGCAGTACACATACACAAAACAGCAGTGGTGAGATAAGAAATCTTGAGGAACCCATTGTTTTCCAACATCAGTCCATAAGTATAAAAACAAAAAACGACACACACAAACAATGGAACGGTACCTTTTAAAAAAAAACAAAACAAAAAAACAAAAAACTTAACCTGTAGTGGGAATATTAGTAGTGTGTACAGTGCTATCTTTCAGGTAATAAGAAATACTTGCTTTCTTATACCTTGGTTTTATTTTTTTTTTTCATTTATTGATCATGGGCCCAAGGCATACAATGCCAATGCTATACTATACAGAATGGACAGTATTGTGCTTTTATAGTATTGTCCCTCTGCAAGAGAGAACATTTAATTATTTAATTGACTCAAAACCACAGCATTAATAGAATTGCGCACAGCAATCACACGTACATGCACCAGAGATTCTTTCCTCAATTCTCAATCTGATGGGGAATAAGCAGATCTGAAAAAAATGTTCATACTTTGCACATGCCTTTGCAAACTGCATGCATCATTTTATATTTTACTCTTCACACACAACTCTATAAGATCAATCCTGTAGATATATGGGGAAAGGTGATCAATTGTGGAAGGTTTACACAATGCAGCTATATGGCTGCACTATACCGCTTATATGGCAATCATTACAGGAATCCACAGGTTGAAAAAAACAAGTGCAACTAATCATGCACAATCCAAATTCACTCATGCAGATCTGCCTGAAGTAGGCTTTACAGCATATAAGTCTGTATCTGCTTTGAGTGATGTTTGTAGTAAAGCTGAACTCCCGGTGGGTTAATAAAAAAAACAATTTGTGCAGGTATATGCTCATTAGAAATCATTAAGTGTATTTTTAAATGCAGCTAGTGTAAGTACCTGAATTTGACATATTAACCTCTTGCAGTACCATGACAGCAGAGCTCACGCTGGGAGTGGGATAAGTAGCACAAGGAGCCAATCAGGTGTACAGAAAGTGATATTAAAGGCATATTTTCTAAAAATAACAAACATCATACACACCTGCTATGTGCAGTGGTTTTGTACAGGGCAGCCCCGATCTGCCTCTTCTTGAGTCCCCTGATGGCACTCCTGGCCCCTCCCTGCTGCTGAATACCCCCAGAGGAAGCAGCTTGCTATGGTGGCACCCAAGCAGGCTCGCTCAAGCCAATGAGGAGGAAGAGTCCCTGGAGAGCCGAGGTTCTTGTACACCTTGCTGGATCGCAATGGAGCTCAGGTATTAGGAGGGGCTGGGGGGGGCTGCTGCACACAGGTTTTTTTTCCTCTTCATGTATAGAATGCATGAAGGTAAAAAACACTGAGCTTTGACAACCACTTGAAGTGCTCATTTGCCAACAAAGAACACGCTGTAAAAGGAGAGAGCAGAGTGACAGAGATAAACTCATCAGTCTGTGGCTTCTCCTTCACCATCCACAGCCTGAGAGCAAGGACAAGGCCAAGCCGTATTACTGAAGTGCAGTAGAAATAGTTAGGTCTTCAGGTGGCTGAGCTGTGTAAAATTTAGGATTGGAAATAAATACAAATAAACTCTTGGCAGGTAAAAAAAGTTTACATTGAGCTTAGCTTTAAAAAATAAACCATCCACTCATTTAAAAAAAAATTCAGATTGAATCCCACAAGGGACCAAACAGAGCATTTGGTTCTGTTCTGATCTATGCAGTAGTTGATGAGCTAACATGGTTGACAGCGCCCCCCTCCTTTCCCACTTCTGTCTGAACACTCGGCTCACTAGTAGACAAATACTTCATGAAGTCTGATTGACAGTAACCATCCCTGCCAGAAGGTCTTACCCGTTTCTGGAACAGGAAATAAGGGTAAATATCCTCAATGGGACGAAGACAAAAAAAAATGGGGCTTTAATGGAGCAACTTCCAAGTAAGGATTATTTGTAGACGTGGTGATTATTGTGACAAAGGTCAGTTTTTGAACCCTGACAAAAATGTTCCCACAGCTTAAACAGCCATACTTTTTAGACATTAATTCTATCTAAAATAAATCCACAAAGCAGTCAAAATAGCCTTCATTTCTAGCACCAAGCAATAACAAAGTTCCTCATGAAGCCGGCAAGTTTGTCAGAACTAGCAAGGTTTTGTTAAATAAATAGCTTCATGGATGTCAGCCAATAAAGTCTCAGGTGACGATTCATTCACAACAGCCGGTCATGTCCCTCCCATGTCCAAAGGCTCAAAAACAGATTTACATAACGGATGCTGCCAACTTTCCATGACAGTTCCCAGAGTTTGGAATAGATGTAGTGTTTGGTTCAACAGAATGTGGTTAATTACAACACATATGGTACAAACAGACAGGGACAAAACACATTCAGTAAAGACATACAAGGCAGGCAATGGACAAAAGCTTGAGGTGGAGGAGGGGTATGGAAAGTGGCCTCAGGAATTGTAAGACAACACAGCCTGCCTATCAATAAAACAGATATAAAAATAAAATCAGTAGAGTGCACACAGATTCAGTCCTATTATCAAAGTCTTAGTACAGTTGTAAAAACCGTAATCTCACTCAATGGCACTCCCTATCCAGCTGTATCATTCCAGATATGAAGCATCATTGTCATACTAATTAAAATATCAAGAGACAAAATCATCAATCTTCAGTATCAAATCTCCTGGATTTCTAATGCCATGGTATCCACGTTCCCATACTGTAGACAGGGCCTTTGTTTCTGCATCCCTGGCTCTCAGAAAGGCATCTTGTTCAGCAGATGAGGACCTCCCGTCACAGATGTACTATGTGTAATAGCAGAATGAATGTGGGCATTGTTATAGAACGTATCATACGGTCTTACAAAAATAAAGCCGTGAACCGCAATGGTACTAGCGTTAAACAGATCTTGTGGCCATGTCCAGGTTAGATTCTGCCGGAAGCTGAAGCAGGCCTGTAATTTATTCCAGATGCTAATGGTTCCTAGCCAAGCAGCTTTGCAGTACCGTCAGGTCACATGTGGTTTAAATCTCCCCTTTTGAAAACAGCACACCCCGAAGCCACAAGCCCAAGGTTTCTCCTTTGCTTATGTTCCGGCAGACAGGCAAGCTCAGACGTGTTTCCTTTGGAAAGGAAGATGAGGCAGGAACACAGAATACAGACAGCAGTAATCCAGTGTGTAAACTGCTTAGGATAAAAGCAGAAAATTGTCGGGCACTCAGTGTGTTGTAGCAAGTTTCCGAAAACGAGGGGACGCTGTAGTCCTGCACCTCCTGAAGATGATGCTGTGGCTTGTAGCCACTTGGTTTCAAAAAAATCACAAATGCCCATTTGTCACAGCAATGCCAATTCACACATTAATACACCTTAGTTCATTGTGATACTGTAAAATGTATTGTTGGAATCTCATAGAAGGAGCCAGCTTGTAAGTCACAGCGTGAAGAAAAGGATCAGCACCACGAGCAGCAGAGCAAGGAGCACAATGATGGCGCACCACTGCCGTCGATCTGCAGACAGAACATAACAGTGTTATTAAGGTGCTACATACAAAACTGAAATTACAGATCGCTTTCCAAAGCAAAAGGTTATCTAGCAAGAAGAAGCCCAGACCCAGTGATACCCATCTTCCCTGCATTACCCTGGAGCCAGGAATCCTAATACTGTGTAAGCTCTGAGTCATGATAATGTTAGGGCCTGGAGATTGGCTGCTATTTACAGAAGGCTCCAGCAAAGCAATGAAGCAGTTGTAGTGCATGGTGAACATAAGAACCAAAGGGTGTCCATTTTTTTTAAAGAGAATCTGTCATTTTCCCTAATTTGGCAAAGGGACAAAATTATTTAAAGTGTTACTTAACGCACAACAGTAAAATTAGTCTGTATATGTAGTAAAGCTTGTTATACTCACTGTGGAACCTAAGGGGTTGATCTGCTGCATTGTGTAAAAAGGCTGTTTTGATCTTGTCTTCTCTGATCCTCCCATTCTTCTGCTGATAGCACAGAGCTCTAGAAACTCTGCACATGCTCAGTTTGGTGTGCATTACTAGAGGTTTTTTTTCTTTGGGAGGGTGCATGTGATCAGCACAGGGCCAATCAGCACTGTCCAGACAGAGGGTCAGGGGTCACGGAGCCTCATGGGACAGTCAGAGAAAAATGAAAGCTCTAACTAGTGCTCAGCCAGAGAGTGATAGAAGTCACAAGACTGCTATATACTGCTGATGAAAAAAAGCACTTAGTAGTTTATATTTGCTAAAATAATAGCATTTCCATGTTCTGAGTACTGTGGGAGACAAGATATAGTGAATGCAGGGTCCTGGGTTTAGTAACACTTTAAAGTAAATGTGTCCCTTTAACAAAATGGTGGCTCTGCTCCTCTGCTTTTAGGCACCCCCAGGTGCCTAAACTTACCTATACCTTGACCTCCGTGCCCCCAATGTTATTGTCAATACTTAACCACAACCAGCATTGAAGAATGAGAGAAGTTACTACTTTCTTTTATCATGAATGGCAAGAATGGTGCCAATGTCATACTGTATTCAACGGTTTCTTTATGTTAGGACAGGTACACTTTAATGAGTAAAAAAAAGCTGAATTGTACCACACATACCATATACACACACACACTTGCTCTACATTAGACAAAATATATGCAAAATAGAGCTGCGAAACATGGCTGACTTTGTGTGTTATCCAGTTCTTGCCTTAGGCTTGCCACAGGCAGGCAGATGTCTTCCTTAGAACAGGTGGGGAGACATCTGGCCATATTCAAAAGCCCCGGGACCCAGCACAATTCCTCCTGCAACTTGGCCTACAGTACCTGCATAGGCGAGTTCTTTTTTCCGTTTTCTTTTAGAGAAAATTTAAAGATTGGTCCGTTCCCACAGAGATATGAAAAATCAATGTGTGCAATAACAAAGCATTTTCAACTGTTACAGGTGCTTAACATAGCTCCTAAAGGTCTGATCTTTGCCCATTAGGCCACTGAATCGGGGTGGGAACAACATGGCATTACATCTTGTATACAAAGACTATAGACACATAAGCCCATTTAATACCCATTTCTGCTCTCTCCTCTTTGAGTAACAACACTGCAGCAAGAATGATCAGATGTTTTTAAGTATTTTGTGGTTTGTCTTCAACTTTTTTGCAAATAAACAGGATTGACATAAACCTGTTTTTAAAGCTAGGTCTTCAAACTGTCCAGAGACCTTAGCAGTAGGCCCCATTTTTTTGTTTTGGCAGCTAAGGCATTCACTTATCCAAAAAGGAACCCAGCTCTGAAATACAGCTCTGTCCTTCCCCTGACACCTTTTATTGATTCCTTAATGTCATGAGATGTCTGACTGACCAACAGTAAGGGTGAAAGTTTCAGAACCCCCACTGTGCTTTGCAGCTTCCACAATGGAATGTCCAGGCACCTCTAGAAAGCACTGTTAAAGCCTATGGACAGTATGAAGATGCTGCAGTAATCCCAAGTTTACATTACATTACACCAGCTCACTGTGTCAATGCATGTGTGTACAGGGCTTTATTAGGACCAGGCATTTCTTAGGAGTGCTGTAAAAGTTCCCAGCTGGCTGTGAGGTCTGCAGTCACTCTGCCACTGATCTTTTTCCTATTTCTCACTTACCATGACCTGTTCTGCACAGTTTCTCTGTGTGGAGGCGGCTATCTTGGTAAAGGAGCAGGGATTTTCCCCATGCTTCCTTATGGGAGAGCTTTCCCCTGATTATTGGTGATGTAATATTCATAAATGAACAGGAGAAATGGAAAAAGCTCAGATCCACAGAATGAATGAAGCAGAAGCAGGGAGATCCTTCTACTGCAGCTTTCTCTCCAGCAAACAGAGCAGGATATTAGTAATATCACCAATTCTCGTGACACTAACAGTCAGAAGCAGAAGTGCCTAAGATGATCCCAAAACAACAGATACACAGCTGTGGGGCTTGAGGCACAGAAGTACACTACTATTTTTTAGGCACAATCTGGGGTAAAATGTATATTTCCCAGGGTACTGTTAAGGCCTCATGCACACTGGATGTTTCTGAGGCTGCTTCTAGGGATGTCAGGTGTTTTGTTTTTTTTTTTTCCTGCCTCTAAACTCTCCTGCATATTAGCTTATATTATCCATGCACACACAGGCTTTTAGCAGCATTTAGTGACAGGGGCTTTTAGAGACAGAATAAAAACCCACTGCCAGTGCATCCAACAGTAGCAGAGTTTTGGCAGAAAAAAACACTTGACGCTTGTAAACACGTGTAAACGTGTCTAAACGCATGTTAACGCCAGGCATGTTTAGCACGTGAGTGTTAATTAAATTCAATGTCAAGAATAAACTTTTACTCTGGCCAATTAAATTAATGTCCAAGCGCTTGATGCCTGTAAACGTGCCTAAATGTGTTACACACTTTTACAAGCATTAGGCGTTTTTTTCTGTCAAAACACTGCTGCTAGGAGGAAAGACTTCTAGGATAGTTAGCATAACATTCTGTGTGCATGAGGCCTTAGGGCACAATAACAATTTTTAGATATTACCTATAAGATAGTACATCTTCACTTACTGAGTTCAGGCCTATTTTAGGGATGCCTTGATTCACTTTTAGTTTTATGTACATCAACAAAGAGGGGTCTATTTTTCAATGTTTTCACTCAAGGTTTACAGTTTTTGTGTTGTAGGATTTTTTTTTTTAATTTTCAGGCATATAAACAATCAAAGAAACACAAACAGATAACAAATATCCACTTATTTTGAAATAGTAATGTCTCTACATTCCTATGATGCTATGCATGAGAGTAAAGACAGCATGCGCACAGACAAAGCCTTCAACGCACAGTACCTGAATTCGGAATATTATGCCTGTGCTACTTTACACTCATAGCAGCGCTTAGCTGCATACAGCCACCTTTACCAATTCTTGTCTATGGGTGGCTTTACGTAGCCCTGGGACATTATGGACACCAGAAATATGCAACATATGTAACGCAGAGTTCCACCCAAAAGTGGAAGCTTTGCTTGTTTGTCACCTCCCCCCTCCACTGCCATATTTGTCACTTTTTTTGGGGGGGAAGGGAGGAGTGGATACCTGGTTTTGACAGGAACCCGCTCCCACTTCCGACTCAATTCGCCACGGCGAAGTGAGCCAGAAATTCAGCCCTCCTCCTCCCTCCCGCAGTCTTCTGGGGCACTTCACAGGTCCCAGAAGACTGCCAGACCAATCAGGATGCACAGCACGACTCGAGCATGCGCAGTGGGCACCCGGCTGTAAAGCAGCAAGCTGTCACAGCCTGGTGCCCACAGTTGAGGTGCTGGGGAGAGAAGGGAAGGTGTAGGTGAGCACAGCACTGGATCCTGGGACAGGTGAGTGTGTGTGTTTATTAAAAGTCAGCAGCTACAGTTTGGCATTTCTACCAACTTTCCTATTAATATGACCATATTTCGTGGACACATTTCTAACTCACCACTAGTCATGTGAGACACCTTCGCCAGCTTCTTTAAGACATTGTCCATACGAGACTGTGCTGTGTCCAATTCATGTGAAAAGTCATCCAGCATCCTTAAGTGAAGAAAGATGACAAAGATTTTTATCTGAAAATGTTAGTACAATTTCAGGTGCACTATACTTAAAGTAGTTCTAAAGGCAGGTTTTTTACCTTAATGCATTTAATCCATTAAAGTGTTACTAAACCCAAAACAGTAAAGCCAGTCTGCATATGCAGTAAAGCATGCTTGTTATACTCACTGTGGAACCTAAGAAGTTAATCCTCTGCATTGTGTAAAAAGGCTGTTTGATCCTGACTTCTTTGATCCTTCCCTTCTTCCAGTGCCCCCCTCTTATCTCCCGATAAGACATATTGTGTGGAGACTCTCTGTACATGCTCAGTTTGGTGTGTGTGGCTAGAGAGGTTTCTTTTTTTTCTTGAGAGAGTGCATGCGATCAGCACAGGGCCAATCAGCACTGTCCAGACAGAGGCCAGGGGTTCTGCATTCTCCTAGAGCAGAAATAAAACATCTTGTACAAGCTTTAACCAGTGCTCTGCTGAACACTGATAGAAGTCACAAGACTGCTCTAACTGCAGATGAGAAAAGGTATTTAGCAGTTTATATTTACTAATATAATTGCATTTCAATGTCATGTGTACTGTGGGAGACTAGATGTCCTTGGTTTAGTAACACTTTAAGGTAAAAAAAAAACCTTCTGGGTGCAGCTCCCCCCTCTTTTACTCACCTGAGCCTCATCACACTCTAGGAATGGGAATGAGAGCCATGGGCCTCTCCTCATTGGCTCTCGACATTGGCTCCTGCTAGCCAATAAGAGGGGGGGTTGAGACACGCTTAGTGTGTGAATGGACAATGTCAATTCACAGGAGCAAGAGACTTGCTATTGGGGGCAGCTGGTTGGGAGAGGAGCCAGGACCCCGCCCCCCCCCAAAAAAAAAAAAAAAAAAGGGGGTCGGGGCTTCTCTGTACAAAACCATTACACAGAGCAGGCAGGTATAACAGGTTTGTTATTTCAACCTTTAGAATCACTTTAATAATCAGATATTGTGATGTAATTGCTACACATAACTAACAAATTTGAATATAACTCCATAATGTCAGCCTTTTGTCAACCTAAAACGGCTGATGACTTATATTGTATATTGCCCTCCACTACAAATTAACTGCAAAGTGAAAGAAAAGATTGCATGTTTATATACAAATGTATGATAATTGGTGAGTTCCAACAGTGCTTTACAGAAAAAATAGAAGATTTAGCTAAAAGCTGAAAATAACATATAGCAATGAAAATTATTTGTTTATTTTTCACTCCCTCTACCATAACAGGGCAGGCCTTCAAAGCTTCTAGTTCTTTGGACACTCACACAGCTTGTTCATCCAGCTCATTGCCAATGCGTTGTGACATATTCTTCAGCACTCCAATACTCCCAGATACCAGGTTCAATTCCTCATCCTGCTGCTCCATGATCAGCTAATGTAAATGAAGAGATGTCAAAATCAGCAGTCATACTGACATATTTAAAAACACCTTGGGCAATAAATAAACAGCCCAAAAAAAGCACTTGAAAGCCTCAGAGGTGCTTCCTAGTTCAAACATAGATTACCCATACTGGAAAAGTTTTGCAGTCCATAATTTCTTGTACAGACACCGCAGAATAACAAACACAAATTTTGGGGCCAATGGCACAGTCAGTGGTATGATTGCAAAGATCTTTTTTAGCCATCTCTAAGGCTGGCATTCTGACCACTACCATAAGTTGAAGATGAAAGAGGGGGAAGGGGTGGGATCTTTCCATTGACTACAAATGTCAGGGACACACACACGACTACTAATGTCAGAGACACACACACACACACACACACACACACACACACACACACACACACACACACACACACACACACACACACACACACACACACACACACACACACACACACACACACACACACACCTCAGCAGGGGTTTTCCAAACATAATTACAAGGGTTCCTGAGGGGTAAAAAGTTGAGTAAGGCTGGTTTAGGCAGCCCTTAACCTCCCTGGCGGTATTCCCGAGTGTAGCTCGGGGTAAAATGTCAGTGCCAAAAGCGGTAACCCCGAGCTACACTCGGGCTTACCATGCGGCGCTGCTCAGGGAGTCCCAGCAGCGCTTACCTTGTCCTGCGCTCCCGCGATGTGTCCCCTACAGCGTCCCCAGCCATCTCCTCTGGCTGATGCCGGCATCCGCCTCCTGTGTTCCGGTCCCTGTGACGCCGGCGGGAAATTTGAAAATTTTATTCAAAACAATTTTACATAGTAAAACATTGCTGTTTCAACCCATTTCACATACATTTTGTCCCTAGTGCTCTGTCCTGTCCCCTGTCTGCATTTTGACTGTTCTTTCTGCCTGGAAACTTAGAAAAGTCCATGGCGTCCAAAAAGTGTCCCTTTAGGTCAAAAGTGGGTTTAGATCAGCTACAGAACAGCGATAGTAAATCAGAACCACTTGATTCGTGGGGAAATCCGTCATCAGACACTGAAAACGATTTTGCGACTTTGCTCAGCGATGTGCGAACTTGGCGCTATATTTCAAATTTCAGTGTTTTTGGTTTGATTATATTTTTGAATTAAATGTATTATTATATTATTATTTTTTATGATTATTTATTAAATTATAATTTATGATTTTGTGTTTCAAATTTTATCATACCCGGGATGTTTAATAGACTCTTGTTCGGACAGATTTCAGTGAGTTATTCCTAAATATTACAGCCTACAATAAAAAAAACTACATATTTCCATGCAAATTAATGGTACCGCTTTCAGCACCAAAAATCTGAAATAATCATACCGCTAGGGAGGTTAAAGTGTACCTTTCAGCTCATAAAAGTGTACAAACAGTTTGTGAATCCCCACATGGTCTTTTGTACACCCAAGTAACCCCCTCATTCCTAAACGCATGCTAAACAGAGAACCTTGACATTTGGACTGACTTACATCTGTGCACCCCAGAGCTAGATCTGCCTAGTAGTGGTGTTGCTTTAGTCTATTGAACGGAAGGAGTAGAGGGAAGAAGCTGTCACTCCCTATATAGTGTGCTACTGGAGCCAGGCACTTGCGTGACACACAGAAAAATTACAGATTAACAAACATGCTTGAAATCTGGATGCCCTGTTGCTTGCTTTGCATGCATTTATGACTGGACAGTTCCCTTTAGGATGAAAGGTAAAAAAGTAATGTATCTTGCAAGGTATGTGATTTCACTAATCACAAAACCGTGAAAATACAGCTTGGCTTCATCTGCAGAGCTTGAAATAATACAAAAGAGAGAAAAAAAAATAATCCTGACTGTAGTGCTGCAGACATCTGGAACTATGGAATTATAGGCCACAGGCAGGCTATCCGAATATGATCATTATGATCTGGATGGAGTTGTGTATTTAGCCCAGTGCCCATTTCACAATGCATTCATCACAGGCACTCCACAGGAGAGGTAATCTGCAGAATAGAGGTGGATTTACACTGCGTGATACAAAACCATTCACTCTTCCCGACACAATTCTTTTAAGCATTCATTAACCCAGCAGTGCAAAAGACTTATGTCCTTCCCGCTCACTTTCTATAGGAAAAGCACAGAGGATGTCCTGGTGCTGGGCAGCACAGACTTGAAGACACATGTACAGTGATAACGAGGTATTAACTGTGAGCTCCTGCCTACTTGTCTTGTTTTCTTGTCATAGCAAGGTAACGTTTACATGGTTTTCATCTCTTTGAGAACCAATTATTAAGAATGATGGAGTGGTCTCAATAGAGTTGTTTATATTGCCACTAATGTGATGCCAGAAATTTGTGGTTGTTGGTGGGGTGGGACCCAAAGAATCTACCATTTGTTAGAACGTTGACAAACCCTTTATATCGTTTGATATCTCAATGTTAATTTTCCCCCATTTTTTTTTATTGTGCTAATTAAACCCCAGTATATTCCACCAAGCCTTTTAAATAGAACACAGCATAAGCAACATAAATCATGACTGAAGCAAAGTGGTATACAGAACCCATTAGAAACAACTTACCATTCAACAGAAAAAAAACACAAAGAAAAAACAGGCATACATAACAATTACCCATATACGTAAGCAGGGGAGGTAAGGGGCTCTTCTACATATAGCTTTAGGTATCAGATACAGCTCACAATAAGGTCACAAGAGGTGGGGACCCATCTGTGTAAAGGTTACTATACAAAGATCAATACTGTCACACAATAAGGCAAATCAATGCTAATTGATTGGCTTTGCGTTGCAAAAAAATCACATCAGAAGATTGCCATTCACATCCCTAATAATCTCTGTCTATTCTTTAGTAAGAAAAGCAGAGATAAGCCAGCACTCCTTGACATAGCCCAAAAATTGTGCATATCCAGGGAGTTCAGGATTGCTCTGGTTGCAAACAATCAGATGTGACCATGCACTCTGTAGACACCTTAGTACATCAAGGTACCACTCATTTGAGACTTTTCAGTTTTACTGCAAAACACGTAAAAAGTATTTAAACCCCAACAATAAAATTCTCTTCTTTGCTCCCTTTTGGCCTGTTAATTGTATACAGTTTTGTTATATCTACTTGATAAGTGCAAAAAAAACCCCAACACTTTTGATCATGTCACAAATTCAGGTCCTGTATTCTGTGCATTCTGCCTGTGCAATCTTAAAAGGTGTAAAACACCAGTGCCTAGCTCACTTCCTAGGACTTCAAAACACTTTCCCCAGTGTTATGAAGAAAAGAAGAGAGGTATTCCGTAGTTTGGAAAAAGACAAATGAGCAGGGCTGACAATATTCTCTCCAGTTTCAGACAGTGGAGTTACATTTACTGATGCAGCTCTGCATATAAACCAATCTGCTTTCAGGTTTTTTGTCAAAGCTTAATTGAAAAAAGCTGAAGTTAGAAGCTGATTGAATACCATTCACAGCTGCACCAGATTTGTACTCTCTAGCTTAAGCCCTCATGCACACTGGATGTTTTGATAAAGCTGGTAATGTTAGCTGTGTAAAGTCACGTTAAAAACGTCAGTTCTTCAGCTTTTTTTTAGGGTTTTTGCATTAGTGTTTAGCTGCAATTAGCACTATTTTACCACGTTTGCGTTTTTTATTGTTAGAGCGTTTTTACAGCTAAAAACGCCTCTAGAAACCCACTAGTTTTGGGTTTTTTTTCCTGCCAAAAAACGTTGATTACAGCCTATGTGTGCATGGACACATAGGATAATATGGGGAGTTTATTGACTGTAGAAAAAAAAAAAAGCGTCAAATGTCAAAAACAGCAGCTGGAAAAATTTCAAGTGTGCATGAGGGCTTAGTAAGTCAACCCACTGTGCTGTCAACGACAACAGGACGTTAGGAGCAGCATTCCGATCAGGAGAACACTTTTTTTTAATTTACTTGCAGGGTCTTTTACCTTTTTACTGCCTCTGTCTACATATGAAAACGATACTCCTGTTACTTATCATCGTGCATGCCGTAGTGAAAGCAATAACTCTAGACCCATTATTCATGGTTAACTTTAAACTGTGTCACCTATGGAAAATATAGGGTACCAAAGTTTGTTGTCATTTTATTTTATTATTTATTACAGGTACTTATATCAATTTAGGCAGCACCTTACATATATATTGTACATTCACATCAGTCCCTAACCCTCAAGGGGCGTATAGTCTAAGGTCCCCAAGTCACATTATTTGGTGGGCAAGTGCATATTTATGGCTTGACATGTTGGGTATCTATTTACTTGTGCAACCTCACCTTTTATATTTTGCCCAAAAGTTGGTTTATTGCATTTGTGTGCCCTAAAATTAACTTTAGTGTATTTTTTTACTGAAATTGTACACTTGATAAACCATTGTGCAAATATTGTGTGACAAAAAATATTGGAACTATCACCATTTTATGCTCCAGGGTGTCTGCTTCAGAAAATATATACTGTTTGGGGTTTTAACTAATCTTTAGGCCCACATGTGTGCAAAAAATGCAAAAACCGGCTGACAGGTAAAGGGTTAAAGGAACAAAATACAGGAAAATGTGCATGTGTTGCAGAGATGTACTGCATTTTTTTCATTTTTTTTTTTCCCTGACACTATGCATGCCATACTCTCCCTGTATTACAGACATCTTACCTGTTGTTGTGAAACCTGCCCCTCTAAAAATTGTGAATTTGCCGACTGGATCTCTTGGTCCAGCCCTTTATACTTGTCTGGTTCACTGTTCCAGCCCCGTCTTGTCCCTTCTCCTAAAAGTGCCTGCAAAATCACATTATAAATGGTTAGCATCTGGAGTATTAAATTCAATTACTCTTAAATCTTAATGAATTAATGTATCAGTTTGACAAAAATAAAACGTATGTAAAACCAGTGAGAAATACCGTATTTTCCGGCATAAAAGACGACTTTTTAACCCATGAAAATCTTCTCAAAAGTCGGGGGTCGTCTTATACGCCGGGTGTCGTCTTATAAGCCGGTATCGGAGGAGGAAGACGAAGACGCTGAACTGGAAGAGACGGATGACGCTGAGCTGGAAGATGAGATGACTGATGTCTGAGCAGCTGCACTGTCAGGACCTTCCATCTGCCCCTCTACAGCATGAGGATCTGGAGATACCAACCATTCCCCCATGACCAACCCTGAGCGCCCCCTTAACAGAGCACTTTGATTGGCTAAACTTACCGGTACTTCCGAGCCGGTGTAGCGGCAAGGTCTCCCATGAAGATCTGTCCCCCTTGAAGCAAGTGCGCATGTCACAGTTTTAGGCATAAGAAGCCGATCGCCGATCAACAACATTAGCATCGAGCTGACGCAGTTAACCCCTTTTCTGCTGCACCGCTGACCACACTTAAAAACACTGCTGATCCTGCGGATCACTAGCAGCCGCCTATGCTCCAGCAAGATGGATCAAAGATGCGTATTGGGGAGCATCATCGATAGGAGAGAGGACAGTTACATGGGGGGGGATTGTGACATGGGGAGTACAGTGATATGGGGGGGCCGTGACATGGGGAGGACACTAACATGTGAGGGGGTCAGTGACATGGATGGCCATAACATGTGGGGGGGGCAGTGACATATGGGGGGGCATGACATGCGGAGGACAGTGACATGTGGGCAGCCAGTGACATGAGGGGGGGGGGGGGAGGGGCCTGCTATGGGGAGGACAGTGACATGTGGGGGGGTCAGTGATATGGTGGGGCCTGACATAGGGAGGACAGTGACATTGGGGGGGGCAGTGACATGGGGGAGGACAGTGACATGGGGGAGGACAGTGACATGGGGTAGTCTTATACGGCGAGTATAGCCCAAACCCTATATTTTAACAGGAAAAGTAGGGGGTCATCCTTTACGCCGGAAAATACGGTATATAAACAGAAAAATAAAAGTCAACAAGCTCAGGGAGTAATTGTTCCCGTACTTTGAGCATATATTGGCAGCTGTCTCATGGGTTAGCTTTGCTTTCTCTTGGATTATCAGTATCACAATGCTATTAGAATAGGTTGAACTACATAGACTTTTTTGCTGGTCCTATTTACTAAAAGGTTTTGCAATATACAACTTTCTACTTTCACCAGCATAACTCAGGGAGATTTGCTTGTCTGCAGAACTGGCAAATTAGGTCAAATACATGAATGGACAATTTTTTTGGGAGACTGGGCTAAGTGTACCCCCTATGTGATAGCACTATAAAGAGATTTTAGGGGTCACCTTTGTACCCCATTAAAGATAATCAAGCACATATTATGCTTGATCAGTTTCTCTCTCAACCACAGAGGCCAGGAAATGACAACTCAGAAACTGGAAGTGACAAGAAGTTTGGCATTTCTGGCTTCATTCAGTGAACAGACAATGAGCGAATGGATGCATGCTAGTGTAAAAATCCCAACTGCAGCAACCTATGGCAGACCCTAGTAACACTACATTGAGTGGCTGCAGCTCTGGTATGCAGTTTAGGCATGGACACAGAAAAAAAGTCAGGTTCCAAGGTTAGTAATACACCAAACATTGCAACATGGTATGGGGATGATTTCAGACTAAATTTGTCAATGGACTAAGGATGCATTGACAACGCAAATGCGAGTATGCGATCAGCTGCAAGAACCACAACAGGGTTTCTTGCACTTAGCAGCAAGTAGGAAATCCCATTGAAAGCAATGGGAAGCTGCCAGATCTCACGGCTAAACATACCCACTCGTATGTAATTGCTCAAACAATGATCACATGCAAGTGATCTGTGCTGAACAGATGCAGTCTGCATCCAGGGCCGATCATTCACATGCGATTGCTGCTTGATTGATTACATGTGAGTGGGCACAATTAGCTATGAGAGCCAGCAGCATTCCACTGCTTACAATGGGGCTACCAACTCACAGCTAACCGCTGGGGTTCTTGCAGCCGATTGCACACAGGGTGCATTTGCAAGTGCGATTGCACCCTAAAAGGTGTTTTTTAAATTTTGGATAACATTAGCTTTAATAACCCTTGCTTCTTGCTGGACCTGTTCACAATGTAGTGATGTATGAGAAGACTTATAAACATGGTGAAAGCTTGACATCTACAGCAGAGCTGTCTCCACCTCGGAGTTCTAAAGCAAAGCAGACCTAGAACATTATTTAGCATTCACAGCACAGACAATAAGTCTAGTAACTTGAGAGCACAGCAAGTGATGCATACACATACTCCCTCCACAGTATGACCTAGTACTGTTCACCAAGGAGACGACACGTCACAGACTCAAACAGCTGCGAGAAAGTGCGAGCGAGCTCACCTGCCGGTTTTTCTTTTCAGCTAAGGCCTGAACAGATGGACTGGTCATCTGATCCTTCATTTCCTGCGTGGGAATACAAAAAAATTACTTTGTCAGTTACAGTTTGAAATTTAAATCAACGGATCCTCAAGCTTTCAAGAACTGAAAATGGAAAGCTGATTTTGCTTGTGACAACAAATGGCATTGCTAAATAAGACAAAAGAAAAGTGACGAAAATCTTCAAATTTTAGAAATGCACTTCAAACAAATGTTCAGCTAGTGAATCAGACAGGAAATGGTCAGCACTCTGCATGGTATTCACATGACAATTCAAAGTAATCAGACAGCCATAAAAGCACACGCTTTTACCTTCTCATTTCCGACTGAAGTCCAACTCCAACCAAAGCCTTTGTAATTTTATATCAAACTGGGAAGGGTTGCTGCTTATGTCAGGTCTGAATTCATTCCTGACATGTCAATTTACTCTACAGATCAACTATAATTTTTTTTTTAAAAAGCTGTAACCCATCATTAAATGCAGTGACTTTGCAGAGGCTGAGAGGTTGATGTCAGTCTGCTGCAGGCAGGAGGAAGCATTTACTCAGTTTTATTCCTCTCATACTGCAACATTTGTAGAAAGTTACAGGGTGAGAGGCTGGAGCTGACCCTGGATGGTGCGTGAACAAAGATGGTGCATTATCCTTTTAACAGAAAAACAGATGAAGCCATCATCAGCACTACGAAATATGCGATATTCAACAAATACCTGGATGTTTTACGCTTACAAATGTAGAAAAAATATATATCTGATGCTAGGGTCACTTTAAATGCTGTCAGTGGAGGACATATCTCTTCCTGGGTCTGTTTTATATCCATTGCCTGGGTAGGAAGAGAAGGGAAAATACCCACATTGGCATGCAGACAGCAATATAATCCTTACAGAGGTTCTAATCCATCCCTACTCTATATGTCAGTATCTCCACTAGGTAGATTTTACCAGACAGGAAGTAAAGAGAAATATCTCAAATGTGGACACAGACAGCAATAAAATGTTGGCAGAAATTTTAACCCTTTCACATTTTGTCCAAATCAAAAAAAAAATATATGTGTCTGTGTTTGGAAAGCTAATGTGAATATTCCCATCGCACACGTTTCTGGAATGGAATCAGAGGTAGAGGGTGCTTCAGCAAAAGCCAGATGGAGACATCATAGGTCAATGTACATATTTGCCAGCACACCACGGATCATCAAATGTCACCCAGAAAAATGATCGCATCATGAAGAACAGAGTGCCAGTGATGTGATCGTTTATCAATAAAACGTTTGGACCACATTTGATGATCTGTGGTGTGCTGGCAAATATGTACATTGACCTGTAATTGGGAAGGGTAGCTACTTATGTCAGACCTCTTTAAAGTGGAGCTACACAGATTGCAAACACTTAAAGGGAAAGTACATTCTATTTTAGTGCACATATAGTATTTTGATATTATTGCAGCTTACACCTAAAAGTATTTTCTGATACGACTCAAATTTTAGATGCTAATTTTCCCATGTTTTTGCTATTTCAATATAAGTAGATATTTATCGATTAGTCACCTTCATATCTCATTTTAAGAAAAACTCATATCTATTTATACTTTGTAATCACATATGTACATACGTACACTACATGTGGATAGCCAAATTTGTATAATACAATCAAGGAAATATATTACAATTCCCAATATGTTATAAACTATTTACTCAACAGTGACTACCGTTGATACAGCATAGCTTTCCTTTAAAAGTCTTAATAAATACTGAGCAGATGACAAAATAACAGAAGGATCAACTAACTGCTGCTGCACAGTGAAGATTTTGTAAGGGTGACAATGAGTAGACACATGCCTATTTTTCCAGGGACATACAGGCAAAAATATGAAAGGCCTCTGTAATTCACTTTGCAGGTGAGATCCAAGCAGACACCAAATACCTGTGGGAAATGGCTACACTTTATATAACCTTCTCCCTGATCCTTCACACAAGGCAAAGCTATGCATCCATTCACATCCCTGCTGCGATTCTCACCTTGACACACTGCCGGGTTTCGCTGATAAAAGCTTTTCTCTGCCTCATCTCTGCTGGATCCAGACTGAACTTGCGAGGATTGGATTCAACAATACGTGAGTAGAATAAAGGAAAACACAGTAGTAAACAGAGGCAACAACTGATTGGCTTCAGCTCTACTGTACCACAAGAGCTGACTGAACCTACGAGGATAGCAGGACTGTCTTCCTGTCATGGAACAAAAATGATTCCATGCTATGTTGCTCATAAAAAGAATGGTATTTAATGCAACTAGCCCTAATCATCATTTCTATACACCATACACCTTCAGTAAGGTGTCAGAAAACATGCATGAAAAGAACATGCCAAAGCAGGACAGAGAAAAATATCTCCTGCACAAATAGCTTGCTGCATCTGGTCACTTGTGACCTTCATCATTGTCTGTGAAACCTAGGGATGCACCGAAATTGTGGCCACTGAAACATATTGGCCGAAAATAGCCGAATGCTGATAGGAAAAATTTAGCCGATACAGGGGACTTTGTGTACTACAGAAGTGAGGAGGGGTGGGGGGTTGGCGGAAAAAGTCAGGAGAGGAGCAGTGTATACAGTGACTGGCCATCACTATATGTCAGTGCTGGTCTTTAAATGTAATTACCGGCTTTTTTTTTTTTTCTTACTATAGCTCAGAGAATCAATTGTCACTTTCCCCCCCAGCTAAAAGAAACAAAGTTTCCTTTTAGTTTATTTCCCTGAGTTAAAAGAAACAATCTTTCCTTTTAGTTTCTTTCCTGGATAAAAGAAACAAAGTTTCCTTTAGCTCTGGGGAAAGTGACAGCTAATTCTGTGAGATATAGTGAAGAAAAAGAAAAAAAAAAAAAGCCGGCAATTTCTTTTCAAAAATCAGCACCTACATATAGTGACAGCTAGTAAGGGAGCCTCTCTGTATACACTGCTACGTCACTGTATACACTGCTCCTCTCCTGCCCCCTCCACTGCTCCTCTCCCCCCTACAAAGAGGACCTGTCACTCATATGTTATCACATAGGGGACTATTGGTCCCCTAAGCAATAGCAATAAAATCATAATTTAAAAAAAAAAAAATATATACATGAAAGTAGAAAAAAAAATTGTAGCATCCCCACCCCCACATATGCAGACATTTCAGTTTTGGTCCGGTTTTCGGATACATGCATTCTGAATTTTCGGTATCAGTTTCGGCACCAGAGTTTTCATTTTGGTGCACCGCTAGTAAAATCCTAACTGTAGTTTTACATACAGCAACCCTGCACAAAAAAAAAAAAAATAAATAAAATAAAATCAGAGAATAAAAACTGCAAAAAAAGAATCTCAATACTTACCTTCACAGGGTCTGTACCCAGTGATGTATTTAGGTTTTGTGCTGCCCTAGGCAACACAAAAATCAGCCACCCCCCCTTCCCCCACAGAGAGAGCCTGAGCCCAACCAACACCACATCCCCCACCCCCCTACTTAAGAAAGCCTTCCACTACCACCACCCTCATCCCAACCCACCACCCAGCGAGAGAGAAAAAGAAACTCACCTTCACAGCTCCAGACATTCCCTGGAATGAGAGTCAGGCTCTGCATACACTGTCAAGCATTCCGCAGCCTCTCTCGGATCCCACCTGGTCCCCATGCCACATGTGTCCCTTCTTCCGGGGAGCAGTGCTGCCCCCCTAAAAAATGCCGCCCTAGGCAAATGCCTTGTGGTAAATACACCCCTGTCTGTACCACTGAACACTGCTTGGAAAAGGATGTGTTTATTGTGATACCGTTGTTTGCGTTAATAAAGCTCCCCAGCCCTAGCAGAGAACTCCATGCTCAACATTAGTTTGTAAGTAAAGTACGCTGTGCTCTGTTGGAGTGCAGCAGTCTCACCGCCAGCCATGTGTAATGGTGGTGCAGCAATCAGGAAAGCTTGTGTTTCCCGCCACCCCACAGAGCAGTGATATTTAGCTACAGATTATGGCTAGACTTACAAGGCTAGAATCTGAGCAGAATCATCCTGCTCAACTGCCAAACATTTGAGCTGCAGATGGCCCTGTGGAAAATTCTCATCAGAACATTGACTGCAGCCAATCAGATGCAGTCACTATTAGGGTATTCAGACAGCCGCAGGAGCTGCAGCTGCTTGATTACAAAAGGTGGCAGTGGAGTTTCCTTAATCCACAGTTTAGCACAGACAGGGAATGTATTTATTTTCCATTTTTTAGCCCAATCGAAAAGTGTTTAACTGCAGTTTTCCACTTTTAGCGGTTGATTTCATCACTTACTGAGCATGCAGCTCATCTTTTAACCCTTGCCTATGTTCCAGTTTAATCAGGAACCATAACTGTTGCCCCAGGTTTCCTATTTCAAAGTGGCTCCTTTGAAGCCACTTTTACATGCAGGGACAAGAGCTGTGTCTCCCTATAGCCTAGGATGGTAAGACACTCCCCGCTTCTCCCTTCTCCAAACTAACAGACTGGCTGGAGACTACATTCTACACTGTTAACTCCCTTCTGAGAAGCCTGGAAGTTCAGGGAAGCAGCAGAGGCAGAAGGAGCTAGCGGCACTGAAAGTTGTAAACTGCAAGTGCTTTGGTATGAATTTTAACAAATAGTTTACTGGGAAATATTTATTTTGTTGTACTCAGTATATTAAACTAAATAATGCTGAGGGGTTTATACAACTTTAAAGCCGGTCACTGACTTTTTTTTTGCTGGGGTTGAGGGAACTACATAATGGTGAAGCTGATATCTGGATCTATTGGTGTCTTGCCAACTTGATACTTGACACCAATTTGTAATGTATTGCACTATGCTTTAAGGCTGCATTCACACTTGAGCATTTTGTAGCTCAAAGCTCCAAAAAAGCTCAACCTTAAAAAAATCAATTGTTCTCTATGGTGCCTGTTCGGGCGATCAGATGTGAACAGGCACCATAGAGAACAATTGATTTTTTAAGTTTGAGCTTTTTGGAGCTTCGAGCTCAAGTATGAATGCAGCCTGACAGATAGTGAATACCATTGATGTGGCCTTAAAGCATGATTTATTGAACACGGCATTTTTTCTGTACACATTTTCCATGTAGTGAATGGAACATTATTGTAGCTTGAGTTATGCTTGCTCTGTGCAGTGTCCGGAAAAAGTACATGGAGTGCTGGCAACTCAGCTGACAAAGTAAAATGTCAGACATCTGTTTTCACTAGCCTGTTCAAGGGAGACAGTAAAGTATTTGGAAGTTGACTAGTTGCTGTGGGCAACAAGAGCATTTTTCCTGTTTTTTTTTGGCTGGGTTGGAGGAGTTTTATTAACACAAACAATAAAAACAAACACGTATATGGGCAACAAAAGCATTTTTCCTTTTTTTTCTTAATTAGTAGAAGTGGTTTTGAAGCCTGATGGGGTTTTTTTATTCTATGCATTAAGGTAAAGAACCTTCAGTGAGCAGCTCCCCCCTTACACTCACCTGAGACCAATCTGGGTTCAAAGATGTGCACGAGAGCAGAAGCTCTCCAAGGTCTCTCATTGGCTCCTGATGCTGTCAATCACATCCAGTGAGGAGGGAGTGGGCCAAGACGCGCTCTTTGTGTCTCATTGACACACAGAGGTGGCTTGGAAGCAAGGATGCATGAATGCCTGCAGAGCAAGTAGCTTGCTTCGGGGGCACTCAGCAGGGGGAGGTGCCTGGAATGCCAGCGGAGGACCCAAGAAGGGAAGGATCAGGGCTGCTCTGTGCAAATGAGTCAAAACCTTAATCACTTTAAGTCTGATCCACCTTATATGGACAATGTTTTTAGGTCTGTAGGCTAGGTATGACCATTATCTCCTATCTGAACCTTCAAGGGTAATCACCTGTCCCCTTCCTTTTAGCCTATCAACATGAAGGGCTGCCTGAATGTGCATAGGACAGGATCAGACCAGGCAATCATGAAAAGAACTTTTATAAATCAGAATGAACTATAATTCTGTGCCTGCACTGCCAGCATTTTAATTTTAAAAGTGATAGAGCAACTTTGAATCCTTGTTAAACGCAAACTATACATAAGGCACAATCATAAAAGGATATTAATCGTCTCATCGAGGTCCTCAAGGTCCCACTCAATGCTCCTCAGATTGTTACGTAGTTCATTAGTGGTCCAGTCCAGCTCCTCCCGGGTAGCAATAGAAGGATCCTGAAGAAGATCTGTCCATCGCTGAAACAGACCCTGTGCTGTGTTCACTGCTTTTTGGACCTCCCTGAAAAATGTAAAATCAACCAAAACCAAGTAAGTGCCAGCACATGATCACACTAGGCAAATATCTTGACACCAATGATTCAAACACTGTTATTGAAAATTTATCAAGGTCTGATAGGGGTATGATAGTGCTGGATGGAGGTGAGTAGATATTAAAACAACTAAAAAAAAAGAATAAAGTGCATTTTTCTTGCCAGAGTTTAGTTTGTAGTCCAGGTAAGTACTCAGTTCTGGGCCTAGGCTATTGCCTCTTGGACCATGAAAGTCAAATTGCTCAACAATGTTGGGGTATGTGGTTTGGAGAAAATCTGATAGAACCAATGTGCATTGGGGGAATGAACAATGACTTGAACAAGGGTCTATAATGCAATCTGGGTGAAAGAACACAAAAAGTCCTACTCAAGGCTGGATTGAGGTCAGGGTTTCCTAATGGCAATGTAAAGAAATCTAAATTTAAAGTAGAGCTCCACCCAAAAGGTTCCGCTTAAGTCCTCTTCCCCAACTCCCTGTTAAGGATTGATTTTGACAGGTACCCGCTCCCATTTCCACTGCGATCACCTAGGCAATCAGAAGTGGAAGTTACCTCCCCCCCTCCCGTAGTGTTCCGTAACCGGATCCAGAAGACTATGGAACCATTCACAAGGAGCAGTGCTGATCAAACTTGAGCAGTGGGTGCCCACACTAAAGATGCCGGGGAGAGAGAACGGCCGGTGAAACAGCTGAGCACACCGCTGGATCGTGAGACAGGTGAGTGTCTTTTTTTTTTAAAAGTCACAATAGATCACCTATTACCTGTTTTAGATTTCTGGTGGTGAGCCCAGCCCAATCAACTACTTCCTATGATACATACGGACACTACCAATAAAAAAACCCTGTCATGTTCCTGGTAAACTGATCATATGGTGTGTGATGTTTTTTATCTCCCTCCTACCCAGAGCTGGCAGTAGACTAATGTCTGTGTTAGCCTGGTGGCACGTAGCTTATTGAGCACCGATTTTTCTCTCTCTTTTATCTGAAGTATGGCAGCCCCACAGTACACTGATTATGGTGAAGTCTGACCAGGGCCGGATCTAGCCTTTTCGATGTGGAGGTGCAATAAAAATTGTCAGGGGGACAGAGGATGGGAGGTCAGCAGAGCAGAGGACAGGGGTCACTGCTAGCCAGGCAGAAGACAGAGGTCACTACTGGCAGGGGAAAGGACAGGGGCACAGCTCCTTCTGCCATCTCTGCACTGCACACAGCCTTGGCATAGGCAGCAGAGCTCCTCCTCGCCACAGTATAGTGTCAGTCAAGGATGGTATAGTGTCAGGCTAGGGCTGTACAATGTCAAACTAGGGTAGTAAAGTATCAGAATAGGGCAGCATAGTGGCAGCGTAGTGCAGTATAGTGGCATATTACGGATGGCTCATCTGGTGGGCATAACCCACCCCAGCACCCCCCTAGATCTAGTCATGAGTCTGACCATAATCTAGACCAATGTCTCCATACTGTGGCCCTTTGCTTGTTTATCCAGCCCTTGGAGAACTATTTCATCCACTGATACCAACAATGGGACATTTATTATTTATTTATTTCAGGTACTTATATAGCGCTGTGTATTTACACAGCGCTTTACATATATTGTACATTCACATCAGTCCCTAACCCTCAAGGGGCGCACAATATAAGGTCCCGGACCCTAACTCACATTCATACATACACATACTAGGGCCAATTTGGACAGGAGCCAACTCACCTACCGCAATGTCTTTGGAGTGTGGGAGGAAACCGGAATACCAGGAGGAAACCCACGCAGGCACAGGGAGAACATGCAAACTCCAGGCAGGTGGTGCCGTGGTTGGGATTTGAACCAACAACCCTAGTACTGCCAGGTGGAAATGCTAACCATTTAGCCACTGTGCTGCCCATAATCATTTCCTGCACTGACACCAATGAAGGGGCACATTTCCTCCCACTGACACCAATGATGGGGCACAATCCCTCCCAATAACACCAACAATGGGGCACAATTCCTCCCAATGACACCAACAATGGGGCCCAATAACACCAACAATAGGTCACAATTCCTCCCAATTACACCAATGATGGGGCACAATTTCTCCCACTGACACCAACGATGGGGCGCTATTCCTTCGACTGACACCAAAGATGGGGCATTATCTATTCCCACTAACGTCAGGACCATTTCTACTCCCAACAGCCAAAGTTCCGTCCTCTTAAAGTCGGAAGGACAGTAAACTGTCCCTTTGTTTAGAAAGTTTGGAGATCCCTGCACTAGATTACATAATGGTTCTAGAAACACTGGTATGCAATTAAAGTAAGATGAACAAAAAAAATTATATATATATTAGTTTTAACTGAGACCATTATGCAATGTCTGCTTTAGACGTTGACCTAAGAAACCAAAAGTAAACAACATTTAAATAGCAATAATTTCCCATAGAGACACATCCTTCCTCTGCACTCAGAATAAAAGAAACCTATTCCACCATCTCACAAATCCCAATTTAGATTTACAGCACACATTTCATAGCATTGTAGTGCTATAAAATGACTCCAGCCCCCACTTGACAATGTAACGTACACCATAAAATCACAGGAAGTACACTTCGCACAAAGTAGCAAACAGAAGCAATCTACACCTCTGTAGGAGAGGCTAGCAACAGGTATTCAATCTGTCACATCGCCTTACATGGGATCATCATAAGGGAGCCCATTTACTTTCTGGCATTGCTGTTCGTTCCAATGTTGCGTTCCACTGAGATGTCCCTAAAGCACTAGATCACTTTTATCCACATACGTATGTAGGATAAATGCACAATTTATGTGCATTTTACACACTTTTTACCTGTGGTTCCATTGATTTCTATTAGGTAGCATGGTTCTGCCTCGTTTTCTGAAAGTGCACCAAAGATACAGCATGCAGGACTTTTGGTGCACTTTCACAAAATGCAGCATAAATGCACAACCTAATAGAAGTCAATGGTACAGCAGGTAAAAACGTATTTAAAAACGCATGGTAAACCACGCACACATCCAAGATGTTGCCAAACTGGTGAGCACCGGCATCAACCTGGCCTAATACTGCACAAATCATCACATCGCATGTGCACTGCAGGACATAGACTTGAACAAAGTATCTTTCTGCGACACTTCAATATAGAAAATAAAAAGTAAACGCCTTGCGTTGTAACAATGCAAAATACCCGATGGACACCAGACTGCTGTAAACGAGCCCTAAAACCTTGTTCTCATTAATGTAAGCCCTTCAGCTATAATCTAAATGTGTGTTGTATGGAGTATTGTGTATGAAAGTGTCTAAGGCCTCACTTACAAAAATGTGCCATTTGAACTGTGTTTGTGAAGCATTCTGAATACTAATCAAAGCGGCTATCATTAAATAAAATGGTTACCTTACCAGACACTTTTCTCAATCAAGCCCCCCCCCCCCCCCCCCAAAAAAAAAAAAATCAAAAACATGGCACTATTCATGTAAAGGACAAAAGGAAGGGTGGAGTGCAGGGACTTTCAGTAAAGTTGTTCTAAAGGGAGGTTGGCAACCAGTCGATCGACCACGGGCAGGTGACAGGTAGATTGTCAACAGGTCCCTGCACCATCAACCCTTGCCTTGTAGTTGCGAGTCCCTCCCTCTCCTTCCCCCAGCCTCCTCCGCTGCTGTCATCCTCAGTGCACAGAAGAGAGGAGTGGAAGGTCGGTCCTAGCAACCAATTACCAGCTTGAGAATATGAAAAGTTCATTTGGCCAGCTCCTCCTCCAGCTCTCTGTCCTGAGCTGTGATACCTTCTGCTCTGGGGGGGGGGTGAGGTGCAGAGGACACTGCTATGGGTAGGGCCATCCCCATAGCAGTGCCCTCTACCGCCCTTCAGTCTCCTCTGCCCCCTTTTTCCCCCATAGCAGTGTCTTCTCCCCCGCCCCCCCTTTCCTCCCATGAACAGGCATTTTAAAAATCTGAATTCTCACCAAGTGGCTAGTTATTGGGATTTTTCTAAGTTCTAAGAAGTTCTAAAGTTTGCTGCCAATGGGGATGAGCTGTAAGGGCATTTTCACACTGGAGTGCTTTTACCACGATAAAATATGCCTTTCCAATGCAACAAAAGTGCATGAAAATTCTTCCCCTTCACATCCTAGGTAACTGTTCAGGTTTCTGCGCTGCATTTCTGCACCACAAATGCACCTTGCATTGTAAGTCAATGGGAACACATCTGAGTTCTTTTGAGTCACATGTCCATCTACAGGTGCATGCTGGGAGTAAAAAAAAACAGAAACACGTCAAAAACAAATAAAAGTGGAACCTTAGTCAGAAAATTAAGCTCTGCTAGATCACTTCAGGCTGGCCCCTTCTGCAGATATAGCTATGTAAAAAATTAAAAATAAGTTCCTATACTGTGTAAAATCCCGTAATACACTGTCTCACCCGGCTCTGCACATGCTCAGTTGCTCTCTATTTTTCAGCACTGTATTGAAAAATGTAGAAGCCGATCTGCTGACAGCCCAAAGATTTACTGCTGTTCAGGGGTTCTAGGCTTCAACAAAATGGTAACCTCCAGCAAGAAGAAACAGGAACAATGATGGAGACCATTTACAGCACACACTAATTTTGGTAGCATAATTATTCATGTGGAATGTTCCTAAAGAACTTTATTTTTTATCAAGTTTATAAAAACTTTACCATAAGATTAAAGTTCCGCTTTAAAAATGTGTAAAAAAAACATGAAATGCGTTTTTGAAAAGAAAGAGCAAAGCACATTTATAAGTGCACAAGTGTGAAAGGGCCAAAGGCTACATTCAGACAGCCAATTATCTGGAGCCATGGGTAACAGCTGACAAGAATCTGTAGATTATCACAGATGGCTGATAAAACACTGCCTTCGCATATCTGACTGATGGGGGCTGTTAAACGTATACTCTGTACTGCTGCTGTTCTTGTGGAACCGCTCATCCCGGCAGTTGCGCACAAGTGCTGATCGTGGACGCAGCCAGTTTGTATGTGTCCATTGGACAGAGCGGTTCTGCATCCACAGGCAATGTTTAGAATTGCTTCACACTAGTGCAACTCCAAAGTTGCGCGATTTCCGGTGCGGATTGCTTGCGTGGGTTGCCGCTTAGGTTGCATTTGCATCTGTGCACTTCTGAACGTGTGACACACATTTTCTTTGTGAGTTTCCATGCGTTGTGAAACATGCAGATATGAATGCAGCCTAAATGGATACACAATCTGAAAAATGCAGCAAAGAGCGCGTTTTCTGTGCGGGTTGCTGCTTGTTCTGAAACATGCAGATGTGAATGCAGACTAATTGTTAAATTACATCCCAATCGCAGTTAGCAGACGCAAGTTTTACCGTGTGACAAAAGTGCTACAAATTCGCAAAAAAAATACACAACCAAAAAGGTTTCTGGGCTACTTTGGGCCATTTGCTGCAAAGGCACCCTATGCGCGATAAATACACAAACAATTGCGAGTGGGAACGTGCATTTCTGCTACACTCAGGTGTGAATGGAATGTGCTAGAGGATGTTTTTAGGGAGCAAGGATGACCAGGGAGGAGAGGTGAGGGTTAAAAAAACAAAAAAAACAAAACACTGATCCATCAAAGTTGCATTCTTATCTATACTGATGTGACTTGAGTCACCGCAATAAACAGCACCTATTAAAATTAACCACCTCATGACTGCACCATCGCCGAAAGACAAGTAAAGTATGGTAGCCTAGGTCTGGGAGGGTGTCTATAGCAGTCCTGACAGGACCCCGCCCCCTGTGCACCCCTAATGCGTGTTCTATGATTGCTGTGTCCTTTGGATAAAGCGGATCACAGATCGAAGCTAAGGACCAATCACAGCGGCCCTGTCATCAGCTGTGTACGATCACAGCTGATAACATGTGAACAAACTTGTTGGTTATCGGTATTTCCTTTCCTCACGCACTGTTACTGTGCAAGGAAAGGAGAGCCAATAACCGGCAGTCCTGACAGCACACATTTACACTGATAATCAAGACACTGATCACCAGTGTCCTGATTATCAGTGCAGCCCCATCAGTGCCACCTATCAGTGCAGCCTCATCATTTTCCATCAGTACAACCGCATTATTGAAGAAGAAAAATTACTTATTTACAAAATTTTATAACAGAAACTAAGAAAAACATGTTTTTTTTTTCAAAATATTAGGACTTTTTTTTAGCAAAATGATTAAATGCCACCAAAAGAAAGCTTTGCCTATTAAAAAAAAGATAAAAATGTCATATGGGTACAGTGTTGCATGACCGCGCAATTGTCAAAGTGTGACAGCGCTGAAAATTGGCCTGGGCAGGAAGGGGGTGAAGGTACCTGGTATTGAAGTGGTTAATGTGTTTTGACTTGTCATGCGACTTTCTGCGTCACATCAGACGTTGAGCTAGTAAGAACTGAGCCATAAGCCTGGTACACATGATGAGGAAATAGGAAAAAACAATTCTTTGGAGCGATCATCAGATAATCTGATCGTTAGAATCTGAGAGCCGATCATGACAGTTCACGTGAAAATATCCGAAGGGACCAGCACAAAAATGTTTCTCATACGATAACAGAATGAACAATTTTCCTATAATTAGTATAGTATTTGTACGAAAACAAAGAATGACCAAGCCCGTGTATACTCAGAAAGGAAAGACTACAACACAAGACATCACTTCCCAAATTGTATTCTGTCTTAGGCTACGTTCACACTAGCGTTGTGTGCAGGCGGCAGAGAGGCATTTGGGAAGCGTTTTTACCACTTCCCAAACGCCTCTGCCAATTCTGCACATTGCAGCACATGGTGCTGTTCTAACGGTAGCGTCGCGGCGCGGCAAAATGGACGCCTCTGGTCGAGTCAGGAGGCATTGAGGCCTCCTATTCTAGCCTATGGTGCCGCTCCGCAAATGCCCGGCCGGCGTTTGTGGTGCGGTTGCGGAGCAGTAACACCATTCAAACTTCATTATAGGCGTTTGTGGCGTTTTTAACGCTCGGCATATGCCTAGCAACCGCCGCTAAACTGCGCATGTGGCGTTTGTGGAGCGTTAAAAAATGCTCCGTAAACGCTGGACCAACGCTTGCCAAACGCTATAGGGGCGTTTGGCAAGCGTTGGTAAAACAGCCAAGTGTGAACGAGCCCTAACAAGAACTTTCATAAGTTTAGTAACCTCTTCAGTTTCCATAGAAGACTAGAATAAAAACAAAACCAGGCGACCATTCATTCAATATTCTCATCCTGAGTCCAAGGCTTTAGCCAACCCTACCTGCAGATAGTCAGGGGTGTGAATTTAGTCTGAGCCCTGCTTCACAATGATGCAAATTGTCATGTGATTTGACTGTTCAAATCACATCCAATGATCGGCAATTCTAATTGATTCGTAAAGTAGTTCCTGCACTACTTTTGCCGATTTGGGGTGCGACTTTCATAGCCATCGGTGCCTGATGCCGCACAGGTGTCTAAGAAGTCGCACCCACAGTTGTAATGCCATCCAACTTTCAAAGTCGGATCTGGTGTGAACCAGGGCTTAGGGCTCATTCACAGCAGCAAAAATAACGTTGCGTTTAGACACGTATTTTCTGCGTGAAAGATCCTGCGCACAATACACACCTAAAGTACCTGCGTTTATGCGTACAATCTGCGGCTGTGACCTACGCTTTCTGTGTGCAACTGAACGCAGCGCACGCTGTGGTATGCCGACGCAGCGCTGTGTGTGGACTCATTGATCTCTATAGTGCCTCGTCTATCTCTTGTGCGCGTTTCTCCTACCTGTGTGAATGAGCCCTCCAGGACCCATCACAGAATACCTGCTAATAAAACCATTTTTAGAGATAAGCAGCCCTCCTCTGTGCTATACAAGTCTATGGCCCCCTGGTATGGGGCCCATTCAGATCCTCCACACTGGTCCCCTCATACACTGTATACCCCCCTCCCATTCACGGCACCGCCATTCCTCACCCCTTCACCACGAAGAACGGATCCTCCATGGACATGGCTGCCTCTCCTCCCCGGGTACCGGGCGCCCTCCTCTTCAATGGGATTCCCCGAGCAGATCCCACAACCGCACACAACACACAGCTTGGGCCGCCCCTGACTGACGTCACTTCCAGGCCGGCCTGTGTCTACAGAGGTGTGTGGTCCTGTCCGCCTGACTCCGAGCATCCGGCCTGTGCTGAGCTGCCCCTGATACAGCCTGCCACTCATCCCCGTCCCTGTGCTGAGCTGCCCCTGATACAGCCTGCCACTCATCCCCGTCCCTGTGTGACTGAAACCTACTGCACACTGCGGAATGACAAGGTTTCCAGCACACAGCACAAGGATGTGAGGGCGGAAGTCTGCTCTTAGATGTGCTATTATCAGATAATTGTAGTAAAAAAAAAATAAACACTAATATACAAATATACACTATGTTGTCAAAAGTGGGCAGCACAGTGGCTAAATGGTTAACACTTCCGCCTGGCAGTACTAGGATTGTTGGTTCAAATCCCAACCACAATACCACCTGCCTGGAGTTTGCATGTTCTCCCTGTGCGGGTTTCCTCCGGGTACTCCGGTTTCCTCCCACACTCCGGTTTCCTCCCACACTCCAAAGACATGCTGGTAGGTGAATTGGATCCTGTCTAAATTGGCCCTAGTATGTGTATGTATGAATGTGAGTTAGGGGCCTTAGATTGTACACCCCTTGAGGGTTAGGGACTGATGTGACTGTACAATATATATGTAAAGCGCCGCGTAAATTGATGGCACTATATAAGTACCTGAAATAAAAGTATTGGGACGCCTGCCTTTACAGGCCCATGAATTTTAATGGGTTCCCAGTCTTAGTCCATAGGGTTCAATATGGAGTTGGCCCAGCATTTGCAGCTATTACAGCTTCAACTCTTCTGGGAAGGCTGTCCACAAGGTTTAGGAGTGTGTCTATGGGAATGTTTGACCATTCTTCCAGAAGCACATTTGTGAGGTCAGGCACTGATGTCCGATGAGAAGGCCTGGCTCACAGTCTCCGCTCTAATTCATCCCAAAGGTGTTCTGTTAGGTTGAGGTCAGGACTCTGTGCAGGCCAGTCAAGTTCCTCCACCCTAAACTTTCTCCTCCATGTCTTTATGGACCTTGCTTTGTGCACTGGTGCGCAGTCATGTTGGAACAGGAAGGGGCCATCCCCAAACTGTTCTCACAAAGTTGGGAGCATGAAATTGTCCGAAATGTCTTGGTATGCTGACACATTATGAGTTCCCTTCACTGGAACTAAGGGGACAAGCCCACCCCCTGAAAAACAACCCCACACCATAATCCCCCTCCACCAAACTTTACACAATGCAGTCAGGCAAGTACCATTCTCCTGGCAACCGCCAAATCCAGACACGTTCATCGGATTGCCAGACAGAGAAGTGTGATTCATCACTCCAGAGAACACGTCTCCACTGCTCTAGAGTCCAGTGGTGGCGTGCTTTACACCATTGCATCCAACACTTTGCATTGCACTTGGTGATGTAAGGCTTGGATGCAGCTGCTCGGCCATGGAAACCCATTCCATGAAGCTCTCTACGCACTGCTGTTGTGCTAATCTGAAGACCACATGAAGTTTGAAGGTTTTTAGCTATTGACTCTGCAGACAGTTGGCGACTTCTGCACACTGTGCACTTCAGCATGCGCTGACCCCGCTCTGTCATTTTATGTGGCCTACCACTTCGTGGTTGAGTTGCTGTTGCTCCCAGTTGCTTACACTTTGTTATAATACCACTAACAGTTGACCGTGGAATATTTAGTAGGAAGGAAATTTCATGGATGGACTTATTGCACAGGTTGCAACCTATCACGGTACCACACTTGAATTCACTGATCTCCTGAGAGTGACCCATTCTTTCACAAATGTTTGTAGAAGCAGTCTGCATGCCTAGGTGCTTGATTTTATACACGTGTGGCCATGGAGGTGATTGGAACACCTGAATCCAATGATTTGGAGGGGTGTCCCAATAGTTTTGGCAATATAATGTATTACATCTTTGTCCAATGAGAAAATCCCTTTCGTCTTCCCGTTCTGCAGATACAACAGGAAGTGAGAAAAAATGGATAATAGTAATGGATATACGCTCTACAGTGGTTATTGTGCACGTTCACATCCTAGACCCCATGAGCGAGCCCACTAGGAAAAAATAAAACAAATGGCACTGTCCTAACTCCAGTCTATGAGGGTCTCTATATCAGAGTATACGCTGAGCTGTAAGGTTGCCACCTCATCCCTTTAAAACGGAGCACATATTAATTACACAGGTTCTGAGGCTAATGTAAAGTGAAGTTCCTCCCAAAAGTGGAAGCTCTGCTTATCTGCCTTCTCCTCTGCTGCCATATTCGGCAGGTAGGTGACAGGTACTCGCTCCCACTTCCGGCTCAGTTTGCCACGGCGAACTGAGCTAGAAGTTTGGGCCCAGAGGACTGTGGCCCATTCATAAAGTGCAGTGCACTTTGCGCATGCACAGTAGGAAACTGGCTGTGTGGTCACAAAGCTTCACTGCCAGTTTCCCTTAGTCAAGATGGCGGCACCAGTACCAGACAGCCATTTGAAGAATCAGCTTGGGGTGAGGACACTGCTGGATCCCTGGACAGGTAACTGCCATAATATTAAAAGTCAGCAGCTACAGTATTTGTAGCTTCTGACTTTTAATTTTTTTTTGGCAAACTCCACTTTAATGCAGATAAGGCACTTAATATGTGTTTGGTTTTAAAGGGATTAGGTGGCAACCCTACTGAGCAGCCATACCATTATGACCACCAACAGGTGAAGTGAATGGCATTATCTCCATACAATGGTATTGACATGTAGGGTAGAAGGTTGGTACTTCCTTCATGTTCCCCATTAACTCGTTGGGTGCCAAGTGTGGGCCACATAGGAGGACTAAAAAAAAACAAAGGATTTCCCAGCACATTTACTGACCATCCTGCAAAACATCCAAAGTGGCCCTGTCTACAGTTTGTGTTAAAACAGAGGGTTTTGTTTGTACACTTCTGTAAATATTTACGTAAGCCGCAGTGCCCACGTCAAGGGACCTCTGTATGTACTGCGATCCTAACTCCAAATTTCTAGAGCCTGGGTAGTAAGTGTGCTGGAAAATCCTTTGTTTGTTATGTGCATTGCCCCTTCCATGTGCACCTGGCTGCAAAGGCCAGTTATAGGTTGGGGTTGTTGCCACTTTTTTTTGTACAGTTAGACAAATTGGGTGCAGGGATGCATGGGATGCCTTCACTGCCATTGTGCTCTTGCTGGGCGTCGTGTGTTCCTGTGCCTTTTAGGAGGAGTGGGCTCCCTCCAGGCACACCTGTCCTTAATCTATCCATTCTTATATGTGCTCCTGGAAATTTAGAGCTAGGACCTCAGTATATACAGAGGTCCCTTGATGTGGGCACTGCAGCTTCCGCAAATATTAGCAAATGTATGTAAACAAAACTCTCTGTTTTTCATGTAAATTGTTAGACAGAGCCACTTTGGTTGTTTTGCAGGCTGGTTGGTGTGTTTGGAAATGCTTTGTTTGTTTGTGATGTGCTTTGCCCTTCCATGTGGTTCTTGCTGCCAAGGCCAGTTATAGATTAGGGTGATTGTACACATAGGAGGACTACCCTGGGGTGGATTCTTCTGGGCTACGCTAGACATCTGTAACAGGGTTACTGCCTCACACATGGGGTACTTTTACTCTGTGCCACTTTCATCAATGCCCTAGGACAGGGCTGATGTCACCGTGGGGGAATACTCAACCTTAATGTAGGCCTCTACTCTTAGAGATGAAGGTTCAGTGTGTACATTACATGATAAGTGTCCTCCAGTAAACTATCGGGTCCCCATGTAAATGTACATCTTCCCATTGTAGACTTGTGTAACACCCTGCTAAAAATGTCTAAAGCAGGATGTTGAAGCCAACACAAGATGGCTCTGTCCTGCAGAACAGTAGCATTCATATGTTGAAGAACAGTCATATGGAACTTGTATGCTGAATTGCAGGACTTTACTAAGGAGCAGTGCATTTGTAAACTACATTTCCCAGAGGAGCTGCATTGTGGGTGGGGGCATATAAAATATATATATATATATATATATATATATATATATATATATATCAAAGCCCGGGAGACTCGACAGGGAGTGAGAGGGGAGAGATCTAAAGAGAGGAGTGCGTTGACCACCTGAGGACTGGACCACGCTGCGAGAGGAGAGAGAAGGGAGGCAAGGAGAATCTTCTGATCGCTGACCTTGATGCTTGATCCAGAGAGCTGATCTGCCAGCAGGTAACCAGACGAAACGCTGTATTATTTACATTCCTTCTCGTTGTGCACCAACTGGGCCCCATCACGCATGCAGAAGACTCTTCATTGTCTTTAAGAGAATATTGGTTCGTTTTGGGATAAAGAGCTCTTATCTCATTTCAGGTTATCTCCCTGCCATCAGGTCCTGAGGGCCCAAAGTAAGCTAGTCCACTTGTTTGTTAGCTCTCGTTTTCACTGGGGACTGTAAAGCCACCTCAAGTTGAAGGTATTGGGGGTAGTTTCTGAGAAACCAGGCCTACTAACACTAGCTATAACTCTGATAAGTGTTGCCTTTTTCTGTTTAAAGTTGACACAAGTAACAACTGACTTTACCTATGCTGTGTAACCAAGCTGCATTGAAATTTGCTATAAACTTACTATCAGTTTACTACAATCAGTGTGTGAGTTTACTTTCTGGTGGTAATCTATTCTGGTTAAGAGGGAATGGTGGTGTCATCAGAGGTTGGGCTTTCAGAGAAGGGTCCAGAGGAACAGGGAGCCAGAAAATAATCCTGCAACTCCTAAGGGAGTAGTGCAACACTTGAAATTAGGAGGGACCGGTTGAGCCTTGTCCACAGCCACCTGTCCAGTGTTTTCCACTACCATTCCCCAGTAACAGAGTGGGTCCCACTGTGCACCTTGCACAGGCTCACGGGCACTTGACTTAACTCTTGAGCTTTTGAACCTCTGTATAGGATGCAGGACCTCTAGGGTACAAGTCTTAAGGGTAAAGTCCTCCTGCGCTGAACAAGTAGTGTATATACACAAGCAGCTATCACCTATTCCTATACCAAAGGTTCAAAATAATAATAAATAATGATGGTGAAAAAGTAATAAATATATTAAACAAATAAATTAATTAAATAAATTACACAGAGTGCTAAATAAGTGATAATCACTGTGATAAAAGTGCAAAGCAAAAAAAAAAAGGTCTTAAATGAAGACCTATACAAAGTGCAAATACACACATGTGCAAAAAACGTCCATGCAAAAAATGATAGCTGTAAGTGCTTCAGTTGTCACTCCGAAAAAACTTCCTGTGTCAGGGTGCCATGCTGACCCATGTCCAAAGCCAAAAGTGCCTACAATGGTAATGTGAGCAGAACTGGATAATGGAGCAATGGAAGAAGGTGGCCTGGTCTGATGAATTCAAGAATGGTTTGAGGAACATAACAACATGTTAGAGGTGTTGACTTGGTCTACAAATTCTCCAGATCTCAATTCAATTGAGAGGTGCTAGAAAAACATGTCTGATCCATGAAGACCTCACCTTGTAACTTACAGGACCTAAAGGGTTAGTTCACCTTTCCCCAAAAAACTGTCCATGCAGACAAAAGGTGTCTGTAGATAAAAACAAACTGTGCAGCTCTAACTAAAGTTGAATAATGCCCTTGCTATAGGTGTAGGCCATGTACGTACCTCCTGAAGCCTGACTGGCGTACTCCCAGGACGTTGCTAAAAGAGGCCTAGTCATTACTGCTCACCTTCACCATCACAGGAGTGAGCTTTTTCTCTGATTCGCATGAACTATCTCTCCCCTGATGTAGTAGCTCTGAGCTTAGTGTATGACGGCTCACTCCTGTGATGGTGAAGGTGAGTAGTAATGACTAAGTCTCTCCTGACAACATCCTACCAATGTCCTGGGAGTATTTCAGGTACTATGAATGGATGCTAAGGTAACGTATACGTACTTGTGTGAGAGTGTAAACTCCTTGAGGGCAGCGACTGATGTGAATGTACAATATATAAATTACTGCATAAATAATACATATTAATAATATAATTTAAAGATCCCTGCAAAAAATAGATAAATATACATGTGTCATTGGACAAGTCTGAACCCAGCTATAGACACTGGTAAATTTCGACTTTATTTGTCTTCTGCTGAAAACTGAAAATTTGAAAATCCCTCCACCTTCTTCCCATATTCATACTTAAGAGAGTTATTGCACATTTCCTGAAGTTCAACATGAAGATTCTGATCATATTCAATGGTTCACACCTAAGCATTGTACAGCTGCTGATACGCAAGAAAGTATACGAGCCATTTTTGGTGCAGAATTATATCTTTTTGGGCCCGTATATTTTAAGCGGTGTGCCTAAAATGTGCTATACAAGTATTTTAGTGTATTATTGAGACTTACAAATGATCTCCTCCTCCTATTATCAGAACTTGTGTATTGTATGATTTCATATCTTGTTGGAACTTTATAAAACCTCTCCCCCTACAGCTCCAAAGAACTCCTGCCTGCAGCTGCAGGTCCCTAAACTCAGGATTACACAAGCAGGAATCAGCAGCATAAACAGTACAATCAGACCCTCCATGACACTGAGATCTCTGTTGGTTTGCACTCCATCTGGCCCCTTGCAACAAGGGTAAAGCTGCAAGGCTCCATCCAGCCAGCTTCAGCTGCTGCTCTGTACTAGTAGCAAAGCTGGAGCCTGGTGTGCATCACTTTTAGGAACTACCAGCATCTACATTGCCACTCCAGGAGCCAGCAGGAGTGCAGGACAGTGCACTCCTACCAAGCCACCTACCCCATCTGCTCCAACACCTAAAGGCCCCTTTCACACAGGGCCGAATGCGCTTGCTATCTTCTTCTGTCCACTGATCCCCCGCTGAGCAGAGCAGCCAGATGACAGGTCTGTGTCCGCTCCGCTTATGCAGAGCAAACACAGACACAGCTTTCACAGACCGGATGTCCATTTACATCCAACTGCCTTCCTATCTGATCCACCCAGATGGCGGTGAACGAATCCCCATCCATTTGTTTTTGGCGAATTGGATTGGAGGTAGACAAATCCGTTTACATCCTCCGCTCCATAGAGGAGAATCAAGGGTAAAATTGGGTCTGCCTGAAAAACGGACTGGCGGACCTGATCGGACCGATCGTGTGAAAGGCTCCTTAGTTTAGCCCTCAGAGCAGAACGGAAACCAGGGCATATGTAAGAGTCCAACACCGACACGGAATGAAATAAAATTACAATTCTTTATTCTTGATCCATCCAGACATAAAAATAATCCATCCAATAAAATGATTCATCCCATAGCTAATACAGTCTAGGGTTTGTAGCACCATAATTTTTCTATTTAGACAGAAAATCAGGGCCCGGCATGAGGAAGGCTGCAGCCCGGTGGTTGAACCACTGCTCTATAATATTCCCTTTTGCTCCTACCCTGACAGCTACATAAAAAGTTAAGTATGAAGTTGAGGGAAGGGGTGGAGGAGCTGGGCCAGTACAGACAGCAATTAGACATTCACAGAAGAGGAGAGGGCTATGACATTTAAGGAGGAGAAGACTGTGGCAGTGAGTTGACAATCACTGGACTGTCAAATCTGTGGCAAATTTAAGGGCACATTGCATTGTAAAAAAAAATAATTTACAGAAAGGAAAAATGCTGCAAGTATTTAGCATACAATACTTTATACTTTGCTCTTTTACCTGCAATGTTGTAAATTGATGACAGGGTCTCTTTAATATGCTGAAACTGATTGCAGCATCGGGGCAGCTAGATTTGGTGGTACTTTGCCTCTCAGCTAATGATGGATTCCTGCAGACAGCCATGGATATGATGCAGAACACAACACACGTTTTGCATTCAGAAATGCGCTTATAGCCATAGACAGTGTTCCAGGCACGGTGCCCTGACACAGCCATCTTAAAATCTCTTGCAGCAATTAGGTGTACAAGCTATTTTTTGAAATCACAAGTGCTAGGCTAGAATTTCATTTTGATCCAAGGCAACAAGAAATGTTCTTTTACTCTCTTGTCAATGGAACTGACATTTAATTTGGCACATACCAGAACATAATGGCTACCTACAGATGTTGGTCATTTTAGACATGGTCTGCTCTTTTTATAGTTTACTATGTGTGTACACTGCTGTCCTGACATCTCCTTTTATCTTGTACCACTGGTACTTTATGTTGACCAGGAACAGCAAGAGTGTCACACTTGAGATAAAAATAAAGTTGACTTCTGTCATCAGCATTAGGAACATAAATAGAGGGTGGTACACATTCTGTGACCCTTCATTCCTGTTTTTTTCTAGTGTAGAGGAAAATGATATTATATTATATAAAATTATTATATTATACGATCTGATTTTTTTTGTTCAGCCTAACCGATTCCTCCATCTGCGCTACCAGTGTAGATGGACAAATTCCCCTGGAGGAACTATGGTATTCTGACTGCCGGCAATTATCAGAATACCCAAATAGTGTCTGCTACTGATTGAATTCAGCATCTGTTTGTCAAACAATTTTCCATCCAGCTCCTTCAATTTGTTTAATCAAAGGATGTTGGGCAGGCGAGGACTGACAGGGCCACCCACTAAGCAGCCACCCACTTGTGCAAGGCTGCAAGGCTATCCTTTTTTGTTCAGTCTACAGGCTAAATGGAATAAAGTCTAACTGATTCCTTCATCCATGCTATACAGAGCGGAAGGACAAATCTCCTGCTGTGGCTATTGTATTCTGACAACTATCAGAATACCCAAACATCAGCTTCATGTGATTGGATGCAGCTGCTGATTGACCAAAAGTTTTCCACCCGACTCCTTCGATTCTCCAGTCGAACAAAAGATACTGACAGGACCATCATCTGGTAATGGCCAGAATTTGTACAGTGCATGGCCAACGTAAAGTAAAAATGAAGGCCAAACTTTAAAAAATGTTTTGGCTAGAGTAAGGGATGGTTATAACCCCGGTCAGGTTTATTTTTGCCATCTCTGGCCCATTGCTGAAACTTCAGATCACTTCCTGTCCCATAGCCAAAACAGGAAGTGGGAGAAAATCCCTCCAAAATGAGCAAATCCCTGGTCTTCAGGGTTACCAGAATTAGTGTACCTATTAGAAGAATTCCCCTCTATTCCTTTTCTGGTGACAACCCAAAATTTGTGATTGTCTTTTACTTTCACTGCTGGTGATAGTGGTAAACATGACAAATAGAGAGGGTTAATCTCCCTAAAGGGGGCCCAGACAGCAGTAAGAACTCGACAGATGTTCTAATCCCTCTACACTTTATTGAAATCTGGGAAAAAAAGTTTTGCCTTTGTTTATAGTCCTCCAGATCTCCAAATTCCTTTTTTTCTTTTGCTGCTGTGATCTGATTTCATGTTGGAGGGTGGCTACCTTTGTTCTCCATGGTCTCGCTGTTTGTAGGAATATAGCCAGCCTCTTTTGTTTGCTTCCGGGATGGACTACAGCAAGATACATTACTGCAAATAAGGTGTACTCCTCGTTCCAAACAGAAGCGAAGTGGAAGAAGAGAGGTTCAGGATCTCACAGAGAATTTTACATTGAGGCAGAAAAAAACACTTTCATGAAATATAGGGGGGTATTTTCTAAAAGTGGAGCATGCAAAATGTCTGCATAGAAACCAATCAGCTACCAGGTTTTATTGCCAAATCTTAAAGTGGTTGTAAAGGCTGAAGGTTTTTCTACGCATGAAGGTAAAAAACCTTCTGTGTGCAGTATTCCCCCCCCCCCAATACTCACCTAGGCCCCCTCGCAATGTGCACTGGAGTCTCGTCTATATTGGGACTCCCTCTTCTCATTAGCTGAGACAGCAGCCATTGGCTTACGCTGCTGTCAATCACAGCAAGTGAGCCAATGAGAAAAGAGAGAGGGCGGGGAATGTACACACGGAGCAACGGGTGCCTCCATAGCAAGCTGCTTGCTGTGGGGGCATCCAACAGGAGAGAGGAGCCAGGAGAGACTGCGGGGGACCCAAGAAGTGGAGGATCCGGGCTGCTCTGTGCAAAACCACTGCACACAGCAGGTAAGTATAGACATGTTTGTTATTGAAAAAAATAGAATCTGATTGGCTACCATGCACAACTGCACCAGATTCTGAGTGCACCAGTTTTAGTAAATCTGCCCCATAGAGTAAAGACCCATTAAGGATATTGTTTAGTGTCACTTGTATTGCTGTGTGGACTGAATGGCAGGACTCTTATGAAACATAAAGGTACTGGAAATAGATAGCTAGTTTGACAATTATGTACTTTAGCAGTTTTTTCCTGCTTATGTTAAATTGTGGAAAATTCCCATCACTTCTTGACCCAGAGACACACCAGAAAGTGATTAGACTTACTTTAGTAGGACGAGGCCATCTTAACCCCTTGATGCTGAGCCCACGCAAATATGCGGCCTCTCTGCATCTGGGCCTTGACGCCAAGCAGCCGCATATTTGTGTGCAATTAGAAAATACATATGTGCTGAGAGCGCGTGCCCTGCGCGCTCCCAGCACGTATGTCCATGACTCATGGAAAGGTTCCGATCTCTGCTTTCGATTGGGACCTTTTCCGATCATGTGACCACTGTGACGGTGAATCATGGCGGTCACATGACCCTAAAACCCCGCCTGCCTCCTGGCTTCTGAAACTCTTTAAGGACCGTGAGGCATTGGCGCAAAGTAGTTAAATGGTTGTCACCAGAACAGGTGTCCCTACTAAAAGATTCCCCTCTATTAGGGTTCTGCTGGCAGCTGTACAATTTTGAATTTCCCATCACTTTCTGATCCAATGTCAATAATACTGGGAGCAAATAGAGAGCATGAATCTCCCCAGCAGGGGTACAGCAAAAAAACCCTATCTAACCGTTTCTATTCTATACAGAATTAAAAGAATACACTTTGGCTATAGACAAATTGCAGACTCTGTGGTTTTCAGATCCTTAATGCTACCGAGAGCGTCACTACGTGGTGAGATGGTGTTGCACCCTGCAGCATTCTCCTGTGAGCTCAGATTGGAGGTCAAAAACTTGACACCCTGGAGTTACAGGAAGTGGCTTGAATGACGCATTCAACCCGAAAAACAAGCATTGCTAGATCAATGATTGGGCGAGTCTACAGGGGACAGCTGCCTTTTTATTTTTAGGCTGCATTGGTGGCAGCATTTTTTCTGTTTATGCCGAAGCAGGACATGGCCTTTAAACATAAACACTTACATAAAGTCCTAAAATATAGGATCTGTAAGATAGAAAATTGTCTTGTTTGAGGGATCCATGTTGTGACCAAAAGAATGCTTTATTTGCCAAAATGTCTTAGAACCTAAATGGTGGTAGAGTGTCATAAAAGGAATGTGGTTCCTACAGAATGCTTTAAGACTTTGATGTACAAAGTTTTCACACCGATATGTGGGAAAATATTATATCTGTGTTCTATGGTTTTGACTTTTGTATAAATCTGATTGAACGTGGGCTAGAGTTTATGCATACTGACCATATGCGTCATGAAACTGCAGAGGACCAAAAACTGAAGATGGATGCCATATGGCTGGACATTGAAGCTTAATTTGTACAGCTGGCAGATGACCATATCATGCAACAGAAACAACTTTGCAACTAAAACCAACTGAATTCCACAAGTCTTCCTTACCTACAATATACCTCATAGACAATACACCACTCTGATATGCTTTACATTACCTAAACTGATCTTTTATATTGGCCACCTTATGGAAATCCTGATAGGGCTGTGTCCATGAGCATACATATACTCTGATGGTCCAGTATATACATTTTAAACAGAATAAGACTTGATCTCTTAAATCAACCAATTTTAATTTTCTGAAAAGCTTGTAAAGCAGGGAAGAGGAACCATAGCTGAAACCCAATATCACCTTTAAGCACCAGAAGTAATGGCTTCCAAAGTAAAACCTATTTAAATATGCTTCAACTCTTAAATTTGACCTAGTTTTGACCCTTACCAAATCTAGCATCTATAAACTTACCCTCCAAAGTGATTCATTATTATAAAAAAGAGAACTAAAGAAAAAAAAACGATTAAAACTTATCCGTGCCTCTACCTGCCCTGTCGAACTTTGCTGCGCAAAGACCTAAGCTTTCTGAAAGATCTTCACGCATTTGGGTGTGTCATATGTCTGGTTCCCTGATGTTCTCTGTGGCCCTTTTGTCTCTGCTGTGTTCAGCAGTAAAGTAGGGGCTGTTGGAGGAAACCACAGAGGACAGTGGGTGATACCAGCATTCATGGGAGGTGGACACCAAGGAGCTAGAGAGTAGGAGGTCCTGCGAGGAGCGAAGGGCACGGGTAGGGTGGTATTTGGGTATCAGGTCAGTTAAGTAGTTTGGGGCGGCGTTGTGAATGGCTTTGTAGGTCAGAGTTAGTAATTTGAATTTGATGCGCTGGGCAATCGGGAGCCAGTGAAGGGATTGACAGGGGGGGGTGGCAGATGTGGAGCGGTTAGTGAGGTGGATGAGTCTAGCCGCTGAGTTCAGGATAGACTGTAGTGGGGATAGCGTTTGTTTGGGTAGGCCAGTGAGAAGGGAGTTGCAGTAGTCCAGGCGTGAGATGATGAGGGAGTTGTTTAGTAGTGTCTGGGGTGAGGAATGTACGTATCTTGGAAATGTTGCGGAGGTGGAGCCTGCATGATTTTGATAGTGATTGGACATGAGGTTGGAAGGAAAGGTTTGAGTCCAGGGTGACACCCAGGACTTTGGCGTGTGGAGTGGGATTGATGGTGGCGTTGCTAGTCATGATGAAGAGGATGGGGGGGGGGGCGTGGGCTGGGGGGAAAACCAGGAGCTCGTTTTTGGACAGGTTTAACTTGAGGAAATGGAGCAACATCCAGTCTGATATGTCGTTCAGGAGGTGGGCGATGCGGGCGGAGAGAGAGGGGGTGAGGTGAGGGGTGGAGAGGTAAATTTGTGTGTCGTCGGCATAGATGTGATAGTTGAAGCCGTGGGAGTGTATCAGTTTGCCAAGGGAGGAGGTGTAGATGGAGAAGAGGAGGGGTCCGAGGACAGAGCCTTGGGGGACTCCAACAGAGAGGGGGAGAGGGGGGGAGGTGGCAGCGTTATAGGTGACGCTGAAGGAGCATTGGGATAGGTAGGAGGAGAACCAGGAGAGAGCAGCGTCCCTGATGCCAAAGGATTGCAGTTTGGTAAGGAGGAGGAGGTGGCCGACTGTGTCGAAGGACACGGAGAGGTCGAGGAGCAGGAGGACTGAGTAGTGGCCATTAGCTTTGGCGGTTAGCAGGTCGTTGGTGATTTTAAGTAGGGTGGTTTCGGTGGAGTGTAGGGGACAGAAGCCAGACTGTAGTGGATCAAGGAGGTTGTTATCAGTGAGGTGGGTTCTTAGGCAATTGTAGGCTAAGCGCTCAAGGAGCTTGGAAGTGAATGGTAGCAGGGAGATGGGTCTAAGGTTGCCAAGTATTAGTCAATTTCCTTGCAGGAATAGTTTTACTATTTTTTTTAATTTTTTAATAGTAAAGGAATTGCTTTAATATGACATTAACTTAAAAGTATAACTAAAGGCAAACTTTTTTTTCTTTTTTCATTTTAGATAGAGTAAATAGGGATAAAAACACCTGTCAGGTTGTTATTGTCATTTGTGCTCCCTGTATGGGAGGTTACATAGTTACATAGTTAGTCTGGCTGAAAAAAGATAAAAGTCCATCCAGTTCAACCATTAAAAAAAAAGTTATAATCCTATATCCACAGTTGATCCAGAGGAAGGCAACAAACCCCCCCAGCAAAGCATGATGCAATTTGCTCCTGCAGGGAAACAAATTCCTTCCTGATCCCCTGAGAGGCAATCGGATATTCCCTGGATCAACTTTACCTATAAATGTTAGTATTCAGTTATATTCTGTGTATCTAGGAAAGAATCCAGGCCTTTTTTAAAGCAATCCATTGAGCTGGCCAGAACCAACTCTTGAGGGAGTCTATTCCACATTTTCACAGCTCTTACCGTGAAGAAACCTTTCCATATTTGGAGATTAAATTTCTTTTCCTCTAGACGTAAAGACTGCCCCCTTGTCCTCTGTGATGATCTCAGGGTGAATAGCTCTACACCGAGTTCACTATATGAACCACTGATGTATTTATACATGTTGATCATATCCCCCTAAGGTTCACCCTTTCTATTTGTACTGTTTACTGTTATCCAAAGAGAATGAAAGTGAAAGAAAATCCTGAATTTTGAGTTATCACCAGGACTAGAATAGAGGGAAAAACCTTCCAATGGGGACAGTTCTGGTGAGTCTGGTGACAACCAGGACTCCCAATACTTTGGAGAGATTTCCTCCCATTTCCTGGGTATGGGACAGGAAGTGAAAATAACTGTCCTCAATAGGACACAGATGACCAAAAAAAAAAAAAACATGAAGGGGTTATAGCCTTCCCTTACTATATACAAAATATTTTAAAAAAAAATTCACACTAGCATTTTTTTAAGCTCCTAGAAGCTGTTATCAGCATTGCTTTCTGCTCCTAGAAGCTATATAGTGTTATCATATGTGTCCATGCACACTATTTTAGGCTAGTAACGTTTTTCAAGCTTCAGCATTTAGGAACAGAAAAAAAAATTGTTTTTGTAGAGATTTTGGGACTGTTTTTCCAGCAGAAAAAAATGCTAAATGCTCCTAAACGCTACTAAAATGCTCCCAATAGCTTTTTGTCTAGCTTTTTTTTCTACATGTACTGTAAAAATGCTACTAAAACACTAATGCTCCTAAAACGCTACTAAAAAACGCTATTCCCAGAGTTTCTTTAGCTTAAAAAAATGCTAATGTGCATGGAAGTTCTATTTTAACTCCAAAAACTCTCTGTGCATTGATAAGCACTTTATTGGCATCAAAAATACTGTAGCTTACAATCCCTGCACCAAGATATTATCACTCAGAGATCTTAGATTAATTAATAGATATCTAACAGGCAAATATGGCTTCTCTCAAATAGTGACATAACTACAAACTATACATAAGATGGCCATAGATGGAATTTGTTTTTATGATTAGCTAGGGGGGCTGATCGAAAAAAAAACTCTACAAATTTCATCCATCCACACAAGCGAGGTGGATAAAGGAATCCTTCTAGCTGGAGCATTGTATTCTGACAGCGGGACTCCTCCATAATACTCCTCCAGAATACACTTATCAGTGGCTGCAGCAGCTTATCGAAAAATGATTTCCAACATTCCCATTTAACAAACTAACAACTGACTTCTGTCGAATAGGGGCAGCCTGTTGAACCAGCCAAGTTTCAATCCATCTATGTCTAGCTATAGAAATGCAGTTTAAGTACATGAATGGCATTGATATTTGCATTAAAGTGGTTGTAAATCCTTCCATATACCCAGTGAAGTGCCTGGCCACAGGTGATACACAGAGATGAAACAAATAGTACCTGTTTATCTGCAGTCTTCTCTTCTCTATGGCTGTTCAAAGTTCAGAAATTATAAAGCTTGTCTGAGCTTTCAGAAAGCATGAGGCGGACAGCTGAAATTACTCACTACAGGGCTCAGTGAGGAGAGCTCTGAGAGCTGATTGTAGGGAAGGGAAGGGACCCCCCCCCCACCACCTCACACAGCACACAGGAACAGAGCCAAGGCTGTCAATCACAGGCTGTGCCCTCCACTGTCACCATTTTTCTCTTGGCGTCAAAAAAATTGTCAGAATTGATTCATGCTGATATCAGAGGAACAAAGCAGCAGACAGAGATGTCACTTAGTGCTCTTAATTGAGACAAGTACACACTATAGAGGGATATGCTTTGTTCATATATCATGTCTGAGGTTCACAACCACTTTAAGCTTGTCTTATTTTCATATACAATATATTAAAGCACTATAGATTTAGTTCACATACATAAGATGCCTTCTTGTTTGGGCTTTGTCAGTGTACAGCTTCCCAATGTTCCCACATATTGACCATTGCATAGATCTGCAAAACACTGAAAAAATGAGTGAAGGTCCCCAGATTCCAACAGTGGAAAGGGGCAGACTGGTCCTATCCAAATCAGTGGGCTGGATGGGGCAGCCAGACCTGCACCTTATATCTGATGATTGCATCTTAGCTTCCTTTCTCTTGGCAACATTACAGCATGTGGGTTGTTATTTACCATACAGTATAATTAAGACTCCAAACACTGTGTAACTGTGCAAAGATTTTGCGCCTTTAGGGGTCAACTCTCAGCTTCCAGGATCACAGCTTGTAACTATGGAGTCATAGTAAACAACAAGTCATTCACATTTCAGTTAATGTGTTATTTCACACACAATTGCTGCAAAGGGTTGGTTTGGCCATATGTTTATATAGAAGCTGTTAGAACATAACCACCACAAAGGAATTACTAGAGTAATGTGTACAGGGCTAACCCAGCCATTGTGTCACATAGGAATGTCACAAACACTGCTGTGCACACAAATAGACCACAACTTCTCCATGAATAGCACAGACATTTGTGGACATTGCCATTTGTTGTGTGGCTCAAATGTAACAAAGGCCAAATTTGCCTAATGGTGTCATATTGCTTTAAATGCTTGGACAACATTAGTCTCTGTACATATGACATCAAAGTGGCCTTTACGTTCTTAACATACTCCAAGTACCTTCTGACACCTGGAGTTGATGGTATGTATGAAATGTAATAGCTCCATGTACAAGAGTGTTCTGTAAAGTGTCTAGTTTGTGTTGCACTGAATTAAAGGGATGTCACCAGAGATTTCATGTCAACAGTAATCTTCCAAAAAGATTTTATGTGCATTTAACGTATTTATGCATGTTATTTACCTGTAAAAGCTTCCCTTGTGTAGACATTCAAAAAGTTTGAGACTGCAGCTGAGTGACACCGACTTGAATGGGATGTCAGTAGCCCCAGTAAACTCAGAATTGACACTCCATGGGATTCTCCTTAACGCAGAAATGACACTCCATGGGATTCTCGTTGACTCTTCTCCCAGTTGCTGCGTAAAAGTTTATGTAGGAATGTGTGTGGAGGAACCATTAACTATTAGGAGTTACTCTATATAGTATATATATATAGTTACTATAGAGTTTTTCTCCTAGCTATAATGACCCTTCACCCTGAGCTAAGCAATCCCCCTTCCCCGGATGTATACTTACTAAGATCCTTGGTCTTCACCACAGCAAGTAATGCTGGGCCAATGACCCTAGTAGCCTCTGGGCTACTTTGATGTAAGCTGAGACTAGGTTGCGGTGCTCAGGCAGCAGACAAGAGAAGACTTAATGTCCAGGAAGAAGTTAAGGCAGGCGGCAGGCAAGAGGGTAGTCGGGTCAATGCTAAAGCTGAGGGATGCAGCAGACAAAGGTGAAGTTGGGGTCCAAACAGCGGTTAAGGCAGACTGTGGTCAAGGGAGTAGTGAGGTCCAAGCAGAAATCAAGGCAGGCAAGGTGCATTTGCAAGAACAAGCTGTCGGAAATAGGGGCTGGAGACAAGAGAAGACTCAAGGGATCCAGGTCAGCAGTGGGTTATCAGAACAACAGCAACCTCATTGCACCGGAAAAGAAAATGTTTAAATACCCTCCAAGCACACTGATGCACACTAAGGCCTCATGCATACAGAACATTTTTCGAGCCACTTTTAGAGGCATCAGTTGTTTTTTTTTTTTCCTGCTTCCAAATGCCCCTCCATGTTATCCTATGTGTCCATGCACACAAAGGCTTTGAGAAGCGCTTAGTGGCTGGGGTGTTTGCAGGCAGGAAAAAAAACCCAGGGCCAGTGTGTCCAGGAGCAGCAGTGTTTTGACAGAAAAAACGCTTGATGTGTGTAAATGTGTCTAAACGCTTTCTTCAACAAACTCTCACCAAGAAATACCCCACCGAAAAGTCACACTTTCACCCTTGAAAGTAAATTACTGTAAACCTTTTCTCAGATAACCTCCTTTTTCTTAATTTTTTTCTATATAAAACGTGTCCCAAAAAAAAGAAAAGAAAAACCCAACAACCTAATCCCACATAGTCCACACTAATAATGATATCCACAGAAATATTAATGTTCAACATATAATAAATCTTCAAACGTTATATAAAGTGTCCAATTCAATTCGCCAATCCAGATCCAGAACACCTAAAAAAAAAATGAAACTGAATATAGTGTATTACCTTCATAGACCACACAATAATAATTAGTGACACGTGATTCATGCACAAAAATTAAATATTTTCCAGTGTGCACTCTGTTAACGTGAAAAAAAAAAAACATTTGTAAAATATAAAGTATATTCTATTCAAATAGATAAATCCACACAGCACTCTGTGAAATTCAACACATCAAAAAGTGAATATTAACACAAAAAAAATATATAATGTGAGCACTCCCTGACACCTCACACTAGTAGGATTATATGCTATTACCCTCTTAAAATCACAACAAACAAATCAAGATGTGAATAGTGTTTATATGTCAACTTCCATTATGCATCACAGGCAGGGGCGGACTGACAACTCATGGGGCCCCCGGGCAATAGGGGATCATGGGGCCCCTGTGTCCTTGCCCAAACTCAAAAAAACCTATGAAAAAGGTACCAGCGGCATCTCAAGGGGCCCCCTACTGACCCCGGGCCCTCGGGCAGTGCCCGAGTTTCCAAATGGTCAGTCCGCCCCTGATCACAGGTGAGGTGAACATTCAGTGAAGCCACACACTGGTAGGATTCAAGGCAATTACCCTCTCGCAGCATAAACCAGCATTTCAGGGTACACTCATTGTCAGCTTCACCCTGCGGGTATGGAATTGGGGAAATTGAAAAGGGCATACCTGCATGGTGAAGATGACAATGAGTGTACCCTGAAATGCTGGTTTATGCTGTGAGAGGGTAATTGCCTTGAATCCTACAAGTGTGTGGCTTCACTGAATGTTCACCTCACCTGTGATGCATAATGGAAGTTGACATATAAACACTATTCACATCTTGATTTGTTTGTTGCGATTTTAAGAGGTTAATAGCATATAATCCTACTAGTGTGAGGTGTCAGGGAGTGCTCACATTATATATTTTTTTTGTGTTGATATTCACTTTTTGATGTGTTGAGTTTCACAGAGTGCTGTGTGGATTTATCTATTTGAATAGAATATACTTTATATTTTACAAATTATTTTTTTTTTACATTAGCAGAGTTCACACTGGAAAATATAAAATTTTTGTGCATGAATCGCGTGTCACTAATTATTATTGTGTGGTCTATGAAGGTAATACACTATATTCAGTTTCATTTTTTTTTAGGTGTTCTGGATCGGCGAATTGAATTGGACACTTTATATAACGTTTGAAGATTTATTATATGTTGGACATTAATATTTCTGTGGATATCATTATTAGTGTGGACTATTTGGGATTAGGTTGTTGGGTTTTTCTTTTCTTTTTTTTTTGGGACATGTTTTATATAGAAAAAATTAAGAAATAGGAGGTTATCTGAGAAAAAGTGTCTAAACGCTTGTTAATGCTAGGCACGTTTAGCGCTTGAGCGTTAATTCAGTTGAATGGTTGGATACATTTTTTATTATGCTGGCCAATGAAATTATTTAACGCCCAAGCGCTTGACACCTGTAAATGTGTTTAAACGCTTATAAAAGCATTAGATACTGTTACAAGCGTCAGGCATTTTCTTTTTGCCAAAATGCTGCTGCCAAGAGGAGGAGTGTTTTTAAAATGTCCTGTGTGCATGAGGCCTAACTCACACATGCCAACATACACGAACAGCCATTGTAACATTAAAAAAACCCACATATGTGTGCATGTGACATGATGCAGATGGACAGGATGGGTCATGCCCATGGCTGAGCATACATGGATCCAAGAGGTACTGTAACAGGTACTCAATCCTAGAGAGGTGGAGATCTACCTGAACAACCAGATAAAATTAACCATTAGCCGCCCGGCCAATGGCCGTTTGGTGGCCGGAAAAATGCATTAGATTACCAGGTGGACGCCATATGGCGTACTCCCGGGCATGCGCAGTTTGTGCTCTTGCAGAGCTGCGCAGCGGCACAATCTGTCACCGGCCATGTACCTCGGACACGGTCGATGACAGATCTGAGTACCGGCCCCCGTTGCATACAGTGGATGGCTTCATTCATGCCATCCATTGTATACTAGTGTTTAGCTGTGAATGGTCACAGTGATCACATGCACATGTCATGTAATTAGCTGTGGTCAAATCACACCTAAGCACAAAAAAAAACAAAAAAAACCCTAAATGAATCGATGTCATTCAGGTAAATGCTTGCTTATAGCAAAGTGATTCTTGCTATAAGCAAATTGTGTAAAAAAAAAAAAAAAATACTATCACTTCCCAAAAGTAGTACAATGTTACTATGTAACATTGTACTACTTTGGTCATAGTAAAATATGAAAAAAAAATCTTAAAAGAAAAAAATGTAATAAAAAATTAAAAATAATACTGTCACCAGTCAGTGTCCCTGATCACCGCCATGCCAGTTATATGATGACGCTGTACTGCACTGGTGACAGTATGTAAAAAAGAAATAGTGAAAATAATTGTTTTACTTTTTTTATTTTCCGAAAAATTATGACAAAAAAAACACAACTTCAAAAAACTCTCCATGCCTCTTATGAAGTACGTTGGACTGTCTACTTTGCAAAAAGGGGTCATTTGGGGGATATCTGTACTGTTCTGACATTCTTGGACCTCAAGAAATTAGATTGGCTGTCAGTACTTCAGGATTGATCAATATTCAGATCTATCCCATAGTTTGTGAACTCTATAACTTTCCTACAAACTAAAAAATACATCCTAATTTGGGTTATTTTCACCAAAGACATGTAGCAGAATACATCTTGGCCTAAATTTCTGAAGAACAATTATTTATTTGCAAACTTTTATAACAGAAACAAAGAAAAAAGTGTTTTTTTTTTAATTTTCAGACTTTTTTTGTTAATTTAGCAAAAAATAAAAACCCCGGCGGTGATTAAATACCACCAAAAGAAAGCTCTAGTTGTATGAAGAAAATGATAAAATTTTAGTTTGGGTACAATGTTGTATGACCGCGCAATTGTCATTCAAAGTGTGAGAGCGCTGAAACCTGAAAAATGGCCTGGGCAGGAAGGGGTAAAAGTGCCCAGTATGGAAATGGTTAACTAGGGTGCAGTGTGCTATTTTTTCTATGGAGATAACCTACCATTATTATTATTATTATACAGTATTTATATAGCGCCAACAGTTCGCTCAGCGCTGTACATTACAATGGCCCCATTAAAAAGTAAGGAAGGCTTGAAGCGTTCAGAGGTCAGTATTATATAACGCCATGTGCAGTGGTCAGGAGTAAGTAACAAATAAGTCAGTAGTATAAAACGCAGAGAGCAAACGCCAGTAGTAATTATTAAAGAATGCAGAAGTAAGTAATGCAAGGGGGCAAATAGTAGGTAATGCACAGTGCAGGGGTCAGGAATAAGTAACACAGAGTACAGGAGCCACTTGTATGTAACACAGAGTGCAGGGACCAAGAGCAATAATTCAGCGTGGAGAGGTCAGCAGTATGTAACGCAGAGTGTAGGGCATCAGAAGTTTTTAATGAAGTGTGCAGGGGTTAGTAATTAAGTAACACAGAGTGCAGGGGTCAGTATTATGCAACTTATTATGCAATGACTGACTCTTAAAAAAATCATATGCAAGAAATGTGTGGAAGTAACAAATTTTTCCAGCATAAGGCATACAGAAAATAAATGTGCAATAAATGTCTAATGACAAGAAAGCACTCTTCCAAGAGCTCTGTACAACACACATCCTGCTGAAAGCAGCTGGAAGGATGCCATAAGTGGAGTTCAGACAGCCCCTAGTGCCAGTGCTGACAGGGGTGATAGGAATTACAGGGATCCTATTCTCAAAGGGATTCTCCGCTTCAACCAGTTGGTTCCTCAACATTTACAACTCCTGCTTCTCATTCTCCTGCAAGACCCCCACTTTGTACCATGTTGACACAAGTTGATTGATTTGCTGATTGGCTGCTGGAGCTGTTTGGCTGACAATTTTTGGCCCAGCTCCTTTGACAGAAGTTGATTAAGTAATTGACTTTTGTTGTGCCGGCAGGGCCATCCCCTTTAAGTTGGCCATACAATGTTAGATTTTTTAATGAAAGTTTATACAAATATTTGTATGAAAATTCTCATCAGTGCATTCAATGATATGACAAATGTCATTCAAATATACTTAAAAAAAACATTTAATTTTAACCTACAATTTTGGAGTGAATGGTCTTTCCCAAACTAAAACCACATTTAGTTTGAGTTTGAGAAATATTTTCCATCCTACTCTTTGGAATGTTCACTGTGTTTGAAAACGAACATCGATTTGATCCCATTAGCGATTAGAAGATCAAACAAACATTCTGAAAATGAACACATTCAAGAAATTATCTACTAGTACAAGGCCAGCTTTAAAGCTTTAAATTCCATCTGATTCCTCTGCATCCAGCAGAATTCCAACAGTGTAGGCCATCTTAAAGTATAAATAAAGACAAAACTTTTTTGAATAGAGTGGAGAGGGATTAGAACCCCTATGAGTTTTTATTGCTGTCTGTGCCCCCATTAGGGAGATTCACCCTCTCTATTTGTCCTGTTTACCATTATCATTGAAAGTGAAGGTAAAAGAAAGCCCACATTTTGGGTTGTCCCCAGAAAAGTAATAGAGGGGAAATCTTCCAATGGGGACACTAGTTCTGGTGATCTGGGGTCCCCAAGGGATTCCCTTAATTTGCAAAGATTTTCCCACTTCATGTTTTGTCTATAGGACAGAAAGTGAAGGTAAAATCTCCCCAATGGGACACAGATGGCAAAAAATAAACTGAAAGGGGTATTAACCCTCCTCTACTCTATCCAAAATGAAAAAAAGTTTTGCCTATAGTTCTACTAAAGTGGAAGTAAAGGCAAAACCTAACTAACTCTAAACCTATTCTCAGCTGCATACTAAGCCTAATCTATCTAGACCTGTAAAGTAGAAAATCTCTATGCTTACCTGTTCTGCAGCCACTCTGATCTGTTCTCCAGCGACACCCTCTGTGTTCAGGAGACAGCCGATAATGGCTGGGAAATGCCTGGGAAGTGACGTCACCCATAGTGTTACTATGGGGCTTCTGTTGTCAGCCAGTAACACACCTCCTGTATCAGAGTACCCCCACTCTGGATGAAGGAGCATAGGGGGCACAGCAGACAGCAGCATTGTCAGTCTGGGGGGAAGGGAGGGAGTGTAAAATGTACTAGCAGATTTAAATACACTAACAAATTGAAGCCAAATTCCAGCTCACATTATAATCAGTTACAACAAACATTTTTTTTTCTTTAGGGATAAAAGTTTTACATAAAAGCTGATCATTGTAAGCACCACTGCCAGTGTTAAATGCTTTGTCTCATCCTGGAAACTGATATATCTGCAAGAGAGCTTGTTCTTTTGAAAAACAGATTTACTGGCTGGATTGTCAGATGAAAATAGAAAAAAACTTAAAAAAGAAAACTAATGTAGCCATTACATCTAAGAATTGGTGTGCTGAAATATAATAAATGTTTGCTTAGGGTTTAATACGGGATTAAGGATGGGTTAATATTTCACTACCTGTCTTGGGGAGATGCTGATCCATCTATCACTACCCTTGCCTACAATTTCCCATAACAGCCCTACAATAAAAAGTAAAATGTCCCTGGATAGCAATGGAAGCAGATGATTACATTCAGAACACAAGAAAAAAAACGCCAAAATAGTGGGGGCTGAGCATATTGTTGGCTGCTGGTCATGGCTTAGTGTGACCTCTGCCCCTGCATGTAACCTCTGTGCCTTTTGTGGCCAACAGACCCTCCAGGTGTCATGGCTACCCCCCATTGCCTCTTTTCTTTACACATTCCTCTCTTTGTCTCAGTATACAGCCCCCTCTCTAGAACCCCATTCTTTTCAGATTTGTAAAAAGCAGCCCTTTGTGAGCAAGCCAGTAACTCAAAACTGAGCCTACACAGAGGAACATTATTTGATTTCAGTTTAATGTAAGACAGAGCACAATGAATAAACTGTAACGTGAAAATATTCCAACAACAGTAACAGACAAACTTTTTTCTGTTGTGCTGACATTTGCCATTTTCTTTTCCCCAGAAACATCGTGATTATGACACCCACTCTCGAAACTAGCTGTCACTTCCTGGTCAGCAGTATATTTGAATAACTGAAAAGTCCCTGGAGGGGGGGGGGGGGGGTGCGTCTTTTTCCGGCATCCACAGAAGGAGATGAATGATTGGAACGCCCAGTATGTGTTCAGATGTGGTCTTTGTGTTTTACTTACATGTAGCCTTACTAGCTTCACATATATTCCTGGTATTACAACCATAGTCCCGACTAACAGTATGCCCATTCTGGATTGTGGAACTTTTATATGTATTTAAGGCTTCACTGATGCCTGATGGTCAAAGTAGGGGAGATCCTCTCTAATGCTAGGTTCACACTTGTGTAGTTTCCAGTGCGTTCCCCAGCTTGCAAGAATACATAACAGTCCATTTAAAATGATTTCCTATGGTTCACATTCACATCTATGCATTTTTAGCCAGTGCGTTTTTTTGGAAAGGGTCAGGAACTTTTGTACCCACAGCAGTCTGCGTTTTTAGTTCAATAGAATTTATTACCTGCTTTTGCTGTATTTCCACTGAGTTTTTCCTTTCTCACCTGTATGACATTAAACACCTCCCCCTAACAACAAACTTCCCCAAACCACATCAAAAACACATTAAAAACACATTAAACATGAAAAATGCATCAGCCGCAGCACGCATAGAAAGTTTTCCCCATCTATTCCTATTCCGGGGACAACTCAAAATTTTAGATTTTCCTTTTCCACTTTTAGTCCTGCTGATATCTGTTGAACAGACAGGGCTACACATGTTTAAATTTGGTCGGTTCATTTTGATACATGTATACCCAGCTTAAAGAGGATCTTCCGTGTCTTAAAAAATTAAAGTCAGCAACTACAAATACTGTAGCTGCTGACTTTTAATATAGGGACACTAATGCAGACTCTAAATGGGTCGAATTCTGATCGAATTTTCTTTAGCAAATTGGAAATTTCATGCGTTTTCTAATCTGATGACCATTGATTTTGAAATTCGACCAATCAAGCCTTTAATTTCACCTTATGTTGCTATAGAAAAGAATTCCAGTGGCCAAGAATTTTCTTTTCTTTCCAGGTCACAGCTCATTCTCATTTCTTTTTTAATCACATTTCTTGCACGATTCTCCCATCATTGATTAGAAATTCATTCATTTTTTAAAAAATTTCCAACATGCCCGATCACTCAAATTCAATGGTTGCTCAAAAATCGGCTTTTGGTGTGGCCCACTAACGATGCGAAACTTGAATGAAAATTCTTAAAAGATTTTCAAAAGAAAATTCTTTTGTAATTCAACCCATGCATGACCAGCTTTACTGTACCCATCCAGGGGTCCAGCGCCATCCTCACCTGAACCGGTTCTTCACCGGTCTTTGGATCCCTGGTGCCTGTGACGTGTCCCAGAAAGCTGTGGCCAGGGAAAGGGGGAGGGTGGGTTGAACCTTTGCTTGGATCGCCTAGGTTAAAACCAGGTACCCGATATCCCTCCCAAAAAGTAGTGTCCAAAAGTGGTGGGGGGGCAACAGAAAAGCAGAACTTCTTTAAAGGAAGCACAACTGTTGGACAGGGAGAGAGCGTTGTCACTCTATAACAGGAAGTTCCTAAACAAGCAAATTCATGACAGGATCACCAAGTAAAATTTTAATGAAACAAAAAAAAACCCCAAAAAACCACAATGTGCCTCCCTTCACTTCAAAAATAATATGTGTTTCCGTTCACAAATATTTCTAATGCATATCCAAATATGTAAATGAATAAACATATATACAATTGTGCATCCAATTACTATTAGTTGTATATCAAAATAAATGAAAAAGTGAATACATTTTATTAAATTTATTCACTTTTTAATTTATTTTGATATATAACTAATAGTAATTGGATGCACAATGGTATATATATTTTTATTCATTTGTATATTTGGATATGCATTAGAAATATTAGTGATTGGATACACCTATTATTTTTGAAGTGAAGTGCGGCACATTGTGGTTTTTTTGGTTTGTTTTGACACACTAGTATGAGTGTTAGGTGCAGGTGATTCATAATTAGCACTTGGTAAGATTTATTATTCACATAGCAGCTCACAAGCCTACACGTTTTTATAATTTTAATGAAAGCTGCACATTTCAAAGTATATAAAATGACTTTTGAAATGGCAGTAATATGTTAAAGCTTATTTAGGATTTTAGTGATTATGTTTACATATGATTTAAATATGTCCCAAGTTGGAATTTTGTTGGGAGGAATACCCACCTACACACCAGCTATCAACCATCCATTCTGATACCAGAACTGGTATTGGTAAGGTAGGAAGATCTTAGCTGCTGTCACTTGGATGATAAAGCTGTAACACTGACAATATTATATAATTCTTAGGTCATAGCTGACTCTAACCAGATGACAGTACCAACACAGCTTTAATACTTGGCACTGTAGTCTAAGCGCTAATTGGCCCCTAGCTACAGTTCTTGAATAGATTTGATTAAAGATGGCATGACTGTTAATAATCAATTGACACAAAATAATGAAATGAATGATACACATGTGCAAATTATGCGCTCATATCCGATATCTACAAAACTCTTTTGTGAAAAAAAGTTATTTACCGAATGAATGCTGCAGAAGAGAGTGATGTCTCTTTTTGATGGTTTGACACATCCTAAAGCGGATGATTACCTTGTAATTTATTTTTTGTTTCCTACAGATCTGCATCAAGTAATTGTATTTCACCAGCTGTGAGCTTGGAACAGCGACCAGTCAGTGCATATGTGCTGCCACTGGGCTTGCAGTATAAAGAAATGAGATTCAGATGCTTGCCAGGGGTTTCTGTATGGCCACAATAGGACATTTGTCTCTAATTTGTTTTAAAGGAGGATGTGAGCTTCAGCCAAAAATGCAATATACTTTTCATGTCCATGCTGTAAATATGTGCAAATATATAGTAGTAAAATATTTGTGCCTGCTGACATCTGCCCATATCCTCAATTTGAAAATGAGATCCCTTGGCAGACCTGACAACCATAGTAATTAGTTGCTGGCATATGGGACATGGTTGCCCCAGTGTCCTTAGTGGTATCTTCATCTTGGTGCTTCTAAGCATATGTTTGCTATATGAATGGAACCATTTAGCGGCTGAAGGGGCAATTCATGTTTAGAGGGAACAAGGGGATGGAGAGCTCCATCTTTTGTTTTATGACTCAGGTCCATCTGCAGTAACATACAGAGGAAGAGACGAAGCCCCATAAAAAAGTTGAACATTTGAATTTTTCTGTATCAAAGTGACTGTTAGATCCACATGGAGTACAGACGACTGTACATAAATAAGACAGATTCTGTAGCTAGTCCCATGTCCTTCTTCATCGAGTAGTCCATACAGGGGTGGACTGACCATTTGGAAACTCGGGCACTGCCCGAGGGCCCGGGGTCAGTAGGGGGCCCCATGAGATCCCCCTGGTACCTTTTTCATAGGCTTTTTTGAGTTTGGGCAAGGACACAGGGGCCCCATGATCCCCTATTGCCCAGAGGCCCCATGTGTTGTCAGTCCGCCCCTGAGTCCATAACTTTCTTAACACTAAAGTTCATCTTGCTTGAATTTTGCTTTTTCTAGTTCCTCTCTACCCTCTTCATCCACATGTTGAAGTGTTACTAAACCCATAACAGTAAAATCAGTCTGTATATACAGTAAAGCATGCTTGTTATACTCACTGTGGAACCTAAGGGATTAATCCTCTGCATTGTGTGAAAAGGCTGTTTGATCCTTTCTTCTCTGTCCCTCCTCTTTTTCAAGTGACCACCTCTTATCTCCTGATAAGACAGACTGAACCATAGGCATTTTGCACATGCTCAGTTTGGTGTGTATTGCTAGAGAGGTTATTTTTTTCTTGGGATAGTGCATGTGATCAGCACAGGGCCAATCAGCACTGGTCAGACAGAGGTGAGAAGTTTTGCATCCTCTTAGAGCAGAAAGAAAACTCCTACAAGCTTTAGCTAGTGCTTGGTTGAACACTGATAGAAGCCATAAGTCTACTCTAACTTATCATGATAAAAGATATTTAGCAGTTTATATTTACTAAAATCATTGCATTTCCATAGTCTGTGTACTGTGGGAGACCAGATATAGTGGATGCAGGGTCCTGGGTTTAGTAACACTTTAACCTCTTGGCGTCGGCTGAACTCAAATGTGCGGCCTCCAGGCGCCTGGGCCTAGATGCCGAGCAGCCACACATTTGCGGTCTATTAAAACAAAAACATATGTGCTGAGAGCGTTTGCCCTGGGCGCTCCCAGCACACGTCCGGTACTCATGGAAAGGTCCCGATCTTCTCTTTCGATTGGGACTTTTCCCAATCATGTGACCACCGTGACGGCATGTCACGGTGGTCACATGACCCTAAACCCTGCCCCCAGCTTCTGAAACCCTTAAAGGGCCGGGAGGCGCCGGCGCCAAGGTGTTAATGAAATGTTTAAATAAAGGTTTTCCATTTTTATTACCAACGTTATGTTAGACCTGGGTCTCTGTGCTTCTCTATGTAATGCAGGTATATAATGACTGGTGGGAGGTACCATCAGGGTGCTGTACATAGCTTCCTGAAAACATGAAAGCACCTTGCCTCTCTACTCCTCTCATGTGTCCCCAGCCCTGATTCAATCAGTGAGCTGGCTCATGTGATCAGTTATGCAGATATTTATTGTGTTCATGGGCAGGTGTTAGTCTGGAGAAGTGGGCATTCCTACGCAGACTGCCAAAGGTAATGCCCACATGTGATGCTGAGCCATGATTGAAAGGGGCAAGATAATACTGGATGTCCTCCAGCCAGGAAATGAGGTAGATGCTGTCTGACTCACTGCAGCTTTTAATGTACATTGTGTTAAGCCCACAGTGTGCAGTGAAATCAGAGTAAGCAATTTCAGTACAGGAGAGGAGGACATGCAAAAGTGAAGCTAAGGCTGGAGTTCAGCTTTATTAACAAAGTTCAGTTTCTCATGAAGCATGTCAGAAAGATGACAATTGTTCTTTAAATAGAGGTGTTTTGCACATAACAATGCCTCACAAGCTCGGGAAAGGTCACAGAAGCTCAGAACACCTGGGTTGGCCTTCTGTTACTTGAGGCAATTCACTATCTGTGTGTAGAATCTCACTCTCTGTGTCACTGCACTTGAAACGATGAGTGTGTCATGTCATCAGAATTGAGTAATGTATAGGGGTATATGGGGTGACTAAATAAGGCGTTACTTAAACAGGTGTGCCTCCAAGTAATGGATTAGGAACCTGAACAATTTGCATTATGCCTTTCATAAGTGCTCAAAATCACTTTTCCCAAATTTAAAGGAGCATTGCACTCAGAATAAAAATGTCAGCAGATACAGGTAATGTCAGGTTATGAAAAAGGGGAGGATTACAAAGAGAGGCAAGGGGGCTTTTGCACCATGGAAGGCTGCAGATTTTACATTTGGGGGCTGACACTAAGGCAGGCCATAGATGAATTGATTTTTTTTCCCCTTCCACCATCATGGGTGGAAGGAAAGAAAACTGCTCAATTCCCTCATCAACACAGTCAAGTCAGTGTTGATAGGAGAATCCCTTCCGCAGCGCTATTGTGTTCTGCCAGCAGTGAGTCCTCCTGGCTGACAGAACATAATGCTTACAGCTAGTGGCTATTGCTGGCAATAGAAATTGCATGTAAAAAAATCAGACAGACAGGTTATATCTAAGTGTCAGGAGTGTGTGGCGCTCCTACTGCATCACAGTTGCTGGTGGTGTTCCATCTTCCTGCTTTTGGTTGTGATACATTCTCCCTGTCTGTCTGTCCACTTGCTAGGTGAATAATGTTGCCAGTCTCTGATCGTAGACCAAACCTGATTTAAGCCAGCCAAGCCTGCAGTCACATGCTTGTGATATTGCATTTGTAACATGTACTGCAGGCTCCATTTCTCTGCCGTGCTCTGCTAGTTTGGATTCCCTCATTGACGACATCAGATCGGCTATCGACTACTTTCTGAACTCTGTCTGCCTTTTGACTATGGATTGAACCTTTACTATTCTGAACCTTGCCTGCCTTGTACTTGGACTATATTGAACCACTCTGCCTGTCTGACAACCGCAAGTACTTTTTTGCTGTGCTCAGTTTGTGCCCGCCCCAGCATGGTAGCCAGGCACTATAGCATTGTGTATAAGTCCCAGGGGCAACCGAGTATAAGTAAGCCTGCTTGCCTTATGGGAAAGTAGGCTGCAATAGGTGAAGAACACAGAACCCAGCTATAGTGCCTGACCACCTGTGTTAGGGGTAAGTGTGACACCAAGTCGATTAATGGCTCGACTTGGGTACAATCAGCCTGCCCTAGATGGATTCAGTCTCAGCTGGTCCCTGCTGAACCAGCTGAGATTCAATCCATCTAAGGCTGGCTTAAAAGGCAGAGTCAGTCTGTTACAGTGCTAGACATAGGCTAAAATAGGCTATTCTCAACCTTTTAAACACAGAGGAACCCTTGAAATGATTTTCATGGCTCAGGGAACCCATACTAAATTATTACATCTCTAATTCATGGCATATTTGCATAGTCAGTAAGTTGTAAATATAATACATAAAAGAATAAAGAATTTAGGGTATGTAGTTTACACCTGGAGCAGATCGCTTTTTACCACTCCTCCACTCTATGAGAACAAATAGTTTCAGTAACAATCATGAAATGAAACAAATAGTAACAATGGGCAGAAACACACCAACTGTGAAAAAGGTAATGCTCCCTTACATTGGTGATCAGTGAAATGTCGCCTTATATTAGTAGATGATGTAGTCTTTCCATACGTTGGTGGCCAATAAGAGAAGAACCCCTTATATTAATGGTCAGTAGGAGAAGGACACTCTTACACTGTTGACCAGTGGGAAAACTGCCCCCTTTTACACACAGCTAAAAAGATAATTGATATTAGTGGATCCTGAGAGTTAGAAACAATTGCTAAAGGAACCCCTAGCAACCTCTGGAAGAACACCAGGGTTTCATGAAATCCTGGTTGAAAAGCTGTGGGCTAAATAGTCATTTACGGACAGTGTAAATAGGACTTGTACAAAAATTTAAAGTACAACTCATATCTTATATTGCAATGCTGTTGTACCAAAAATGTAGGTAAGATCTAAAAAGAGTGCTCAAGCTCCCATGCTGAATTTTCTACCTTTGCTCTTCTTTTCCATAGTGCCATCGTTCTTCTCCCATCTTTTCAATATAGAGACTTTAGGCCCCGCCATGTCTGTCATAATCATAAGACGAATTTACATAAATAGGAGTTTTGTGGAATAGAACTGGACTAAAGCCTGGCTCCAAAGCCAACCGTGACTCCCAGAGGATGTTGAGGTGAAGAAAGACAGGTTTTCATAAAATGTGAAGCTGTTCTATAAGATCTTCAAGAAAGTTGCTGAAAATGTGTCTAATTCTTTGCCAATGCTTGTGTGAGCTAACTCTGTTCAGGCTATCAAAAAATGTTAATTTGTTAAGAGCCTAATCGATGTAAACAAACATTAGACAGAAATACTGTCATTTCAGTTTCTTGGGTACACCTTGTAGGGGAATCTATGTTTTTTATGTTTTTAGAGGCAATATCAGAGTGTTGTTAGCATTCCACTCAGGGCAGTACCCCTAAAACAGAAGCTAGGAAGATTGTATTGGTTCAATGTATATAAGCTCATTTCTAAACTCCATCTCAGTGAAAGCAGACTGTAGCAAGATGTACTGAATTCAATCCCTTTTGTCTCTGCTGCCAGGCAGATACCTTAGCCAAGAGAGCGCCTCTAAACCATAGTACCAACCAGAGTGGAGGTAAATCCTCAAGTGCTGGATTACTCTACCATCCCTAAAACTGGAGAAATTTAGAGTGTATTCACACTGGTCACAGTTGAACTAAACCATGCCCGAGTTTGATTGTCCCCCATCCCTGCTCTCCTGCTGGTCTGCACTCACACAGAGCTATAAACAAGTGTTCCCAGGCACACTTATATCATCTCTTCTGCCAACTAGACCACAGTGATCCCTGCTTCTGTTCTCAGTGATCTATGGATTGTTCTGTACTCAGGCATGATTTGCGCTCACACTGAAGTTAACCATACCCAACCACAAATAACTGGTGCTTGAGACCACCTCCTCTAAGTGGTCTCAGGCAAGGTATGCTTAACCGTTCTCAGGCATGGTTCGGAGTCCTCACACTACACAAACAAACTGAAACAAGAGGGCGAACGATGCTCAGGCAGACTTAAAACTGCCAGTGAGAGTGCACCCTTAATTTCCTTCAGCATTAGGTTGCTGAGCTTCTTCTCGGTCTCACAATCCAAGATCCATTACTTGCAAGCCTTTTGGTCATCTTCTTCCTCATTTTAAGCAGCCCAATTTGTCTACTTACAGTCTAATTGGGTAATATTTATATAGGTCCCTCCATGGTCCTGGATGAGCCTGCTTGAAGAAATGTTGATCACCTGGGATGGATCTTTCTAGCTGATCTTTACGGTCTCTTCTGTAGGTCTATCCTATCTTTTCTTGATGCAAATTTGTTGAAAGATCTCTGGTGAGTAAAGCTGGCCATAGATAATTTTTTTTTAAATTTTCCTGTAACCAAGGGTTGCAGGTAAGAAAGTCACTCGATTCTCCCATCAAAACAGTCAGTGTTGATGGGGGAATCCTTCCCGCGGAGCTACCGTGTTCTCTCGACAGGGATGGATCCCCGCCACGCCTCCCTACCTGGAGGCTATAGCAGCTGGCAATAATCACATCAAGAATCCAAAAGGCTGGTTGTACTCAAGTCGTACAACAATTGATTTAGGTACAATCAGCCTCCCCATAGATGGTTTGAATCTCAGCTGGTCCCTGCTTAACCTGGGATTCAAGGTAGCTATCAATGGCACTGCTGACTGTCAGAATACCTGAACAATACCTGCATCTGACTGGATGCCAAGTTTGTTTAGCTAACAATTTTCTGACAGGCTCCTAACACAAAAGCTGATTACAAAATCAACTTTTTTCAGAGTGATGTCGGCAGCGCCATACGTGATTCAAATTTCAGCCAAGCCAGCATCTTCTTGAATATTTTTGATCCTCATTTTTCTCATGCAGTTACTGGAAGGATTGTGATATGACTCTCACCTCCATGGGTAAGGTAAGTATATTTAGCTTTTTTCCACAGGTGTTTATTACTCTTTATTGCAGTGTTTTGGCATTGAGTCATGGGCCCTGTGCTTTTTGGTGTATGGTCGCTGTAAGTAACATTAGTAGTGATGAACAGAATTCTTTCTATTCTCTGTTTTCACAGAGAGTAGATCTAATTTCTCAGGCAGCCATATAAGCTGGGCAGGGCTGTATGATGACCACATATATTGCCAGATGCTGTCATAATCCAGCTGTGCTTCTACATTAGCAGTACTCAGTCAAATACTGATTACTACAGCAGATATTTTGCTCCATACATGGGGGATTATAGGTAGATTAATTTTAATTAATTCTAGTATAGATAGGTCAATTCCAAAGGATTGTGCATGAGTGACAAAAAGGAGTACTCACACTGCATTCCTAATGCGCACTGAACATTCTCTGTTGTACAAAAGCTGTGCTTTAGCCTGATTGCCTAAAGTGGACCTACACTTACATTTACATAAAGCTCTCTGGACTGATAAGTTAAAATATTTAGAGACCAAGTTCTGTGTCACTATGGGGTTTATTTACTAAAGCTGGAGAGTCCAAAATCAGACTCCCTTCTGCATAGAAACCAATCAGCTTCCAGGTTTCATTGCCAAAGCTTCATTGAACAAGCTGAGGTTAGAAGCTGATTGGTTTCTGTGCAGAAGGGAGTCTGATTTTGGACTCTCCAGCTTTAGTAAATAAACCCCTATATGTCCAAATCCAATATCATATCAAAATTGTCTAAACTTGTAGCAAAGAACTTTAGAGGACATATAGGTCTTGGTAACAGGTAAAGGAGAATATATCATAAAAACATAATGTTTATTGTATAAATGTTAAAAGTACATCAAATACCACATCATATATTAAAACATAGGGGGTCACATAAATTCTCTGAATAACTGCAGCAAGACAAAATACGATCCACATATGAACTCGATGCATTTCGAGTAGTCTTCATTATGAAATGCATCGAGCTGATATGTGGATTGTACGCTGCTCAAAAAAATTAAAGGAACACTATGAAAACACATCAGATCCCTATGGGGAAAAATATCACGGTGCATCTCTATACTGATATGGACTGGGTAATGTGTTAGGAATGTAAGGATTCACTATGGTTTGATGGAAATGAAAATTATCAACGTACAGAGGACTGAATTCAAAGACACTCCGAAAATCAAAGTGAAAAAATGATGCAGCAGGCTAGTCCATTTCGCTGAAATGTCATTGCAGCAACTCAAAATGGTACTCAGTAATTTGTATGGCCCCCACGTGCTTGTATGCATGCCTGACAACATCGGGGCATGCTCCTAAAAAGACGACGGATAGTGTCCTGGTGCATTTCCTCCCAGATCTGGACCAGGGCATCACTGAGCTCCTGGACAGTCTGAAGTGCAACATGGTGGCGTTGGATGGACCAAAACATGATATCCCAGAGGTATTCTATTGGATTTAGGTCAGGCAAGAGCATGGGGGCCATTCAATGGTGTCAATTCCTTCATCCTCCAGGAACTGCCTGCATACTCTCACTACAGGAGGCCTGGCATTGTCATGAACCAGGAGGAAAACCAGGACCCACTGCACCAGCGTAGGGTCTGAGAGTGGGTCCAAGGATTTCATCCCAATACCTAATGGCAGTCAGAATTCCATTCTCCAACCTGTAGAGGTCTGTGCGTCCCTCCATGGTTATGCCTCCCCAGACCATCACTGACCCACCACCAACACGGTCATGCTAAATGATGTTAAAGGCAGCATAACGTTCTCCGCGGCTTCTCCAGACCCTTTCACGTCTGTCACGCGCTCAGGGTGAACCTGCTCTCATCTGTGAAAAGCACAGGGCGCCTGTGGCGGACCTGCCAATTCTGTTGTTCAATGGCAAATCGAGCTCTATGGTGCCAGACAGGGCCCACTAGAGGACGTCGGGCCTTCAGGTCTCCCTCATGACCTCATGAAGTCTGCTTCTGATTGTTTGGTCAGAGACATTCACACCAGTGGCCTGCTGGAGGTCATTTTGTAGGGCTCTGACAGTGCTCATCCTGTCCCTCCTTGCACAAAGGAGCAGATACCGGTCCTGCTGATGGGTTAAGGACCTTCTACAGCCCTGTCCAGCTCTCAGAGCAACTGCCTGTCTTCAGGAATCTCCTCCATGCTCTTGACACTATGCTGGGAGACACAGCAGACCTTCTGGCAATGGCATGTATTGATGTGCCATCCTGGAGGAGCTGGACTGCCTGTGCAACCTCTGTAGGGTCCAGGTATTGCCTCATGCTACCAGTAGTGACACTGTCCCTAGCCAAATGCAAAACTAGTGAAAAACAGTCAGAAAATACGAGTAGGGAAAAAAATGTCAGTGGCCTCCACCGGTAAAACCATTCCTGTTTTGATGATCAAAGACAGAAAGGTGCGGCGCTGAAGCAACAAATATCAAAGTTCCAATATATATGCATACATGAATTGCACTAAATCACATATGTGGAGAAAAAGTGACAAAAGTGCAAATGCGCCAACCTAAAAAGTGATAATGGTGAGCACTAAATAGTGTTGGGTGTGAATTCACAAACACAGTCCTAAAAACAGTTCATAAAGGTGCTTAAAAGTGATGATCCATCTGAAAGGATCTCAGGTAGGTGCTCTTTACGTCATCCAGGTGATGTGCCGTGAATATGTTAGGAATACGCACTCACCAGATGCGCAACCATTATGCGCATATATGTATATCTCCCAGTTGTCTGCCGGAGATCTCCTTCAAGACAGGATCAGCCTGGTCTGGTCATAAACCGATATGTATCCCCTTCCCCTGGGCAGTTTGCAGCACCTTAGACCTTACTCTGGAATGGGCTCTGTACAGGTATCCACTCACAAGGAGCCAAAAAGAGGGAAGCCCATAGTGCAGTATTTCCAAACAATATTTATTGAATGCAGCTGCCCAGGGAAAGGGGATACATATCGGTTTATGACCAGACCAGGCTGATCCTGTCTTGAAGGAGATCTCCGGCAGACAACTTGAGATATACATATACATATATGCGCATAACGGTTGCACATCTGGTGAGTGCGTATTCCTAACATAGTCACGGCACATCACCTGGATGACGTAAAGAGCACATACCTTAGATCCTTTCAGATGGATCATCACTTTTAAGCACCTTTATTAACTATTTTTAGGACTGTGTATGTGAATTGACACCCAGCACTATTTAGTGCTCACCATTATCACTTTGTAGGTTTGCGCATTTGCACTTTTTCTCCACATATGTGATTTAGTGCAATTCATGTATGCATATATATTGGAACTTTGATATTTGTTGCTTCAACGCCACACCTTTCTGTCTTTGATTATTTTGGAGGTTTTTTGGTTTGCCTTTTTGGTGCTTTGGCTGCTTGTGATTGTTTTAGCGCTCACTTATTTTATTATTATTTGATACTGTTTTGGGGATCGTCTCATTGTCGCCCATCTAGTGCACCTGTTAATTTCTGGCCATATACTGGTAGGATCTCTTATGAAAATATATGTTCTTCTGAACATTTGTTCTATTTTCAAATGGTTAGTGGGGTCAAAATCAATGAGGGGTGAGAAAATTTAAAGGAGAAGGATGGAAAATCCTAACTGTAAATGTAATTTTCTTTTGGGAAAAATTGTAAGAATAATCATACAATTTGTTATCAACCCTGTTCACTACATATGGGATCACTTTCAAACAGAAGATCTGGATGAAATTTTAAGGGTGAAATTAGTTGACACAATGATGGCAACTGATTGCAATGACAGGCCTATCACCTATCCAAAAAATATATCATAAACTATTATAAAAAACTTTATCAAAAACTAAAAAAAAATATGAAAACATGAAACATAAAATGCATATGCGCAATCAAATGAAAAACACAACATTAAACTGTACAATACAGAAAAGTATTACATATAAAATTCCTAATAATGCACCCACCAAACTTCTTTTAATAAAGTGCCCAGTGCGATTAAATTCATTCAAAGGAATTGTTAAAGTGTCCTGAGAAAATAATTCATCCAGATATAAAGTGCAAAAAAAAGTCTCTGTGTAAAATGTTCTTGCAAGCTCCACCATGAAACATGTACTCCACCCTCAATAGTTCTAAATCACTCACCAAAGAGACTGATTGGTAAACAAAAAAAAACAGCAAACCCATGGACAGAACCACCTTTAGACCAGCAAAGATTCCTGGAATGATCCCTCCATGGCCGTAATAGTTAATGGACCCATTTAAAGGAAGATAGAACTCCCATAGCGTCAAACTGCATATTTATTATCTTTAAAAAACAATCACCATGAACTTACATAAATAGTGCCATAAATGATAATGGTGTAACGCATTCAATCCTATTACCAGACCGGCTCCAGCAGCGGCTTTCAGGCTGTGAGTGTGGTGTGCATGGTGACGTCATGTCTAAAGGCCCAGCCCTACACGTTTCATCTCCCAAAATCTTCCGGGGGCAGAAGAGAGAACATTCTATGAATGTTCTGCAGGAAGGGAATTTACATACTAACATTTGTATGCAATCCTACAAGTGTATGGTCAGCTTAAAGCAGGCCATACACGAGTCAAAGAAACTAAATTTCATGTCGAAAGAACAATTGTTCAATTTTCGAAAAATTAATGTGCCCAAAGCAACAGTCAATTTTCCATGCGGACATTGAAAATGACCGATCAAACATGTTGGAAAACAATGAACAATTTTCTAATTGTTGATGGATAAAAAAAAAAAAAAAATGAAAAAAAAATGCGAATGGGTCACATGCAAGGAAAAAAGGCAAAGCTAGGAACAAAATTTGCTAGGGCAATTTCTAAAACAATGATGACAAAATTGTATGAAAAATCGAACAACAATTTTGATGTTCATTCAACAGATTGTTAATTTTTTGAATCATCTATGGCCTGCCCAAGTCTCCTTTTATTAGTACACAGCCGCTTTACCTTCCTAAGCACACACTCTGCTGCCTCTCTCCCCGTCAGCCTGGAACTATACTTCTACTGATGGGTGGCGTTCACTCTACTTGACAGCATCAACACCATTCCAGTGCCAGGGGCTGAAAAACAGAAAACCTTGAACATGTAATTTAAAATGGTGTTTGGTGATATAATCCTTTCCAGGTTTCTGCTGAGATAATTGCAGAGAAAGGATAATGTGCACAGTGATGTAACCCATAGCAACCAGAAACCACAGTAGCTGATTTTAAAATGCTGATTGGTTGCTTTGGGTTATCACCCTCTACATACCCCTGTTGCTATTTAACCTGTCTATAGAATAATCCTAAAAACAAATGAAACCAAATGTCACCTGCAGGAGATATTGGTACATTTGCTGATCGGCCTGTTGGTTGCTATGGCGATGATACTCCAGCAAAGGGAAAGCTGCAGGATGGCGCTAAATCCTGGGAAGGGGAAAACATTTTATTCAAAAATAAGTGAAAAACATATTTGTATACCTTAACTTCACCAGCATCTGGTGATTAATGAATCTGGAAATCAATCAGTCTACAGATGAAGGCTACAATCAGATTGTACAGTCTATCAAGTCGTAGACATCTTAAATATTATTGATACACATAATTGTAAAAGCACTAAAGCCGGCCATAGGCAGATTGAAATTCGGCCTATTCAGCAGGAACCAGACAAATTTTGATCCATGTATGGGCAGGCCGGTTGTAATTAAAGCAAAGTTCCACCCAAAAGGGGAAGTTCTGCTTTAAAGATTGGTTCCCGGCTCCCCATTAAGCATTGGCACCTTTGGGGAGCGGGTACCTGAAATTGACAGGTACCCGCTTCGATCACCAAGGCGATCGGAAGCAGAAGTTGTCCTTGTACCCTCCCTCCTCATAGTCTTCTGGGACACGTGACAGATCCCAGAAGACGACGGGGCCATTGAGGAAGTGCAGCGCTACTTGCGCATGCGCAGTGGGCACCCGGCTGTGAAGTGTGAAGCCGCAAGCTGTCGCAGCTGGGTGCCCACACTGAAGATGCCGGCGCCTGGAATACAGGACGGCCGGTGAAACCACTTGCGGCGTGGGCACCACGGGATCGTGGGACAGGTGAGTGGCTGTTTTTTTAAAAGTCAGCAGCTACAGTTTTTGTAGCTGCTGACTTTTATTTTTTTACAGAGTAAGTGGAACTCCGCTTTAAGTTGACTTTAGTACAACCATTCTGTTGGGTTTTTTTTCCCATTCGATCACTACCAGCGGCTATAGCCGGCAGCAGTGATCATTGTATTCTGACAGATGGGAAACCTCTTGCTGTCAGAATACAATAAGGGAATGTGTTGATGGGGGAATTGAACAATTGCATAATGTGTGGTCTGCCTAAGCAGATTATAGCGCTTACCACACAATCTCTTTTTTTTAAATAAAATTTTCTTACTTTTCTTTGTAGAATTCTTTCTTTTTTTGTATCATATAGTGTAAACATAGTAGGTACTTGCTGTAGACTGGTTACATAATAAGGGCTCATGTAGACTGGTGTTCATGTCAAAAGCTGCAAGTAGCAACGTCTGACAATAATGCTGTAGCACTATCCCCTTTGGAGTCATTGACGTTTGGACCCCTATGGTCCTGTACAGCCAGGCAACATGCATTTCCTTCAGACTTGCATCAGGAAACAGTAACCAGTCCTTCAGCTTTGTTTTGAAGTTTTATTAGGGGAATTAGAACTTGGATGGGGTGAGGGGTGTATAGGATGCCCAAGGACAATGGCAACAGAGGACAAACACCTTAATAAGTATGTACAAGTCATTACAGCAAAAATTCTTCAGGAGAGCTAGCCAGCATCTCCCACAATACCATCCCAGACCACAGATGAATCCTCTCCTCCTCCAGCTGTACTGGGTGAATTCCTGGGCAGGGGATCCAATGCTTGTCACCGCAGTGTGAACAGTCCTGGGTAAAAAGCCAATCCAGTTTCCCACCAAAGCTGTCGTACAGATATTCTAGGAAGAAGGGTTAGCCGCACACCGGAGGATTGATGAATATAGTGAATATTTATTGATCCATAGGACACATAAAACACCAGAGCATGTATACAGGACTTGTTAACGTGTTTCACGCGATCTCGTGCTTATAACCTATGGTTAAGCATGAGACCGTGTGAAACACGTTAACAAGTCCTGTATACATGTCCTGGTGTTTTATGTGTCCTATGGATCAATAAATATTCACTATACTCAGCAAGTTTGCCTGAGCGGTAATACCTTTGCTCCTTGGATTCAGATTCTAACAGGAAGCTTCAATGAACTACCACAGCACCATGGTAGTTCATTGAAAACTACAAGCCCACAGCCGCTAAGGCTGCCGGGACTTGCAGTTCATTCATTCACAGAAGTCCTTGAATGAATGACATGGCCGTGTGGGCAGAGTCTTGCACAGCCACACGGTTTTCAAATTTGACAGATAGTGCGGGAAACTTCTCCCTGTGTTGTCAGATGGAAGGGGGGCCATGGGTGTGGCTACAGCTATGGGAATATGTTATATGTTCCACCCTAAAAACAGGTGGAACTTGGAACATGTTCTAAAGGTGAACTTATCCTTTAACAGCTTTGGCTCCTCCCTATAGCAGAAATACTGCTACAGGGCAGCAATTGTGCGCAAAATCATGTATATACATGCTTTTACATTTCCAAGTAGGGGGCGCACGCAAGGCGTGCATGTGCCCTACCTACACCGCCATTCACGTCTGCGGCTGTCAATCAACAGGTCTTGGCCGGTGATTCATCGCCGGCGCCCGGTGATTGCCGAGGATCTCCAACGGGGGGGGGGGGGGGGGGGAGAACTGTTCGTAAACAAAACAATTCTCCTCCTTGTCAGCTCATGCACACTGCTTTACAGCACAACCATGCAAAGCAGTGTGCTTACAGTGAAGCACAAACACAGAACATCAAGTACAACAGCACGCAGCTAACCCTTTGATCGCCCCACATGTTATTCCCTTCATGCCCAAGGCCATTAGTACAGTGTCAGTGCTTTTTTTTAGCACTGATCACTGTATTGGTGTCACTGGGGATGTCAGTGAGACCAAGTTAGTTCCCCCCAGTGTCAGAATGCCTGCAGCAGTCCCACTATAAGCCGCTGATCGCCACCATTACTAGTAAAAATTAAACAAACAAAAAAGGAAAATATTGCCTGGTCAGGAAGGGGGGGTAAATCCTCTGGAGGAGAAGTGGTTAAACATAGGTCTACTTTATTACTCCAACTGTGGGCTGCAATATTAATACACTTTAACCTGCAGATCTCTCTAGCCCAGCCCTTCTCAACCTTTTTTTACCCCTGAGGTAGTTCTTGGGGAATCCCGAATCATTGGGGATCACTGGCAAAATGCCTCCCTTACATTAGTGGTTAGAATGCCAACATTAGCCAAGTGGTTCTAAGGGTTGAAGGTTTTTTTTTACCTTCATGCATTCTATGCATGGAGGTAAAAAAATCTTCAGTGTGCAGTTCCCCCCTCAGCCCCCCTAATACTTACCTGAGCCCGATCTTGATCCAGCGATGTGCATGAAAGCCTCGACTGTTCCAGGTCTTCTCTCCTCATTGGCTGTGGCACAGCAGCAGGAGCCATTGTGGCTCCTACTGCTCTCAATTGCAGCCAGTGAGGAGGGAGTATGGGGATGGGGGGTGGGGCTGAGACACATTTTATATGTCTTATGGACATACAGAGTAGGAACGAGAACGAGCATGCACAAGTGCCCGCTGAGCAAACTGCTTGCTCTGGGGGCACTCGGCAGAGGGGAGGGGCCAGGAGTGTTGGCAGGGAATCTGAGGAGAAGAGGATCGGGGCTGTTCTGTGTAAAACCACTGCACAGAGCAAGTAAGTATAAAATGTTTGTTGCTTTATTTAAAAAAAAACAACAACTCTTTACAACCACTTTAAGATGTTTGGTGTCAACCTGCTGACTGTTCAATGGGGAGGTCAATCAACCATGGCTCACAGAAACCCTACCAACCTTTGGAGGAACCCTAGTTGAAAATCTAAGTTGAATCGGTCCTCAAAGCAGTCTTCTTCACTAAGGAGAGTTCTGCAGAATGGAGTTCAGACCCCCTAAACACAAATGTTGGGTCAATGACAGCACCAAGAGCTTGATATTCGCTTTGATTAGGGCATGTGCATGCACTGCAATGGAAAGCTCCCCATTGCGCAGCAGATGATGTAACCTCTTTGGCGGTAACTGTGCGGCCAGGCCTCTAGTTGCTAAGGAGTTAATTTGTAAGGATGTCTCCAGACTCTGGCAGTAATGCAGAAGTGACACTGGCCAAGACACAGGAGAAGGGGGCTGTGAAGGAGGCCATTAATCTCTCTCTGGCTGGCTGCTGCTCTCATTGTTATGCTGGGTTTGGGGGGGGGATGGGTGGGAGAACCTGATTATAATTTTGCTGCTTTGCCCTGAGGTTGGAGCGTGCAGTGTCTGCAGCAGAAGGCTCAAGGGACAGACTGGTCAATGCTTCTGTCAGCCTGAAACCAAGACTTATCAACAAGAAAAATGTGCTAATGAGGAGCTGCTCCAGCCACATGCTGCTTCCTGATCTGTCTGTACCTCTCTCTTCTTGCCAGAATAGCTGGCTCAGAATTGACTTGGGGGGGGGGGGGGGGGAAGGCTTAATAACTCCCCATCTTGATGTGCACCCAGCTGAGCACCAGCCTCCTTCTCAGAACGCTGAACACCTGAGCCCCAAAGACACAGGTACAGGCTCACTGCCAGGGGGTATCTCATGTACAGACAGGGACACAGATCTCCTGGTTACCTGCTGATTCCAAATCGTGCTAAAGCATAGAGCCGTCTTCTGCATACTAAATTCCAGACACCTTGATCTTGTCAGCCTGTCAGGTTTAATATACCATGTCCTTACAGAAATATTTCTGCAGGGAAGGTAAAGCTAGATGTGCATTCTGTTGTGTGTCATCTATAACTCATCTGCAAGCCAATTTAATAGGGCAGTGCAAAGGACTATGATAATGTGAATAATCAGTAACCCATAGCACCCAATGCCACCTGAAGCACATTGTACTTTGCACACTAAACTGACCACACATATAGGGCCCAGGGCTGTTTTAATGCATGGGCACCGCTCAGGAGCCCCATGATAATCTTGCATTACACCACCCTTGCCAACTGTCCCGGATTTTCCGGGACAGTCACTCTTTTTTTAAGCTATCCCTGAATGGCCTGGGCAGCATCCCCACACCTGTACTGTGCCCTCCTGATCCCAGTATTGTGCCCTTTGTGTTGATTGGTCTTTGATTTATGGCATGTTTTCTTTCTGTTTAAAATATATTTTATTGAGAGTACTAAAAAATATATGTTTAATTCTATCAATTATTTACACTTTAATTCTTGAAAGTAGATGTGTAAATTGGGGCTGGTTGGTAGGGGCCCCAGTGGATTACTTTGCCCATGATTCTATTAAGATGGCCCTGACTCTATTAAGATGGCCCTGACAGGGCCAGCATTATTCCCCCAACACCCTAGGCCAACTGTCTTGTGCTGCTCTCCTCCTAATCTAGTTGACTAGCATGCAAAATCAGTAACCCATATCACCAAAAGCCCTCTGAGGCATGTTGAATGGTTAGTACAGGTACTTTGCCCTCTAATTTGACCACACATACTGGGCCAGGATTATCTCCCCAGCACCCTAGGCCAATTGCCTTGTGCTGCTCCCCTCCTAATCTAGCTGACTAACTTGCAACCCAAAGCCCCAACACATTTTGAATTGTTAGTACTGGTACTTTGCTTTGCCCTCTAATCTGACCACACATACAGGGCCAGAATTATCCCCCCAGCACTCCAGGGGAAGTGTCTTGTGCTTCTCCCCTCATATTCAAGTTGACCAGCATGCAAAGTCAGTAACCCAAAGCCCCCTGAGGTTACTACAGGTGCTTTGCCCTCTAATCTGACTACACACATTGGGCAAGGATTATCCCCCAGACACCCTTGGCCAAATGCCTTGTGCTGCTCCCCTCCTATTTTAGTTGACTAGCAAGCAAAGTCAGTAACCCATAACACCCAAAGCCACTTGAAGCATGTTGAATGGTTACTACAGGTACTTCGCACTCTAAACCCATACATACAGGGTCAGGATTATCTTCCTGGAATTCTAGGCCAACTGTTTTGGGCCGCTCCTCTCCTACTCTAGTTGACTAGTTAACCATAAAAAGGCTATAAAGTCATTTTTTTACATTAAAATAATAAACAAGTTATACTTACATGCTCTCAGCAAGGGTACTGCACAGTGACCCTTTACCTCCTCTTCTGGGGTCTTCAGTCCACACTCTCTGCTCCTCCTCTTTCCTATGCTGCTTCCTATGGGGGCACACTTGCGGGCATGCTCCAGTGCTGGGCTGCGTGCATCCATAGACACACACAGCGCATCTCAGCCCTGTGATGAACATGGTGTCAGACCACTGATGTTCTCACTAACTCATGACAAATGACTGGTCAACCTCACACCATTTTGTCACAGATACGGAACAATGCCACTCTTAGCCTCACCCTAAACATAGATTCTTCAACTTGCGGGACCACAATCTAATTATCAAAAGAGTGAGAGCGATTGCCACTGGGTTAACTAAACAATTAACCCTTTTAAACTGCCACAACCTGTGTTTTTTTTTAAACACTTTTCAAAATATGGCTTATTAATGAAAAGGGTAAAATGCTGCAAATAAAATATTTACAAAAAACAAAAAAGGTATTACAAAGAACAAAGAGACAACACGCAAAAGAAAGATAAAGGGGTGAAAAATGAAGAACACTTGCAAGTCCTGTTTCAGCAGACTTCAGTCTATGCACAAGGTGATATATTGGCTCTCATAACGTGACAGATCTTCCTTCGTTTGATGGTACATGAGAATTCCCAAATTGTGGTTGCATTCCGACAGATCTTCCTTCATTTGATGGTACATGAGAGTTCCCAAATTGTGGTTGCATTCCACTTTCCTTCACATCAAGGGGGGGGTTTGACAAAGACCATCTGACGAATCATCCAGTCTAAGGGGTGGATGCTTGGAAGTCACTGTTTATGACCAAGTTCCAAATACAGTTTTCTGTAGGTATTAATTTCTATGAATACCTACAGGTTACAGACTGCTAATGTGCATATTATTTTCCAACATGAAATTAGCTTTGAAATGAACATAAATATGACAGGTTTCAGATGTCTACTTTACATAGGAGGGATAAGGGGTTCCCATTGGTCCCCCACATGGTCTGACATAGGGGTGTTTGAACTTAAAACATTACAAATTAACTGAGGAAAGGAAATATGTCCTTACTATGGCTGTGCTGTTATTATTTTATCATGAGTTATGACCTGATAAAAAGAGTCTTTGCTAATGACCAGTTAATCAGGAATGTGTATTGGCCATTGCCCCCCAGCTGAGCTATTTATGACAGGTATCTGTTAAAACTGGATGTACTCAGGTCTGTTGAGTCTGACATTTTTTATTGGAGTTTCTAGACTGAAATGTGGATTTAGGTAATAGGCATGAGAGGGTCTGCTTTTTTTTCCTCCTAAGGACATGATAATAAAGTTCTTGCATGGCTAAGAGTTTGTGTATTGCATGAACTGGAGGAGAATGGAGGGGCAAAGTCATGGTGGCTATGGCTCTTCTCATGACAAAATGACTGAGACATGAACAAAATGGATGTTGCAAATAGCTTTTCATGGGCCCAATGCACACAACCATTACAGGCCCTGCTTCCTCCCTGCTCCATCCTCACAGGATTTAACTGACAGCAGCAGGCAGCAGGAGCTAATGTTTTCTGATGCTCTTAGTCATGCTTGTGAGAGCCTATGAGGAGAGAAAACCTGCAGACGGCACAGCGCTGGATGGAGAATGGACTCAGGTGTTTGAAGGGTGAGGGAAGGAACATCAACTAGCAGGTTTTTACCTTAATGCATAAAATGCGTTAGGATAAAAAAAAACTAATTTTAGAACCATTTTAAGCTGGCCACACACTAGTGGAATTTTGTTCAAACATTTGCATGGAAATTCTAAAAAATCATTTGAGCATTCAGTATTGCCAACTAATTTCTTTCAAAGGCCCTTAAAATTTCATTCAGACCTTCTGGGATCTCAGACCTATTACATTGGTTTCTTTTGTGCCTAGAACATCTGCATTACAATATGTACAATTGAACTGAATGAAACCACATTCACTGTTGAAAATTTTCTTTGATAAAAATGTCCCATCCTTGTCACTGCAGTTTTAAATGAATTTCGATTTGACCCCACGAATCATTAGAAAAGAACAAAATTCACCAACAACAAATATTTTCCAATGAAATGCTACTGGTTTATGGCTAACTGTAGTATAACACTAACAACATCAGATGTCATAGTTATACCCATAAAAACTAGGAACTAGGAAACTAGCCTACTTGTCAGTGTAAGGACATAGAGTGAAAGAATAGTATATGCATGCTTCAAAAATATGTACAAGCTATAGGGAAGGATAGCAGTCTTGGTCAATTTCCTATATATGGTGATGTGATACTGACAGCAACATGATGTGTTGGAGGCTGTGTGCCACCCCTGACAGCCCTTCTGCTCTAGGCCATGGTGTATGTTGGCGTTACACAAATCTGTCTATCCCTGCATACATATTTTGAGCCATCTTCTAGAGGTATTTATGACCTAATAATCCATATAATCTGGACTTTTAGTGCCCGTGGGGAGCCTTCAGATCAAGCAAAGAACATGCAAGGGAAAATGGAAATGATATACAACCTGTATGATAAATGCATCTTGTCATTTCTGAGATTTATCAACAGCCAGACTGGACACAAATGATTTAATGCTAATCTTTTTTTTTTAATTTAATTTTATATTAGTTTGAAAAAAATGGCTGCAGTATCAAAGTGAAGATATCAGTGTGAAGTTTAAAACAAAATGTTGAAAAGTAGGCAGACTGAAGAAAAAGTAGTGCAGTGATCTGATACAAACATGAATATCTGCACCATGGACTTTTGCCGGCCATAGATGGGTCGATTCGGCCAAAAAAAAAAAAATAGTCCGATTTTTGCACCGTTAGTGGGTTAATTGGTCGGCCGTTTTTCGGGGTTTTTGAACATTTTTTTTAATCGGTCATGTTGGAAAATTTGCGGCCGATTTTGACGATCAGCCGATTTTCCTGGCAATGATGGGCAAATCGGCCGATCGTTTTACCGACAAAAAATCTGCGCAAGAGCCGTGACCTGGAAGAAGAAGAAAAAGAAAATTTTATTCTGCTAAAATGAATCAATCATAGGAATGGGAGACACCTGAATCCTTCCTACGAACTGGAAGTCCAGTCCGCTATTATATTTTATATGAAAAAGTCTTGTGGTTGCAACAAATGTATCCATTTGTATCCAAATAAAAACATTGTAATCCAAAAAATTTATTTGTATTGCTGTCACGTTGTATGGTGTGCTCCCGCCTCTGCAAGGAGAAGTTATGGGGTTAATGCCGGCCATAGATGGGTCGAAAATTGGCCGATTTTTTAATGTTGGTGGTAACATCGGCCGATCGAATGACCGATTTTTCTCTTTTTTTTTTTGTAAATCGTCCGATGTTCGACCCGTCTATCGCCTGCTTTTGGAAAGAAAAGGTTTTCTTTCCAAAGGATCAACTGTAACTGATCCAGTGCCCTCAACATTAATGACTGTAAATAGCTTTAGATTTGTGTAAGACAATAGCTGGTGGCTGATAAAACATCTTTTACAGAAGTAGTTCCCAACCACAGTCTTCAGGTACCCCTAATATGCCATGTTTTTGGGAATTTGCTTAGATAAAATGTCCATTATAAATATCAAGCCATCGATATTGAATTAAAACACCTGTGCTAGCTGAATGGAATCCTGAAAACTTGATCTGCTGGTTTTACATGAGGACTGAGGTTGGGAACCACTTTTTTACAGCAACTAAAATCAGTGTATTACAAATCAAGTTATTGCCATCAAGATGTTAATCTCAAACTATTGTACAATTAAAAATATTCTTTTAGTTTATCCCTAGGAGAAGCCAACATGGCACCATCACTTGACCATCACCTCTGATAACTGGTATCACGGTATGTAAGACATACCTAAAGCCAGCCATACTTTGATCAAAATTCGGCAGATGGGACCAGCTGAATTTTGATCTATGGGCAGGCTGATCGTAGTTGATTCATCAATTGACTTGGGTACAGCCAACCTGTTGCATTTTTTTTTTTATTCGATTACTGCCTGTGGCTATAGCTGCTAGCAGTAATCACTGTGTCCTGATGGCCGAGATGGCCCCCCCACCCTGCCGACAGAATACAATATCATTGAAGGAGGCATGGACTGTGTTGATGGGGGAATTGAACGATTTTCTTTCCTTCCACCCATGACGGGTGGAAAGAAAATGAAGTCATCTATGGGCTGCTTTAGGAACAATAATGAGCCCTTTTGTGGTTAGGAAATTTCTATGCCATTGACCTTAATTCTTCTATTTTTCTACGAAGAAGAGTTAATGAAACATTCAATACATTTGGCTGGCATTTGTCGCCAGCCACTGTGTCCTTAGGCTGAAGTCACACAGGCATTTTAATCATAGCGATTACACCCCCCAACCCCCTTCCCATTTTAGCAACTTTCACAAATAAATTCATAATGACTTTCTATGGAATCACAAACTCTTCAATATTTTTTATTATTATTATTATACAGGATTTATATAGCGCCAATAGTTTGCTCAGCGCTTTACATTATAATGGGAGACAATACACGAGACAGTACAGTAACAATACAATACACGAGGGGTTCGAGGGCCCTGTTCCTTGGAGCTTACAATCTAGGAGGGAGGGGATAGTGGAGAAGCAATGTGTTGCTTTTTCGCTCACCGATTGAGATTCTGCAGCGTTTTTTGTTTTTCGGTGGCAAAACTGCCAGCAACAATTGCTTTTCGTTGACTTCTATGGCTTAGCTACTAATTTCTGAATGAGAGTGATTTGCAGAAGAGTACAACTCAATGCTGTAGCACTATCCGCGGCTACTTTAGCGATTAAACTGCTAGCTGCAAATCACTGTTAATCTCCAGCATTAGCGATTTGTAGCAGTGATTAATCTCCCTAACAAATCACCTATAGGTATCATCCTGTGTGGGCACAAAGGCTGATGTTCCTGTCCCATCATAAAACACATTACAGGAAATTTGAGAGGAGGCCAATTAATCGGTTTGTTTTTGGATTGTAGAAGGAAACTGGTGCAAGTTACAGCTATCACTGTCTATGTCTGTTCCTATAATGCCCAGAGGTGACAGTGTGAAGAGTAAACAAATGATACTTTTTGTTGCTGTATTAATATAACCATTTAAATGGAGAGTGTATGTAAATACATGATTACACGCATACCCTGCTTATCTTGATCACCTAGGTAAATATAAACACACTTGAACACATTTCCCTTTTGAGAGTTCCTCTGCCCCTCCCCCATATGGAGATAATGAAGCTCTGTGTTGTCCCTTTGTGTGTCTCAGTCACCCTGCCACCCCCACCCCTTTTGCAGAGCAGTTATTTTGGGAAAGAGCAGCTGAGGCAGGGGAGTGTTCTGTCCAGGCTACCCAGACTGGTTTCATCACACTCTGTCCTCTTCACTCACACATACACACACACTAAAATCACAAACACAAGCCATGTAACTCCCTGGAACACCCTCCACAACAAACAGCCTAGCTAATACACAGTAAAGCTTCTTTTTCCCTTTCCTCATTTTTAAGGTGCCACGTCCACAAATAATCCATTTATATTGATTCTATGATGGCCATTATTTGTTATTGATATTAAGATTACATAAGATGTATGGTGGCCAAGTGGTTAGCGCCCAGGGGCGGACTGACAACTCATGGGGGGCCCGTGTCCTTGCCCAAACTCAAAAAAGCCTATGAAAAAGGTACCAGGGGCATCTCATGGGGCCCCCTACTGACCCCGGCCCTCGGGCAGTGCCCGAGTTTCCAAATGGTAAGTCCGCCCCTGTTAGCGCCTAGCCGCATTATGGTTGTCGGTTCAAATCTCAACCACGGCACTACTTGCATGTTCTCCCTGTTCCTGTGTGGGTTTCATCCGGGTACCCTGGTTTCCTCCCACACTCCAAAGACATGCTGGTAGGTTAATTGGCTCCTGTCTAAATTGGCCCTAGTATACAAATGTAAGTGAGGGACCTTAGATTGGACGCTCCTTGAGGGCAGGAGCTAATGGGAATGAACAATATATATATGTAAAGCCCAGCGTAAATTGTTGGCACTATATAAGTACCTGCAATAAATAACTATAGCACTAACAGTTTGCCCTGAACTTTACAAAATGAGGGTGTACAGTTCCAATATCATTCAATACAAGAGGAATCAGAGTGCCCTGATCATTAGAGCTTACAATCTAAAAGAAAAGGTCAGGTGATACAAAAGGTAAAAACTGTGGGGGGGGGGGGGGGGGGGTGAGCTGCTGGAGAAAAAAAAAATAGTTATTAGATGGAGACAGGATAGGCATCTCTGAAGGAAAGGATTTTCAGGGATTGCCTAAAGGTGGAGGTATTGGGGTAGGGAGTTCCAAAGGACGGGAGAGGCTCAGGAGGAAAAAGGGGATCTGGAGGACTTGGGAGGAGCTAAAAGAATGATTTGGTTGGTATTTGGAGACAAGGTTAATGATGTCGCTGGGGGCTGAGTTGTGGATGACTTTGTAAGTTGTTAGTATTTTGAAATTATTTTTGTTGGGTGAGCGGAAGCCAGAGGAGGGTTTAGGAGAGAGGGGTAGGAGAGACTAAATGGTTGCTAAGGTGGATGACTCTGGCAGCAGTGTAATTATCCGGTAGGTTACATTGCCTCATGGATGAAGCAAGAAGTCCTTTGCCACACCAATATCTGCATTAAAATTTGAATTATCTATGCAGCACCAAAAGATGACACTTTGCTTAGAGTACAGGAATCATTCACATAACCCCATGTCCCTAAAAAAGAGTGAGCAATGGTGCAGGTATTCTGTTGGTGATTCAGCTGAGTGAAGTTCATTACTTGTTCCATTGGGTGACTTTTCGATTTGCATGATGTATTGTATTAGTGAATTGGTGAAAATGGTCCAAAAGGTCTACTTCATAGTTTACTAAATGTACAGTTTGAACCCCACCACAGAGAATGTTCATACATGGGTTCCCTCTCCCTAGGTGACCTCCTGCCACCCAAGGGGATTTCATGGGGATCTCACCGTTAATGCTCTAGAGGGATTTGGTTTGGGAACCTGCACCTGGGTGACCTGCCACCCAAGTGAATTTCATGGGGATCTCACATTTAATGCTGTAGGGAAGTTTACACCAAGAATCCCCACTTCCTGTAATGTAATTTGCCTAAGAAGGTAGCATGCTTCATTATTAGATGCTATAGTCCTGGCACTAGTATGCAGTTTTTTGGACCACTTTACCAGGCATCTGAGTAAACCGGTCCAGACAAATAATTTGGCTTGTTTGCCCAAAGTCATTCTACGTTTGGAACAAACTGTCCAGTCCTGACAAACTGTGACTCTTGTGAACTGATTACCTCATTTATATTCATTTACACACATGGGAGAAGGCTAGAGCGCCAGAGGAAACCCAAGTAATGCAAAGGTGAGATTTATAGCCCTGGAGCCTGGATCTTGAAAAACGAGACATCAATAGCAGCTCTAGTTTTTCAGTTATGCTAGATGGCCTTTAAATTACCCCAAAACTGACTGCAGACATTAGAGGCTAGAAGTATGCAACTTTAATCAAAATAACCATTCCATGAGTAAATACCTGCACACTTGCATTACATGAACAAGCATGTCTATGCACGAATAGTACTCTTTTTTTAGAGGAACAAAAAAGATAATCCATCCTAGCAAATACACCCTCTCCCCACTGGGATCTGCTAGCCAGAATGTCAACTATGCTCTGAAGGTGCTCATAGACTCCCTGCTAAGCACACAATACTGGTTCCCGATCATCTAATATGGGTACTTGAAAGATTACAGCATGGGGGCACCAACCAATGGGTACTCCCAGCAGAAAGTCTACTGCCTATATTGGATGTATCGGTCAGTAGGATAACGTTCCCAGAGATAACAGGCACCGATGTTATCTGCAGCACAGATACAAGTTTTCTGTATTCCTAAATACATTATTAGTCCTTATGTTTAATTGGCTCCTGTCTAAATTGGCCCTAGTATGTGTATGTATGAATGTAAGTTAGGGACCTTAGATTGTACGCCCCTTAAGGGTTGGGGACTGAAGTGAATGTATAATATATATGTAGAGCGCTGCGTAAATTGATGGCGCTATAAAAATACCTGAAATAAATAGTCCTTATATGAACAGGTCCTATAGAAACCAATACAGAATATAGGCATTAGAAAATGTATTTCGCTCTAATTGTAAATGCAGCAAAATGCATGGCAACAAGTTTGGACGGAACAAGCCATAAAATCTGTAACCATTGTGATATTTGTGATGATTAGCTCAGGGGTAGAAGCATTTTTAGTGAGTTCATGGCAGTTCAAACTGTGTTTTTTAAAGCCAAGGCCAGCCCACCTTTATTAAACAAACCTAAAGTACATGCTCAGACAAAACCATTGCCCATGCAGGGGATTTTCAGCATCAAAACAAGTAATGGAAAATCGCTGAGTTGCCTGGCTCCATCGTCTGCAGCACTGCTGCTTGGGCCTCAACCTTGGCTAGTCGCTGGTCCTTCAGATCATCTCACCCAGCTTTTCTGGCTCTCTGTGATCTCCTGGTTCCCGTAGCTTTAGTTGCAGTGCCCTGTTGAACCAGCTCAATCCCTGGCCTCTTAGTGAGGGTTCTTCTTACACTATGGGCTCTCTCACTCCTCCGAGACCTCCAGATTCACCTAGTCATCCTGACTTCCTGAGTCTCCCAGCAGCCTCAACCCTCTCAGCCTGATAGACAAGGAATCTTGTCACTCCTCCAGCACGGAGTGCTATCACTTGAGTGGTACACACCTGTCTCCTAATGGGAGCTCAGAGCTATGCCCAAGTCCTTCATTTTAAGGGCTGTGTACGCCACTGCACTCACAGCCTGCAGGTCTCTTGCAAGACCTGGACACTGGGTTGAAGATTTCTTCCCTTTCAAAACTCTTTGAAATCTCCAAACTAAAGAACCCAGTCTGGGAATACCAAAATCTGGAGGAAGCTGTAAAAACAGTCCTCATAATTGATATTCCTGAACCCCCATACTAATGAGAAATCATTCTGGTTTATCTGTAAACAGACTGCCAGCACCTGGGTCCAAGTCGGGTCAGCAAACAAATGTAATCTTAATATTATGGCATAACCTTACGCTAAAAAAAAATGGGACTGTGGTGCAAACCTTATTTGGAAATTTGCCTCACCCCTATGAGCCACCATTAATTGTCCTAATGTAAAAGTATGTCTCTAAATACATTGCGCAATCAAATGCTGGGATGTATAGGAAGGATCTCGACAAAACATATCCACCTACCAAACCTTGCTTAAAGTGGAATTCCAGTCAAACACTAAGCCTAAACCTACTCCCACCCCGATTCTAAGACTATTCTAACTACACAGTGAAAGTAAAGATCTGCATAATTACCTATGGACAATGGATACCCCATAGTAAGCCTATGGGTGATGTCATCGCCCAGGCTCTGCAGCCGCCCGTCAGCAATCTCTCCTCTTCATTGAATTCAGCCACTGGAAAGATGTGACTGGACCGGATCGTCCTCAGCCCTCAGTAATTAGAATAGGCTTAGGCCAAAAACCGAATGTTCTGTTGACTGAAAAATTAAAATGGTGCATACAGTTTCGTTTATCGAAACAAAATCCATCATTCTGGAACAGGCAGTTTCAATCGTGACATGAAAATTGCGTGTTGCAGCTTGCACACTATTGATGCAAAAAACAAATAACCAAGATTTTTTGTTTGGATTTTGACTCGTCTATGGCTGGACTAAGAATGAGAGTATAAGTAGGTTTAGACTTAGTATTTGACTATACTTCCACTTTAAGCCCTCATGCACACCTGATGTTTTGATAATGCTGGTGGCGTTAAGTCACGTTAAAAAATTGAGCTTTTCAGCTGTAAGCGTTTTTGCATTAGCATTCAGTGGCGGTTTAATCGCAATTAGCGGCGTTTTCCTGCGATTGCGTTTTTTCTTGCCCCCAAAAAAAGTGGTAAAGAAAAGTCCCAAAATGCCAGTTTGCAGCGTTTTACCACGTTAGATCGTTTTTACTCCTCTAGAAACCCACTAGTACTGGGGTTTTTTTCCAGCCAAAAAAATGTTGATTACCGTCTATGTGTGCCTGGTCACATAGGATAACATGCTGGGGGTTTACTAGCTGTAGAAAAACAAACATCAAAAGCCAAAAACGGCAGCTGTAAAAACGTCAAGTGTGCATGAGGGCTAAATGTGTCTCTGCATTGGGGCAGCAGGGTAAGTACGTAGATGCTTCCATAATTGCATGGGCCCGGTTGCAGCTGCAGGCGCTGCATTTCCCATTCCTATGTCCCAGCTGATTTTCCCCCCCAGTGTGTTGCAGGTGGAAAGAGGGGCAACTCTAATCTTTGAACTAGACTGGGAATGTTTACTTCTTGGCTGATTTTAGGAGCCAATAGCTAATAAAAAGATCTCTGAAGCACAGGGCATTATCCAAGGAACTCACAACTGCACCAGAAATCAGGGTAGCCAGTGTATGGACACCATACAGTGAATGTAGTGCATATAAGCAAACGCTCCTGACAAACGACATTATTATTATACAGGATCTATATAGCGCCAACAGTTTGCTCAGCGCTTTACAATATAATGGGAGACAATATAGCAACAATACAAGAGGGTTAGGAGGGCCCTGCTCCTTGGAGCTTACAATCTAGGAGGGAACGACATCTGTACATATCCTTAGTGCTGTTTTCCAGTTATGATCTGAACTGGCTGCACACATGCCATCAATTTAAAATTGTGAAGTTTACAATACAGCAGGTGACATTTGGTGACAAAAACTGGATATTGGATATTCCTCCCTTCAGAGCAGGGTCCCAATTTTCTGCTACTTCACTCTTCTGGCGACTACAGACACTGCTGTCTGTCAAGCTCCTACTGTGCATCAGGCTGTCAACTGATGAGCTTAAATTAATTCCCACTCCGATCCAAAAGCACTGCATCGTTTATCGCCATGTAGCTCAGACGAAGATTAGCTGCTTATAAAATTAAAGGATGTTGTTATATGCTACAGTGCTTCACAGCATTGATTTACAAGGTAACTGAGGATAAACTGCGGTAAAGGAATTTTAACATACTTTGCATTTAATAAATCCCAAGTGGGGAAAGTATTGTTATTAGCTCAGTCTGGTGTTAGTCATATGCAGACCAAATTTATGGCACTTTCACACTTACGCGTTGCAGTAAATGCACATTTTAATACCCGTTATTGTAGCGTATGACACAGGTTAATTTATTATTATTTATTTTAGGTACTTGTATAGCGCCATCCCTTTTTGCAGCAATTTACATATATATTATATATTGTACATTCGCATCAGTCCCTAACCCTCAAGGGGCATACAATCTAAGGTCCCTAACTCACATTCATACATACACATACTAGGGCCAATTTAGACAGGAGCCAATTAACCTATCAGCATGTCTTTGGAGTGTGGGAGGAAATCGGAGTACCTGGAGGAAACCCACGCAGGCACAGAGAGAACATGCCAACTCCAGGCAGGTGGTGCCATGGCTGGGATTCGAACCGACGACCCTAGTACTGCCAGGCGGAAGTATAACCATGTAGCCACTGTGCTGCCAAATGCCCATACCGTAATGTGTTGAATTAAGTTGAAAAACATATTAAATGTCACCCCAGTACCGGACAACATACTCACAATGCAGGGCATGCGGATAAACCTTTTTGCGGTGCACCACAACATGTTCCTTGCATGTTCTACATTGCATTAGAAAAAAGGGTCATCTCCATTTGACATGCATTGCGAGCTCATTCAGAGTGATTGGTTGTCTTAATGTTCCACACCTTAACGCATGATAACACTTTATCCATGCAGAGCATTAGTGCCTGCCCCCCACCCCAGTGCCTGTACCCACTTTCTATTTACTTTACATTTGCTCTGTTTCTATTCAGAATATAGAGAACTACACAGGATATTCTCCCACACTGCAATGCTGGCTGAGTAAGAATCCCTAGGAATATGCTCTTTTACATTAGGATAGGGAAAGAGTCCTTAGGCCCCTTTCATATGGGCGTTCCATATGTCTGTTTTTTATCTGTCTGTTTACGGATGAAAAACAGACACCCATGTATTTCTATAGACTAGCGGATGTAAACGGATGATCACCTGTTTACATCCGTTAATGTCCGCATCTGTTAACATCCATTTTTTTGAAACCCTATTTTTTAATCCGTAAAAACCCCCAGAACAGACAAAAACGGATGTAAATGGACAGAAAAAAAGATGTTAACGGATATACGGTCCATTTTTGCTTTGGTAAAGGATGTACAAAACGGACGTAAACGGATGAAAAACTGACGAATTGATGAAAAACAGACATGAACTGATGAAAAACTGATCCGTTTTTTCATGGAAAAAACACGACTGAATTGATGAACAAAATGGAACGCCCGTGTGGAAGGACCTCTAGTCCTATTGCAGCTCCAACCAGAGAAACATGACCTTAAACTAACTGGAGGAAAGTTCAAAACTAATCTCAGAAAGTACTATTTTACTGAAACAGCAGTTGATGTTTGGAATAAACTTCCAGCAGAGGTAGTGAGCCAGGCAACAGTAAATAGCTTCAAAACATATATGGGACAAGCATAGGTCTATACTCAGACAAAAAAAGCTAACAAATAAAAAACAAAAACAAAACAACTCTCCCCTCCCAAAAAAAGCGGCCAGACTTGATGGACCACTTTTTCTGCCATCACTTTTCTATGTTTCTAACTTTGAGCTTAGACAGGGCTTCTTCTCTTTAAATAGTCTGAAAGCCCAGGGGGGAGCCATTTACATTATAGTGTCCCTTCTCTTTGCAGGAACAAAGCACAGGTTCAGTTTAAGTAAACCTGGGAACAAATAATGTAAAACAATGCCACCAACTTACTTGTAACACTTACCTATTTCCAGGTCGCTCTGGTCACATGATATCCCAAACCAGCCATGGGAGAGAAGAGAGCACAGAAAATAGATCAGCCATTAAGACCTATGGGTGACATTGCAGCTCAAGTCTTTACTAGCCATTGTCAGTGCGCTCTCTCCTCTCCCCTGCAGCTGCTGCTGGCTGACATAAGGGAGATCACGTGACCGGACCAAAGCAAATTGTACATAGGTAAGTAAATACATCTTTCTTATACAGGTTAGTAAGCATAGGTATTAGGAGGGGGGAGGGACAGTTTTAAAAATAGTTTAGGGTTAGACTGAAATTCTACTTTAACCCTGTAAACCATCAAGCTGCATTGATACCCCAAAAAGATCAAAATATGTAAAATGTGCAGCGCTCAAGTAATTTACAGTAAAAAGGTATATGTAATTATAAAAAGCATCATGAATAATAAATAAAGTTCATAAGATGACTAAAGTGCTCCTAGGAATCCTGCGTTCTTTTAAGATTCGGTGCTTGTGCGATTTAGTATGGAAGAAATGCGCACTCACAGGAGTGTATAGTAAAATGCGCCTTTATATATTATATCCTGATTTCATCAAGGTCATCTGAAATGGGGCAGGGATGGGGATGACGCCTTCTCAGAATATGTAGGACCCTGGGGTTATAGGTGTAGATCAAACGAATGCCAGAGTCCCCTTTAAGGGATGGATGGGGGCAGCTCACCAGATGTACAGGAAGCTCCCTCTCTGGAAACTGGATACTGGGCTGTCTGAAAATTAATCCTGCCAACTTTTTACTGCCCTTCTCAGTAGTCTCGACCAACACTCCAGTTGGACAAGACTACCAAAGTTGGACCAAAACTGCACATTTTACATATTTTGATCTTTTGAGGTTTGTTTTGGTTACCTTAGTGCATAGCGGCTGATTGTTTCTATGTGCGCTCGCATTTACTTATTTACAGTTAGACTCCATTCAAACTTATGCGACTCCATAGTTGCACGATTTCCAGTGTGAATTTTTGATCTGACATTACACACTCTGGATCGACTCACATGAGAGTAGTACAAGCACCTTTTCAAAGTTGCTGCAACTTTAATCTACACCGATTTGAATGGGTGCCATTGAAAACAATGGGCTGCAACTTGTCATGAGACTTTGATACCCAAAGTCGCACAAGTGTGAATGGAGCCCTAGAAATATTTCTTCTTCTGTAATTGTTGGAGGGAGGAGTATGGGAGGAAAATGTCTCCGGAGTGAGGCTAGGTTCACATCTGTGTGCATGCAGGGATGCGTGTAAATCACACATGTTCCGGAACCTGCAGCAAAAACACTCTGCTGGTTAGTAGATGCACAACTGTGCCATGAATTCTTACAGTGGTTTTGAAGGCAGATGTTTTTTTTTTTTCATTTTACCTGAATGCATTCTCTACATTAAGGTAAAAAAAAAAACCTATTGTCAGCTCCCCCCCTCCCCCCACTACTCGCCTGAGCAAAATCTTCATCCAGTGATGAGAATGACAGCACAGGCTCTCTCTGCTCTTCCTCCTCACTAGAGATCGAGGCAGCAGCAGGAGCCATTGTCAATCACAGCCAGTGAGCAGAGAGCAGGAGGTGGGGCAGAGCCGCGCTGTGTGGGTCTAAGGACACATACCGCATGACTCAGGACTGAGTCTGTGCAAGCAGCTGCTTAGCAAACAACTTTCTAAGGAGAGGTGGTGGGGGACCCCAGAAGAGAAAGATCAGGGCTGCTCTGTGCCAAACCAATCAGCAGATAAGTAGAATATGTGTGTTATAAAAAAAAAAAAAAAATTTACAAATCACTCTAATAGCACCCCTATGCGTTGAAAACTGTAGTGTGTTTTCCTGCGTATGGAAACACATAGCACTATGCAGTTTCTGAACAGTTGCAGTGTTAGAAAAGGTGCAGGGGCCTTTCCCCTGCATTCACCGAAGGTACAGCAGCACTTAAAAATGAATGGCCTACTGTATGTACACAAAGGTGGCCACAGGGAAACTGCAATAGGTCAGATTTAACCACTTCAGCTCCAGAAAGTTCTACCCTTCTGGAGCAGGCCATTTTTTGCCATTCGGCACTGCGGTACTTTACAGTAATTGCACAGTCATGCAACTCTATACCCAAATGAAATGTATATCATTTTTTTCACACAAAATATAGCTTTCTTTTGGTGGTATTTGATCAGCATTGGGATGTTTATTATATAAACGAAGATCAAAAGGTATGAAATCTAATTTCTTCATGAATTTAGGCCAAAGTGTATTCTGCTACGTCTTTGGTAAACAAAAAAGGTGTCTACAAACGATCATATATATTCTTGAATTCTGATTTATTTATTTTAGATACTGCTAATGGCAGTGATTAGCAACTTATAGTGGGACTATGATAGTGCGGCGGGCAATCTGACCCTTTGTGGGAAATGACAGACATCACCAGTGGCCATAATACAGCGGTTAGTGCTAATAACATACATTCTCACTGTACTAATGACACTAGCTGGGAAAGGGTTAACATCTAGGGGCAATCATAGGGTTAAAAGGATAAGTTCACCTTTGGAACATGTTCCCATAGCTGCGCCCCCCCGGACAGATAGTATGGGGAAACTTCTCCCCATACTGCCAGATTTGAAAACAGCATTGTCGTGCTGTGCTCCGCCCACATGGCCGTGTCACTCATTCACAGAGTTCTGTAAATGAATGTCTACAAGTCCTGGCAGTCTTAGCGGCTGTCGGCTTGTTTTCAATAAACTACCACGACGCTGTGGAGGTCCGTGGTAGTTCACTGAAGCTTTCTATCAGTATAAAGTGACGGAAGTAAGTATTTGATCCCCTGCAGATTTTGAATGTTTGCCCACTCACAAAGAAATGATCAGTCTAAAAATCGAATGGTAGGTGTAATGTAGCACTGTGAGACAGAACAGCAACTAAAAATTCAAAAGAAATGCATGTCTAACAAATTATGCACTGATTGGCATGTTCATGAGGGAAATAAGTATTTGATCCCCTTCACAAAACATGATTTAGTACTTCGTGGCAAATCCCTTGTTGGCAATCACAGAGGTCAGATGTTTCCTGTTGTTGGCCATCAGGTTTGCACACATCTCAGGAGGGATTTTGTCCCACTCCTCTTGGCAGATCATCTCCAAGTCATTAGGGTTTGGTGGCTGACGTTTGGCAACTTGAACTTTCAGCTCCCTCCACAGATTTTCAATTGGAATAAGGTCTGGAGACTGGCTAGGCCACTCCAGGACCTTAATGTGCTTCTTCTTGAGCCACTCCTTTGTTGCCCTGGACGTGTTTTGGATCATTGTCATGCTGGAACACCCATCCATGACCCATTTTCAATGCCCTGGCTGAGGGAAGAAGGTTCTCACCCAAGATTTGATGGTACATTGCCCCGTCCATCGTTCTTTTGATGCGGAGCAGTTGTCCTGTGTTTCCTGTTTTGGCTAAGATCAAGTGTAGTATCTGTTCTTATCAGTGTCCAGTGGGGGTGCTCCCGACCATTCTAGCTTTGCGGGGATGGTTGTTGTATAGTACCCTCACTGGTATGATGGGGGTCCGGAAGGCTGGACCGGAGGGACAGAAACCAGGGGGCGCCACGATACGCTCTGGGACCTTGGGAGTAATTCCTCTGGGAAAGCTGGAAAGACCCAGTACCTCCTGATTTGGACGGATCTACCTTGGTCTGGCCTGGGGCTGCAAAAAGTCCACAAACTCAGTGCCCCCTGGGGAAGACGCTCTCAGGGGTGTCACTAGTAACACTTGGGTGTGGGACCCCACGGTGTGAAGATGACACATGGCCACCGTTTTTCACTTCTTTTTGCACAGCGCCCTAATGACCAGGTCTTTTGGCTAAGTCCGGGGCAATTTTTGCTACAGGCCTCAGGGCCTGGTCTGTGCACTATTAGGCACGGTACCACTTTTTTATTTAATTTAACCACTCCAACGTTTTGTCACTTTTTCTGTTCTTATGTGTGTGTTTTTCACGGATGGAGGGTGTGGGTCCTCGGGCCTTACCTGAAGTCTAGGGGGAGGATGTGTGGCCCTACGGTTCCTTCCTCCCCTGATCCCTAGGGGCTTTTCTCTTCGGGAGAACCCCCTTGCCTAGTACTGGATGTCCGGCTTCGGCTGGGCATAAGGAACGGTGGTCCACCAGGCCTTTTGGCCAGGAGGACCAAATGGGAACCTTGTCCCTGTCAGGGGCTTCGTGCCCCGGGGGATCGGGTGAACGGTCCAACCCTTCCGGGGGTAGGACAAACACACCTCTAAGTGCACTTTTTCGTGTGGTGTTCGCACTTGCACATTTTTTTGTGATCACTTACGGGTTTTTCGTTGTAGTTTGCACGTTTGCGGACTTAAAAAAAAAAAAAAAAAAAAGTTGTCCTGTCCCCTTAGCAGAAAAACACCCCCAAAGCAGGTTTTCACTGCCATGTTTGACAGTTGGGATGGTGTTCTTGGGGTCATAGGCAGCATTCCTCCTTCTCCAAACACGACGAGTTGAGTTGATGTCAAAAAGCTCAATTTTTGGTCTCATCTGACCAGAACACTTTCAACCAGTCATCCTCTGCATCATTCAGATGTTCAGTGGCAAACTTCAGATGGGCCTGGACATGTGCTTTCTTGAGCAGAGGGACCTTGAGGGCACTGCAAGATTTCAATCCTTGTCGGCGTAGTGTGTTACCAATTGTTTTCTTGGTGACTGTGGTCCCAGCTGCCTGGAGATCATTGACAAGATCTTCATGTGTAGTTCTGGAATGATTCCTCACTGTTCTCATGATCATTGACACTCCACGAGGTGAGTTCTTGCATGGTGCACCAGACCTAGGGAGACCGACACTTGTTTTGTGTTTCTTCCATTTGCGAATGATTGCACCAACTGTTGTCACCTTCTCACCAAGCTGCTTGGAGATAGTTTGGTAGGTGGGGGCGCGCATGCCTGCCCTCAACCTGCAAGAAAGCCGCAATGTACAGGCACATTTTTTTTCCCTTGAATCTCAGAACCAGCTAAAAAAGTTAGGAGTTTTTTTCAGTGTAGGATGGACTGTCAGCGCGTGGAACTTCACGCAGTGCAATTTTTCCACGTGACAATCATGGCAAAACTGCACCACGTCATTGAAAATAATGGCACCCGAACCTGTTTTGCGTTCACAGTGATTCTGTCACGATCCCAAAACGCCCGCCCAGGTGTGAATGAAGCTGCCTTGGTGCACACATATGTGATTCTGGATTCATTTTGAAACTCACAGATTTGTATGACAGACTAGATATTATGTGTTCCTATTGAGGTGGTTCACACAGATGTGATCCACACACATTGCATTTCGAGTGCCATTACGAAAAGGGTCCTGTGTGGGTTTGTAGAGCTGCGTTCAAGACTCAAGTGATAGACTGGCATGCGGAGATAAGTGTTCACATAGGATTGCTATTGGCAGGAGTTTTCCCATTGAAGTCAATGGGACGCGGTTTTGCCGCGGACGTCCGTGGGAGGCGTCGTGCCGCGAACGTCCGTGGGAGGCGTCCTGCCGCGGACGTCCGTGGGAGGCGCTCTGCCGCCGGAAGTCCGTGGGAGGCGCTTTGCCACAGACGTCCGTGGGAGGCGCTCTGCCGCGGATGTCCATGGGGTGCAAATTCCCATTGAAGTCTATGGGAGTCAGTGTGTGAACCCAGACACCATAAGGCAATTTCTAGTAGCCATGGCCACCTGGGCTTTATCAAGTCCTACAAAAGGGTGTCTGTACGAAGCACCCGTCCGCAGTGCATGTACAAGTGGTTAACTTAGGGGCTCATTCACATTATTGGCGGTGGGGAGGTGAAACACCTGGTTGAGCTTTTACCACCCCCCAACCATTACCTAGTTTACATGCCGAGGAATCAGCAATCGTAGAACTATACCCCCATTTGCTTACAACTTGTTCCAATAAATGGAGCTGCTCTGCAAGCACCTGGCAAAATCCTGCAATGGGCTGGACAAGGCTCCCCCACTGCCTACCAAATCCTCTCTGAAAAGTGATCCAAACCTGGATTGCTCTTCAGAGACCAAAGCCTGTGTAAATGAGCCGTAACAGTCCACTTATCCTTCAGGGTGTCATGGCTTAGTCCTCCCCATAGTACACAGGGCTCTGCCAATGGCGCATGTGTTGTACAGCAGGGTCGGGGACTCGCCGTGTCTCCGGGATCCTCACACCTCCATGGCTCTGTGACAGTCCCGCTCCGTCTGTAGGACGTATGTGTGTGCGTGCATGAGCGCACATAGGAAGGCCTGCAGACAGACAATAAGCAGGCGGCCTCTCTGACCTCAAGCGGCGTCACATGACCGAGTCTGAAACTTACAAGAGCATTACATCAGCCTGGGAACCAACACACGACCAAAACACAGCTCCTCTTAAAGCGGCGCCATCAGTGACCTCAGGGTGACCAGCACCGCCTGCCTAGACTACGCCTTCCACGTCACCATAACATATACAGTGTACCAGATCCCAGCATTTTCCAATGGCAAGCGTTACCTAAAGTCACGTGAATGCTAATCTATCATGACAGCCGCAGGGTGAATCTGCTATTCCATTTCGGTGGGCCCTGCGGTGGATGGCCATTGCCTCTTTAAGGGCACAGTGCGCGGGTCCCGTTCGAACGCTGATGTCTGGCCGAGCGGGAGGCGATTGGCTGGAAATCACGTGAAGGCGAGTAGGCGCCTTAGCACGGAAGAGGGCGGGGAGGGTCGGAGCGACGTTGGGATTGGATGCCGGGGCCGTGACGTGTCACCTATATAAGGCGGAGGAGGAAGCGCGCCCGCGCTTAGTTGGCGCTGGGACCTGGTCACGGAGGGGTCTTGCAGCCGCGTTTTTCTCGCTAGTTACACAACAGATCAGCAACGCTGGGCAACGAAGCCGCGGTAGCTCCAGCCGCCTATAAGATGCAGCGCGAAGTCGAGGCCGAGAGCAGTCCTCCGCCCGGGCTGGGCTTCCGACTGGAGGCGCACCGCATCGTCAGCATCTCGCTGGGGAAGATCTACCACTCCCGGGTCCAGCGGGGCGGCATCAAGCTGCACAAGAACCTCATGGTTTCCCTGGTCCTCCGGAGCGCCCAGCAGGTCTACCTGAGCCAGACGGCCGACGAGCTGAACGGAGATTACCCGCTCTACGCGCCGCAGACCTACCGGGCGCCGGAGAGCTGCTCGTGTCCCGGCCCGGAGGACGAAGACTCCTCCTCGTGCGCCCGCACCGACAGCCGCCTCTCCCGGAGCTGCCCGTGCCCGGCCCCCCGCCTCTGCCGGGCGCCTCCCCGGGGGCTCCCCTGCTGCTCCTGTCACTCACACCCGGACTGCACGCTGGCGGAGCCCCGCAGAGACTGTCCAAGCCGGGAAGCCGAGACCGACCCCCCGCAGAGCCCGCCGTGCTGCCGGAAGAGGAGCGGCGGGAGCGCGCCGGACGGGCCGGCCTTGAAGAGAGCAAGGCGGGAGCAGAGAGAGCAGGAGGTGCCGGAACCGGCGGAGGAGGCCGAGGAGGAGATGGAGACGGAGAACGTAGCCAACCTCATCAGCATCTTCGGCTCCAGCTTCTCCGGACTTCTCACCAAGGAGCCGGGGACCGCGGGGGCGGAGGAAGAGGGCGACGAGCCCGGACAGGAGGTGCAGGAGCTGGACTCCCCATCCGGACAGAGCTGTGCCACTGAGCCGGCCATCAGCTCCAACATCACCCCATGGAGCACGGCCATAGAGGCCTTCTGATGACTGCCAGGACTGGGCCCCTGCCTATAGACACTGGGGGGACCACAGAGCACTGACCGCCCAGGGGGTCCCCTCCGAGCAATGGGGGGTGATCTCCGCAGAGCTGACCCGGAGCCATGTCCTTGTCTTCTATGTGTGTGGGTCCCAGGCCCGATAGTCCGTGCGAGGACGTTCAAATGTGTGGGGATTCGAGGAGCCATGGTCCTGATCTACCACTAACCAGTGCCAGGGGCAGGCTAACCCTTTCCATGGCAGGTGAAGGGACGGTCCACCTAAAACTGCTGACCTATGAGGAGACGGGATTTGTAGATCAGACTCCCCTCCCCGAGACCCGGGTGGGCACATGCCTAGCTAGGTATAATAGTGGTTACCTGGGGTGGCCACAGGGGTCTAATGCTGGCCACACACTAAGCAAGAACTCAGATCAGGCGTCCTTACCTGGGGTTGTCATGGGTCCCATGCTGGCCACACACTAAGCTAGAGCTCAGATCAGGCATTCTTACCTGGGGTTGTCATGGGTCCAATGTTGGCCACATGCTAAGCTAGAACTCCTAGATCAGGCATCCTTACCTGGGGTGGTCACAGGTCCAATGTTGGCCACACACTAAGCTAGAACTCCTAGATCAGGCATCTTTACCTTGGGTGGTCACAGGTCCAATGTTGGCCACACACGAAGCTAGAACTCAGATCAGGTGTCCTTACCTTGGGTGGTCACAAGGATTCAATACTCGCCACACAGGTAGGTCGTGTAGATCAGGCACTCTGACAGAGGTCCATTGCTGGCCACACACTAAGTTAGAACTTACCTGGGGTGGTCACTGGTCCAATACTGGCCCCACTCTTAGCTAGGTCTTGTAGATCAGGCTTGCTCTCCCGTTGATTCAGGAGTGCAGTGTTGGCCACAAACTTGTGAGGTCTTGTTAGTTTGAAGCTGGTCACAAACTGGGTTGGTCCTGTAGATTGAGCACTCTTACCTGGGGTGGTTGAAGAATCTGATGGTGGCCTTATCTTGGGCTTGTAGATCAGGTTCTGATCCCTTGGGGTAGTTACAGGGGTCCAACCTTGGCCACACACTGGACTTGGTCTTGTAGATCAAATGCTGTTCTATGGGGTGGTTAAGGAGTCTGAGGATGGCCACACATTTGGTGAGGTCCCATAGATCAGACTCATGCCTGGGGTGCTTGAGGAGTCCAATGCTGGCCACACAGTTGATAAGGTCTGATATTTCAGACTGTCATTCCTAGTGTGGACATGAGCCTGATGCTGGGTGTACACTTGGTGAGGTCCCATAGATCAGACTCATGCCTGGGGTGCTTGAGGAGTCCAATGCTGGCCACACAGTTGATAAGGTCTGATATTTCAGACTGTCATTCCTAGTGTGGACATGAGCCTGATGCTGGGTGTACACTTGGTGAGGTCCCATAGATCAGACTCATGCCTGGGGTGCTTGAGGAGTCCAATGCTGGCCACACAGTTGATAAGGTCTCATATTTCAGACTGTCATTCCTAGTGTGGACATGAGCCTGATGCTGGCTGTACACTTGGCAATTTCAACTGTTTAGTGTGTCAAAGGAGATGCAAATTTACTGTCAAAAGTGGCTGCTAATAGAATACCTTGGAGTGTTTGGTTAAATGAGAATGGTCAAAATTGTTGGGGGTGCGGCCAGGATTACCCTTGTGGTCTAATCTTTGAAAGGGGGGGGGGAGCAGAGGGCCCCAAAACATTTCACCTTTTCATTTCCTCCTGAGAAAACATTTGTGTTTAGAAAACGAGTTTAAAGTGGACCGATCCTTCAAAGATTTATTTTTACACCTAATATTTTATATAGAAAAGCCATGAGTGCTCTCCTGGCATTGGTTGTGGATTAACAACTGAAAATGAAAAGGTTTTTTTTTTTTTGTGGATGGGAGGTGGGTGGTTTGTCTTGCACCAGAAATGTTTTTTTCTATACTTCTAAGTAATTCCTGCACACTTGGGAGCCAGAGTCCCCCTCCCCAGTTCACATCTGTCCACGTAACTTCCCTCCCCCTCCAAGAATGTCTCCCCATCCCCCACTTCTGTCTTTTGGCCACCACGTGCATGGGGAGTTCCCCATTTAGGGAGGGGGAAGGGAAGTTCCCATCTGCTTACACTACCCCTCTCCCACTCATTGTTTGCTGGGGCCCGCAATTTTAGTTTACACAGCCACTCCTTCCTGTTACATGTCCTGACTTGTGTAAAATACCAAACAACTGACTATACGGGCACCAGTTTTTTTTTTTTTTTTTCCCTCCTCAGTAAATCCCTCTTACTGCAGTCTTGGATCGCTTTCCTGCTGGCCTGCGGTTTGAACTAATTCATAATCGCTGTGGATTTTATTTTCAGTTTTCCGCTTCCTTAGGAGCCAGAAATCTCATTCTGGCCTCAAACCTTAAGTGTTTCCATTTTGGTTTTTGGTGCACAGACAAAATTGCCGGTACTGGCTTCCCAATATCAGACACGATTGCTGAACTGTTGAAGCATGAGGAAGTGAATACGTGTTTCTTTGTTAATATAGGGAGTCGAGAAGCCCTATTATATTGTATATGTATTTGTTGAAAGCTCCGTCAGACTTGGTGCTTGTGATCCATACAGCTCTGTCCACATTAGCCGGATCTCCCGCCTTTGTTTTAGAAGATGGGATTTCTGGCGAGAAGCAATTACCATGGGAGTTTACAGTATTTTTAATGCACAATGCTGTAACCTGGATTTCTGTATAAAATGACGTTTCTACGTGTTTGACACGTATTAAATATTTTGAAAAGTTTCCATTGTTTCTTGTCATTTGGTTGCATGGGTGGGCATTTCCGTTTGGTTGTAGTAGACATTTTAAAAGCTTTTTGGGCAAAAATCGATGTTCAGTAAGCATGGGTCAGCTGGAATACAGCTTTCGGAAGGTTCAGTTGGCATGCTAATGAAGCTGGTGTTAAGGATTACTGCATATTTGCACTTGTTTTCTATGAGAACATTCCTTTTTAAATTCTAGGTGCAGAAACCGATGGAAGCCTACTGTTTATTCTTTGATTGCAGTAATTGGAAAGACGGTTGCTGTGCTTAGCATGTTAATTATACTTGCAAGAAAGTTGATGCCTGAAATTTTGTTTTTACTGTTCAGTCAGGCTGTATATTGTGTGCAGAACATTTTTTCATGAATAAAGCCTTAGCCTTGGTTCACATATATGCGATGAGTTTTGAACCACATCCGATATTGTGACATGTGAAGCAAACCAGATCTCTGGAGCCGGTTCACATATGTGTGACCAGCAGCAGTGTGATTTTAAAAAGAGGTGCGGATACAGTCCGATAGGTGCGATTTCAAGTGTCATACACAAAAAATTCACACCTGAACCACTGAACGAAACCAAACTGGACTCCTACAAATCACACTGAAACCAGCCACGCATGTATGTGAACCTGGTCTTGGGAAACCACGTGCATGGCAGTACGCTGGAGAGCGAGGAGCTCTGATTTTATAAAACCCTTCTACAGGTTATCTGCATGGGTCTACACTCAACATTGAAGACTGCAGGCGGTGTAGCCAGCTCTCCAGAGTGGTGCCAGCACAGCGTGCAGTTCAAGATGGCCATACATGGCTCGAATATTTCCCCTTTCCTGCTGAATCCGCCAGAATTCAAGCTGTGGGTGGCCCTGTCTGAGCCACCCAGCTCAACAGAAATCAAAGAAGCCGAGTAGAAATTGTTGGCTGAACAGTAACTGCATCCTATCAGATACAATAGCTGGCAGCAGAGATTTCTCCACCCATGTTGTTTTGCGTGGATGGAGGAATCATATCTTATTCAGTCCACTTGCTAAATGAGAAAAATCTGTATTTATGGCTAACCTGACCTGAATGTTTTAACAAAATGAAAGCTAAATTTGCTGCTTGTTATACAGCCTGACTGCTTAAGCATCAAAAATAAGACTCCAGATGGGTTTTTTCATGGGAATTTTGTCAATTTTCACACCGCGAGGCAATACTGAACAGAAGGTGTGAGAATGATACAAAGGATTTACTTGTAAGGTTCACCCCTTTGCTATGCAACAATAAAGTTGCCCCTGACCACTTATCACATCGAATGTATTTCTATGGCACTGTCTTAATCGGTGCGATTTTAAGTAGCACGATTTTTAAAATAGTTACTCCGCTACTTTTTTCCGATTTCATTTCGACTTGCATTGATTTCTGGTAAATGAAGTTGCAAGCCTCAGTGAAATTGGAGATACAAATCGCACTAATCTACGGCTTTGAAATTGCGTTACTTCAAGTGAGGTAGCACGATTTTAAAGTTGCATTCAGTGTGAACCAGGGCTAAGTCTCAGTTGGATGCCCAGGATTTTCGAGACAGGAGTTCACAATTACAACCAAAAAAAATTTCTTATGTACTTTAAAATAGAGATGGCCTGCTTTATGTCTAATTGTAATGCAAATTTGCTTGAAGTTCATGTTTGCCCAAGTCTGGTTCTTAATCAGCTCCTGGGGCAGTACGCATATATGCAGTCACTCCGTGGGTGGGCTTCAATGTCGCACGGCTGCATATATGTGCCTCTATGTAAACACATTACTGTGCTGAGAGAGTACTCCCAGCATTGTAACCGATGAGTACTGGAAAGCTCCCAATGTATACCTGTGATCGGGAGCTCTCTGATCATGTGGCTGTCATTCCCAGTGGTCACATGATTGGAATGCCCGCCTTCGCCTCCCGGCATTTAGAACCTCTTAAAGGGCTGGGAGGCAGCGGTGGGAAGAGCTTAAGAAGTGTTAACGGAATGTTTTTCAGATTTCCAGCCACCATTGTGTCTTTGGTAAGAAGCCAAGGTTTAAAGCTAAACGTCTGGGAAAACAAATACCTACCCTTGCAGTGAGGCCCCCCACACTGCTAGGGTTTAATGCTAGTTTATGCGTAGGGTACCAGTATAAAGCACTCGATCCCTGCTCCCACAGGAGCCAGTGCTGAATTCTTCTTTCTGATGCTCTGTTGTGTGCACGGTCCCTCAACATCCTTGTGTAGCATGCAGGGCTATTAGCCCTACATTGTACTTGACGCTGTTCGAGTGCCTGCAACCGCTAGAACACCTTAGAGAAGGGACTGTGGGGGCTGGTTTTATAGAGTGTAAGGAACCTGTGGGAGCAAGGGATTAGATAAAGTGCTTTATTAATGGTATCCTAGGCATAAACAAGCATCTAACCATTGCAGCGTGGGGGGAGCCTGATGGCAAGGGTATTTTTTTATCTCTGTAGTTCAGCTTGAATGATCACATCACAATGTTATGGAACTTGTTTATTTGTTGTGTTAGGTTATCAATTCAAGTGTATGATCCAAACGCACACAATCCTGCGTTAAAAATGGCTGTGTGTATAAGTGGGTGCTGCAGTGACCGTCGGCTGGAACCGAACAAAATCAGCAAGGAAAAAATGTCACCAGCACACTGAGAATCACCAATATGGGTCCAAAGGTTTTAATAAACCATCACATAGTTACAGCAAGGCAACGTTTCGGAGTCTCGCAGGACCCCTTCATCAGGCATGTGACCGGGATCACATCACGTGCCTGTGTCACATGCCTGATGAAGGGGTCCTGCGAGACTCCGAAACATTGCCTTGCTGTAACTATGTGATGGTTTATTAAAACCTTTGGACCCATATTGGTGATCCTCGGTGTGCAGGTTATCAATCCATTCTGAATGGACAGCCAACATATTAAAGTGTTACTAAACCCACAACAGTAAAAGCAGCCTGTATAAGCAGTAAAGCATGCTTGTGATAATCACTATGGAACCTAAGGGGTTAATCATCTGCATTGTGTAAAAAGGCTGATCCTTCTCTGTTCCTCCCCTTTTTCAAGTGACCATCTCTTATCTCCTGATAAGACAGACTGAACTGTAGGCATTTGCACATGCTCAGTTTGGTGTGTGTTGCTAGAGAGGTTTTTTTTTTCTTGGGAGAGTGCATGTGATCAGCACAGGGCCAATAAGCACTGGTCAGGGGTTCTGTATCCTAGAGCAGAAAGAAAACTCCTCCTGCAAGCTTTAGCTAGTGCTGACAGATATAAGTCACAAGACTGTTCTAACTACTGATGAGAAAAGGTATTTAGCAGTTTATATTTACTAAAATAATTGCACTTTCATGTTGTGTGTACTGTGGGAGACCAAATATAGTGAATGCAGGGTCCTGGGTTTAGTAACACTTTAAGTAGCAGTCAGCATTTGGTACAACACAGCACAGATGCTACAAATCTGTGTACTGTGGTGCATTAGAACCAAGTGTTGGGGTGTCATGCATAATAAATGGACTCAACACAATTTCCCATATTGAATGGCACAACACAATGTGTAATGTTACCACAACCATTAGTGTGAACAGGCCCTTAAAGGAACATGCTCATCTTTTCCCCTTTGGTTTTTGCATGGTGAGATCTGGATCTTATGACTTGTTTGGGACTAATAACATGTTTGGGTAACACTGCTGGAAGGGATAGTCTATGTATGAAGTACAGATTCTTCATTTAGTTCTATTAGGATCCAGTGTAGCCATACAAATTGGATGAAGTGATATAAAACGATGATTGTGTAGGTTGGAATGTATTCATGACAGTAAAGCTAGCCACACCTTACGATTGCCTTACATTTTTATTTCTGGATTTTAATATTTGTTGCTTTCAGCCTGAAATGAGTACAATCAGATTGTAATATGTGTGACCAGCCTTTTGTAAGCACTCTGTATATATTTGTTTATATCTTATGTTTTTTAAAATGTATTACGACATAATGCTTTGTGCTAAAACCAGCAGCTTTGATGGTGGCTTCATACCTCTGTGTGCATGTTTTAAGGCACCTTAGAAAAACCATGCAGATGCATTTTGGGGGGTCAATTTCAAATGTGTGTTAACAAGCCTGATCATTGAACGCACTGCAATGCAGAACTATATGTGAACAATACTATTCTAAGTTGGGACCCATTTACCCCGAAGTGGTAGCGTGTTGGAAGTGCATTGCCAGTTATCTTCTGAGCTGGGCAAAGGGTGAATATTGAATCTTAACAACCACAAGAAAACGCCAGGATAAATAGGTAAAGTACAACCAACAATTGCCACTAAAATATAATAAATTATATTTTATTGAATGTCAAATCACCACAAACTAGATGTAAAGAATGCAAGATGTTTTATGCTGTTCACAGTTATTTCTGCTGTTCATAAAATATGAGTAGTATTGTGTGGGTATGCTTGTATACTTGTTCTGCAGCTTTGTTATTACCGGAACTATTCATGTTCCAGGGTTTTTATGTCCATGGTAAATATTGGGTATGCGGTGCCAGAATTATCCGTTGGGTCTTAAACTACAGATTTTTGATTCTGTTAAATACCAGAAGGACCCATGCAAATGTTTCTCAGGGGTTGCCCAGACAAGTTGTATGTAAGAGAGAGAGTTTACTGTCTTAAAGGAGTTCACCTTTACAAAAAATAAATGCAGGTAAAAAAAAAATCTGACTTTATTATTTTCTTTCTTAGCCTATATAGCATTGCACTAGCGATCAGCAGATTGTGGGTGTATTGCCAGGTCCTGCAGACTGGCCGTGTAGTTGTCTGCCCGTACCTCTGATACGGGCAGGCAGTTACTGAATGACAGGAAGATCAATGAACTACCTAGAGAGCTCAACAGCACGCTGGTAGTTCGTTAAGAACTACAAGGCACAAAGGCTGTCAGAACTTGTAGTTTTCCCATGCACAGAACACTGTGAATGAATGGCGTGGCTGCATGGTGCTCCAGGCATGTTTTTTTTGCTGATGGTGACAGCTGGTGGGGGGAGAAGATCCCCCGCTAGCTGTCAAAATGGGATTGAGGGGGGAGTGGGGCTGATACTTTAACGCTTGTGAGAGCCTTTTTTCATTTGTATACTGAGTCTGCACTCACCAAGGTCATGTATGAATGACATCTGTATCTGCCAAAAAATGGAGCCTCTTTGTCCTGCTGTGGAAATGGGGAGCACTGAGCTACAGCTAGGCCTTATTCCATGGGTATAACAATTTGACAACATAAAATGCAGGATGTGGCTGGGAGCAAGAATTAGCATTTTTAGCTGTCTGTATGCATGTAATGTTTACAAGCGTGAGGGGTGTAGTTAGTGGTGCCTGTGTCATTGATTACACACTATTGATATGCCCTTGTTGCCTAGTGTCCTAGGATGCTGGCAGCAGCCAATAGGGTGCATTATGCTGTGTGCTAGTATGCATGTAAATGTTACACAAATATACATGTATAGAGTAAATAATGCTAAAATGAATGGCCCAGACACAGCCATGTCCCATCTTTTTCTTTTACCACTCATTTACACGTGTGGTAGCCCTTTGAAGAGCAATCTGCTTTTCAGATGGTGTTTGACAGGTGGCATCATGTTGCCTGCTCTCTGCCTGCTTTAACCCCTATAAACCTGAACCACAACCTTGTGCATTGCAGATCTGCAAGACAGAAATCTAAAAAGCATGGATGGACGAATCTCCACTGGTGCTGGCTGTCAGATTACCCAAACAGTGGCAGGATTTGATTGGAAAATTGACAATTTTCCACTCTGCTCCTTTGGCAAAAATCAAATGAACAATTAATTTTGTAGAGCCAAGTGGTCCCAGTTGGGTGATTCAGCATAGATTGGCTATTTTGGCCTATTCTTGCTGAAATGGTTAAAATTCAAGCTGCTGGTGGCTGTGTTGGCACCACCTAGATTGATAAACTTTGATTGGACAGCCTGATGCTGTGATTGTTGTGGTATTCAGACAGCCGTGTGTGTCGGCTGTCCGAACACAATAGCCAGTAGCAAGAATTTCATCCGTCTGCATGGTTTAGCTTGGAAGGAGAAATCTAAACCAGTTAGGCACCCAATCCCTTCCCTTGGAGAAGTAGGTTTGCAGGAACATAAATTGAAGCGGTTCATAGGCAGCCGAAATCAAGTTATTTTTATCACGTTTATTGCAAGCTGTGAGCAACAGTCCTAGGTTTGTGTAGTTCTGGTTATCAGAGGCCAGCCAATTATTTAAAACGGTATTTTTAGCTGATTTTCTTCATCTCTACAGCTGTATTTGCCCTGGGGGGTTTTTCTTGTGACATCAGTCATATGATTTGTGCCTGTAAACAAATAGTATGGTAGTTCATACCATCAACATAAAATTTGATATGTAACATTTCCTTTTAGAGTGCAGCAGCTATTTATATCTCCTCTGTCATCGTGGTTAAATCAGGGTACAAAGTCCTTCCTGGAGCTGATAGGAATGAGCAGCTTCCTTGTTTGACAGCCATTGCAGTTTACTGATCTCTTACAAATAGGCAGCAGGTGTGAGCTATGGTCACCTTCCGTTTTAGAAAAAAAAAGTTTATAATTGGTAGTTAACCCTGTGTCTGCCACAGAGCACAGATCTAGAGCTTGCCTAGTGCAAAGGACAATGCATGTGCAGTAATCCCAGGGCAGACACAAGAAACAACTGAGCTTATGCAGGAATCTGCATGTCCAGCCTTTAGTTAGAGCATTAGTTTGTCTAAGCCTGACACTTCAGTGGGATTGGCTCAGGGTCAGCTAAAGCCTAACAGTTGCTGTCTGTTAGCTACCTGACCTTGCATGATCCAAAGCTAGGAGACAGTATTTGAGGTCAGGTAGGTGACAGGCCAGCGCCTCCAAATGTCTCGGAAATGCCAGTTTCCTATCCTTAAGGGTTTCTTTTCTGTGGATCTCTATACTTAGAACCTCCGCTGCAAACTGTATCAACCATAACAAAAAGAGGGTTTAATATCACTCTAAAGATTACCTGACAGGTCACTATAGACAATGCAGATTGTCCTTTCTGGAATTTATAAATATGAGGCATCATTGTCATCTCCTAGATTGTAAGCTCCCAGGATCAGGCCCTCCTATCCCTCTTGTTCTGAACTGTATTATTGCTGTATTGTCTCCCGTTATATTGTAAAGTGCTGAGCAAACTGTTGGCGCTATATAAATCCTGTATAATAATCAATGGGCTTCCAGGCACAATTTGTAGTGTGCCAAAAATGGTCACTTTTTTTTTTCAGTTGTCTTTACCAACCTTGTATGCACCATCTCCTTTTATTTGACATTGTAATCTCCAATGAACAGGGTCTTCTGATTCCTCTTGTATTGAATTGTACTGGAACTGTACTGTCCTCATGTTGTAAAGTGCTGCACAAATTGTTGGTGCTATATAAATCCTGTATAATAGCTTTTCCAGCTGGTCCCATGATCACTGCCCCACTTACCTGTTCTCCGGTGTCTGCAGTACCCTTCTAGGGGAATAACCCGTACATGTGTGATTCAGCCTGTGATGCTGCCCACACGTGCCTTGTTATTGTGGCACCTAGGGATGAGGGTGGTCATGTGATAATTATGGGCACGTGCTCCAAACGGCGACCTGGCACACTCGCTCACTTGTTTTTTTGTAAAACTGATGTGGGTGCGCCAAAGGCATGTACAATGCTATCAGTCAGATGATGTGAGCCATTATATAACTGCTGCAGTGTTCACTCCTTGTCCTTCCCGATCAGAAGTTAATGCAGCAGCAGGGATTCATAAGAAGTATCTGATGAAAAAAGTATGAGATTGGAGATATAGTAACAAAAAATAGCTGTAGGTTGCCTTGGTTTAGATAAATTGTTTAATATAAAAATGAGTTTAGATCTACTTTAAAGTGTATAAACCCCAACAATGAATTTCCCTTAATCAATGAGCATAAAATTGAAAGTGGTGGCACTCCATTGTGCAAATAGCAGACTTCTTTATTGTTCATTCCATGGAGATAAAAAGACAAATACAGGGCTCTTGGAACATCAGTAGCCGTGTTTCACACTCCTTTAGTGCTTAATCATTATAGGATTGATGTGTATTTCTGTCCTTTTTCTCTCTATGGAATGAACAATAAAGAAGTCTGCTGTTTGTACATTGGAGTGCTGCCACTTTCTTTGTTATGCTTTTTGATTGTGATTGCGGACCAGGCAGGCACAAAAACACATCCAGCAGCATGAGATCTTGTGCTTTTTCAATGGGTTTCCCTTATTTGCTGGCTTTTCATCTGCTACATATACTATTGAAGGTGTTTTGTTAAATCTGTTCAATAAGTGCAAAAAATACCTGTTGATCCTGCCAGAAATCCTGAGAACGGTCGACGAGCTGTGCACCAGGAGGGGGTTATGAAAAATGTTTGGGAGAGATAAGGAGAAGGGTATGTTCTTTTGTAATCAGAAATAAAGTAGACAGGGCTGATGCCACATGCTTAGGAATTCGGAGCTGTGTTGCTGTGTCAGAGGAAGGTAGGAGAAAACTATGTTTTTGGAACATCAGTTAGTTTTCTGTACTTGCCGCATGTTTAAAGGCTAATTCCACCTTTTGCAAAAAAGAAAATAATAATTATAAAGGCACTCATTTGCAGCCAAAAACATTTTTTTTTTTTTTTTTTTTTAAAGGAGTCTGTTGAGCATTTCAACTATGATTAGTGAATTGTGGGTGCACTGCACAGGCTCCTGCAGACTCTTCCTTCAGCTACTCGTGTGTACAGAGGACTTTGTTAGGGAGGTGGTGGAAGTGTCACTTGACTTTTGTTCTGCAGTGGAAGGTGGGACTTGTAGTTCATTCACAGATCCCTGTGAATGGATGACGTGATTGTGCAGGCAAAGTCCTGCACATCTGGACAAAATTCAAAAGTGACTGCTGCAACTTGGAAGAAGAACCCTCTAATGCTGTTAAATATGATATGGGGGGGGGGGGGGGGGGATGACGGATTACCCAAAATATGTGCGTAATATAATTTTTCGAGTACCCAAAATATGGGTGTAACGTGAGGTTTGCCTTAACCACTTCCTGTCTGGCTCATGTAGATAAACGGCCGGACAGGAGCGAGTGGATGTTTCTAAACGTCGCTCCCGCATCCATTTCCTGGGCGCGTGTGGCACTGCGATTGGTGCCCGCTGTGCCCTCTGGACACAGTGGAACACAGATTGCTATATGAGACCTGTGTGTGAAGTCCCGATTCATGTGATCACTGATTGGCCAATCAGTGATCACATGAATAGTAGTAAACAAGATGTCACTTCCTGACATTGCTTACTACTTGTGAAATCTGTGAATGATCACAGAGGTCACATGGTACAAGGCTATTCACAACAGCCTTGTACCATGTGACAAGCTGTGACCAATCACAACTCTCACAGTATTATTCAATGGCTGCAGGAATGCAGCCAGAGAGGAGAAATGATTGCTTTTACAGCCTTTATGAGTGTAAAAGCAATCGGTGTAAAAAAAGAAAAAAAAAATCTTCATCACCCCTCACAAGTAGTACAGTGTCACTATGATGACACTGTACTGCTAGGGTGACAATATGTTAAAAAAAAACTAATTTAGAAAAATTATAGTTTTTGGTTATAAACTAATTAGTTTTTTTTTTTTTTTTTTTTTTTTTTACGAAAAAGATAGCTGAATACATTTTGGCCAAGATTTATGAAGAATGATTATTTGCAAAATTTTATAAGAAAAACGTTTTTTTTCAGCATTACAATTTTTCATTTATATAGCAAAAAAATAAAAATCCCAGTGGTGAATAAATACCACCAAAATAAAGTTTTATCTGTCTCAAAAAAATGCAAAACAATTCATATGGGTACAGTGTTGCATGACTGCGCAATTGTCATTCAAAGTGTGATAGCACTGAAAGCTGAAAATCGTCCTGGACTGGAAGGGGGGGAAAGTTTCCAAACTTGAAGTGGTAAAGGGCTCTTTCACACTGGAACACGGTGCAGGAAACCCATGTTCCGTGTGCATTTCCTGCACTGCATTCAAAATGCACTGGATGTGCGATCTGCTGCGGGTGTCAGTATAATCCTAACAACACCTCAAATTCAGATTGCAAATGCAATGAATTTGCCTGCAGAAGATCATATGATACGGCAGTACCATGCGATCTGGCGCAGTGTGTGCATGCACTGCTTTTGGTGCGATCCAGTGCAATTTCAGCCCATTCAAATGAGTTGCAGAGGCACGTGGACCTTGTTCCTGTGCGATTCAGGTGTGACCTGGTCCTTAAAAGGGACAACACTTGGGGAAATGTGAACATATTGCACATTTCATATAATTTTTTCCTAGACATACACTTGACATAGATCTGTAGGTTGCTATCTCCATCACAAACAGTTTCTCTTTGATACCTTGAATAGCACAGTCTTTATTTCCTGGTGCTTTGTTGGTCTGCATGCATTAGCTGCCCAGGGAAAGTATGAATAATGAATTGCAGGAACAAGCGTTACATGGCAGCAGATACAAACACAGCCTGCTGGCTCCAGGAAGTCAGCATAGCAAGCCTGGTAGTTTATGAATTAATAAGAAGGGAATGCCCTTCACTGAGCTGGTATGATCAGCAATGCTGGCCCAGACACTGTATATCTGCTGAAGATGACAAGCACGTCCTGTGCGTCTCTTGGGTATGATTGTAAGTTCCGTGTTTATGGGATCTGGTTTCACACACTAGTCCTGCGTACCGTGATATAAGAGGCAGTATTCGCCTACGTGGAGTCTGTTTCCCAAAGTGGCATTGCTATTTGTGTGCTTGTTCCCACGATCCTTTGCACTTAGATCATGAATTATTCCTCGAAAAATGAGCTCAGTTTTCAGGTGGTAATACCTCTCTGCCTCTAGCAAGTCTGTGAAACTTGAACTTCCACCGGCCAATCATCTTTTAGTCCTCGACATGCTAGTTAAAGGAACAATCCACTTTTTTTTTTTTTTTTTAAAAAAGTGCATTTATTATGATTTTGCATTGCAGCCTTCAAAGCATTTCAGCCATGATCGATGAAAGGCGGGTGCAATGCTGTGGCTCCTGCAGGCTCCCCCTCCCACAGAGCATCAATGGACTACAAGTGCGGTGATGTCACTGCTCCTGTGCTCCATTGAGAGCGACAGTCTCTGCCATGGTGTGTTTTTTGAATTCACAGTTGAATGTATGAATGACGTGGCTGTGCTGGTGAAGCTAAGCTACACCAAATTCAAACTTGTCAGGAGCCGGCGGGAAGCACAACCCCCAGATTCTGTAAGGGTGGGGGTTTTATGTTCCACCTTAAATATTCATTTAAAATAAAACATGGACCAAAGGTGGGGTTAGCTTTTACTGAAAACAGAAGTACTGAATTGTACCGAAAATTTAAATTTTTTTTTTTAGTGCTGGCTAGACTTTGGCAAAGCAAAAGCCGTCCTCAGTTTTTAGGCACATCTGTGCATCCTGTGATTGCTTGTTTTTGCATGGCAAGTATAGGGCAGCCTATTCATTTGAATAGGCTGCTGTATGCACAACAAATGCACCAAAGATGATGCAGGTGCGAAAAGTGCAGATCTGCTGGCCGTTGGTGTCACTAATGATTATTGCCACTGCAAGTGCAACATTTGCTTTCCATGAACACATATGGAAATGCACACCTACCTGGAACGTGAATGCTGGCTTTCTCCCGTCAGGGAGATTTCTCATTACTTTCTGCCCTGTACATAGATCAGGAAGCTGGTGTTTTTTTTTCTTCTTCAAAGTAATGGAAATCCTTTCTCAGATCGTTATCACTGCCCCCATTGGAAGATTTCCCCTTTATTCCGTTTTGGTGACAACTCAAATTTCTTGAATTTTCCCTCACTTACAGTCCCAGTGACAATGGTTACTAGGACAAGTAAAGATGGTGAATATCCCCAATGGGGACACAGCAAAAAAAAAAATAAAACATTTTACCGTTCCACATTCTATCCTAAGTTAAGATATTAAAAAAAATGTCTTTTGATGAATTTAACCCAATCTGTCTGAATTTAGCTGCACTGGGTGATAATGGTTAAAGCTGAACTCCAGGTAAAAATAAAAACACTGGAATACATACAGTAAAAGGATGCTGAATGACCTGCCAAAGGAATTGAATTTCTGTCTATTCAGTCCTGAGAGTTGAACAGCTCTGCCACACCGGAACAGCCCTGTTTGGTAGGACAGGAGACCACATTTTTTCCTCTGTTGCACTTAAAGCGGACTTCCAATTGAATAAAAAAAAAAAAAATCAGTTTTTGTAGCTGCTGTCTTTCAAATACAGACACTCACCTGTCCCTCGATCCAGCGGTGTCCTCACACTAGCTGGGTTGACTGACCATCCTGTCTCCTTGGCGCCAGCATCTTCAGTGTGGGCACCCGGCTGTGACAGCTTGCGGCTTCACAGCCGGGTGCCCACTGCGCATGTGCAAATAGCGCTGCGCTTTGTGAATGACCCCTTCGTCATCTGGGACCTGTCACGTGTCTGAGAAGACTACGGCAAGGGGGGGGGGGGGGGGGGGAGGACAACTTCTGCTTCCGATTGCCTTAGGCTATCGAAGTGGGAGCGGGTACCTGTAAAATTTGGGAACCGGCTCCCCAAAGGTTCCAATCCTTAATGGTGAGCGGGGGACAAAGGCTTAAAGTTGAACTTCCCCTTTTAGGTGGAGCTCCGCTTTAAGTAATGTCCCTCCTCCAGCCTGTGACTGGACAGTGAAAGGAGAAGCAGCACACTGATGGGGACACTGCTTCTGATCCCCTGTACCCCGACACCTCAAAATAAGTGAGGCTCCCTATCATAGTGAAAGGCCAATAGTAGGATGCACAAGAGCATAGGGTAGATCACCAAGGGTATTAAAATCCCAGGGTACTCCACAAGGACCAGAGGCGGCAGTATGCAGGTACCTAGGGGTGCCATCATTTCAAAGTGCATGACGTGTAGACTAAACTTCGTGTTAAAATATTCATCAAGTAGATTTGGGCTTTTTTTTTTGACAAATGAGTACCTTGCCACCCTGGAATAGCACTGCTGATTGTGCAGCCTGCATGCAGTTTTTAGAGCCTCTTCAGCACTCCTATGAATAATTACTGGGCTGTGTTCACAAGCTGCAGTCAAGTAGGCGGAGTCTGCTCATCCTGACTGTCACACTCAGTCATTGAGAGGCAGACTCCGCCCACTTGTCTGTAGCTTGAGGACACATCTCAGCACTATTCATAGAGACAAAGAGGAGGGACACGCCAAACATTGAACATATACAATTCAGTGTGACAGTGCTGCTCCAGGGCGGCAAGATACTTAAGGATTGGTTGACAATTAGCCCTCCTAGGTCATGTTTACCCTTTTTTTTGTTTGTTTTATAAATACAGAAGTATACTTTTCCTATACAAAAAAGTAAATGATGATAGTTGCCTTCCAGTATCTGTACCGCTATTTGTAGACACTATTACTTTCACATAAACCTATTCATTTACACGTATTGGGATTTTTTTTTTTTTTTTTTAGCAAAGACACGTAGCAGATTACATTTTGGCCTAAATTTGATTTTTGACATTTTAAAAGTCAAAAATATTTTCTCAAAATTGTTGTTTTTTTTTGTTTATAGCACAAAAAATAACGCAGAGGCAATCAAATACCACCAAAAGAAAGCTCTATTTGTGGGGAAAAAAAGGCGTAAATTTCATTTGAGGGCAGTGTTGCATGACCGCGCAATTGTCAAAGTAATGCAGCTCTCTCCTCCTTTAGAGGGTAAGTGGTTACTCTCTACTGGGGTTTTTATCTTTTGTAAACAAACAAAAAAAAAATTTGAAAAACAAACATTTTTCTTAGTTTCTATTATAAAAATTTTCAAACAGGTAATTTTTTACTTTCACTGATGTCTCCTAGATTGTAAGCTCCGAGGAGCGAGGCCCTCCTCACCCTCTTGTAATGAACTATATTGTCTCCCATTATATTGTAAAGCGCTGAGCAAACTGTTGGCGCTATATAAATCCTGTATAATAATAATGTGCGCTGTTGAGGCTACACTGGTGGGCACAGATTTGTTAGCACTGATGGGCACTTTTGGGGCTGTACTGATAATCAGTGCCCTGATTATCAGTGTAGATGTCTCCATTCACATTTAAAAATGGAAAATAGTGCGGTGCTTAAATATATACATATAAAACAAACGTATGAGGAATATATACTGTGATGTAATCAACAGGAATCCATATTAATATGCATTACATCAAAAACCAATGTCGTGGAAAAGTCCCATAAATACATGCAGATGATGATATACTGAGTGCAATCTCAACGATGAACATGTGAATAGTTCTAGAATCAAGTGCACATCATAAGGACCCCAGCGTGAAGTAATAATAATCCGGTGGTGTGCGAAGGAATAGTAGGGTTGCAAACTCACCAGAAGCGCAATGCTAATGTGCATTAGACATATAAATCAGCCTGAGGATCTCCCTTCTCATGGAGTACCGCCTGGTATGGGAACCTCCTCCTCTGTCAGTCTGCATGTTAAATGGTGTCAGAGGACCTTTATCTGGGCTGCGTTGCAATATGGTCTGGTCGCAGGAAAGATTCCCTCCTCTGGGCTGGAAAATCGCACATGGGGTCCTGTCACTTCTCCACCAGGGACACGGACCATGCCATATTCAGCTCCATTCACATTTGCTGGTTATCGACAGTAGTTTTCTCAAGCTGTAACAGCATGAGGAATGTACTGCCGATAACCGGCAAGTGTGTTTACAACGTGATCAGCTGTGTTTGGACACAGCTGACCACATGGCAAAAAGGCCGCTGTGATTGGCCCTTTACTATGACGTGATCAGATGTGTCTAAAGGACACAGCAATCACAAAGAGGGGTGGGGGACGTGCGTGGTTCTGGGAGGACGTCATAACACAACCTCCCAGAACTGAACGACCGCGCTGACATTTGGCTATAGCGCGGTCAACAAGTGGTTAAACCGGTTGTACAGACATGAAGAATGCATATCCCTCTATAGGGAGTACTCAAAATTGAGACGAGTACAAAGTGTAATTTCTTTCTGCTGCTTCGTTCCTCTGCTATCAGCACGAATCACTCCTGACAAGAGAAAAAGGGGTGATGGGGAGGGACCTCCAGCACACAGCCTGTGTTTGACAGCCTCAGGTCTGTTGCGGTGTGAAGGGGGATGTGTCCCTTCCCTCCAATCAGCTCTCAGAACTCTCCTCACTGAGCTCTGCAGTGTGTAATTTCCACCCCCTGCTCTCTGGAAGTTTAGACAAGCGTTAGAAAATTCTGGACTTTGGATGTAGAGGAGAGAAGACTGATAATACAGATAAATAGATACAATGTATGTAGGATGATTTCTTTCATCTCTGTGTATCACCTGAGGCTAATCACTTCTGGGTATGTAGAAAGGTTTACAACCACTTTAACCCTAGGTTCACACCGAAGTATATTCTGCAGCATTTTACAGAAACACGGTACAGTCCATTTAACATGATTTCCTATGGGACAGGTTCACATCTCTGCGTTTTAACCCGGTGGAAAGGGTCAGGGACTTTTTTTAATGCAAAAAGTTGTGTTTTTGGTTCTATAGACTTCTATGGAAATGCTGCAGGAAAGCATGTATTGCGTTTTTAATGTTTTGCGTTTTAAATCTGCCTAGCAACAAGAAAAAAAACACGTCAAATCGCAGGTGCAAAAACGCAATGCAGGAATGGCCCAAATGCAACCTGCATAGGTGTGAACCTAGCCTAAAGGAGGCCCACAGCATTCAGAAAATGCCCCCACCCAAATTATTGCATTCTGCACACCATTCACTGCGGTTTGTGGCTCTTTATTGAGTATGCCTATGAGGGGAGTGGGAGCTGTGTAGACACAGCAGTGCTAACATGGTATTTTCAGAGTAATGAAAGGCAGTGATTGTTATGAATGGTCATCTTGCTCCGCAGTTCACAAAGGAGCTTTGCGTGATTGCAGGTGCTGGGTTCACACTATTTCTGACCTGGCTGGGATCCAGCTAATCCGCCCTGGGAGTAAATGCATCAACATCTTTGCTCATTCACATAGGCTGTGCTGATGTTATGAAATGACAGCAATAAATATCACGCCATATGGATCGCTGTTTACTACTGTGTGCTTCATTCTTCAGAATGGAGGAACCGTCTCAGTAATACTGAAATCTGATAAGGTTTTTTCACGCACTTTTTATACAATTTTAGGCCAAAATGTATTCTGCTACATGTCTGCTCTCCTAGATTGTAAGCTCCAAGGAGCAGGGCCCTCATATCCCTCTTGTATTGTCTCCCGTTATATTGTAAAGTGCTGAGCAAACTGTTGGCGCTATATAAATCCTGTATAATAATAATAATAATACAATGCCTATCTGGATGTCTCTTTGTGATCCCAACTGCCGTGCAACAAGATCATTATTAAAGATTATTGTGAAAACTGCATGGGCCCATTGAGAATAATGCGTTTCTTAAACTTGAGCGTTGTCGCTATACAGGAATTGAGCGGTAAAACACGCAGGTGTGAGTGAAGTCTAAAGATGCAGCATGTCTGCATTTTTACATAGTTCAATGGACTGCATTGCATCCCAGTTTGCACCGGTGTGATTTATCTATTTTCTATGGGGCTCATTTATGCCTATTCAATGTGATTCCATGCAACTTGGAAAAAAGGTGCAGGTGCTTCTTGTGACAATGTGTGTTTTTGGCCCTATAGACCTCAATGGGAGGGCTAAGAAAATGCATGAACATCCAGATACACAGGTGTGAACCCAGCCTCTAGGCAGCATTCACATGGGCATTTATCCATGCTGCAAATTCCAGAGGCAGGATTTCTACTGATTTCTGCCACTTGGATTGACAGTTGCATGTGGATAGCTGGGGATGCCAAGCCTGCACACTGCAATGACAGGCTGTCAGTGGCCTCAGCTATTTATTATTATTACTATACAGGATTTATATAGCGCCAACAGTTTGCACACTAACAGTACAGTTACAATACTATTCAATACAGGAGGAATAAGAGGGCCCTGATTGTTAGAGCTTACAATCGAAAAGGGAGGGTCAAGTGACACAAAAAGTAATAACTGTGGGGGATGAGCTGATGGAGAACATAAAAGTACAGTTGTCAGGTACAGGCAGGTTAGGCCTCTCTGAAGAGAGCATCTGTGAAGAGCAATTTTCAAGTCTTGCCACAGATTCTCAATTGGATTTAGGTCTGGACTTTGACTGGGCCATTCTAACACATGAATATGCTTTGATCTAAACCAGGGGTCTCTGAGCTATGGCCCTCCAGATGTTGAGGAACTGCAAGTCCCATGAGGTCTTGCAAGACTCTGAAAGCCCAGGCAAGACTCCAAAAGGAAGAGGCATGCTGGGACTTGTAATACTTCAACAGCTGGAGGGCCATAGTTTGGAGACCCCCTGATCTAAACCATTCCATTGTAGCTCTGGTTGTATATTTAGGGTCATTGTCCTGCTGGAAGGTGAACCTCTACCCCAATCTCAAGTCTTTTGCATACTAACAGGTTTTCTTCTAAGATTACCCTGTATTTGGCTCCATCCATCTTCCTATCAACTCTGACCAGCTTCCCTGTGCCTGTTGAAGAAAAGCATCCCCTCAATATGATGCTGCCACCACCATGTTTCACGGTGGGGATGGTGTGTTCAGGGTGATGTGCAGTGTTAGTTTTCTGCCACACATAGCATTTTGCTTTTTAGGCCAAAAAGTTCCATTTTGGTCTCATCTGACCAGAGCACCTTCTTCCACATGTTTGCTGTGTCCCCCACATGGCTTCTCGCAAACTGCAAACAGGACTTCTTATGGCTTTCTTCTTGACACTCTTTTATAAAGGCCAGATTTGTGGAATGCACAACTAATAGTTGTCCTGTGGACAGATTCTCCCACCTCAGCTGTGGATCTCTGCAGCTCCTCCAGAGTTACCATGGGCATCTTGGCTGCTTCTCTGATTAATGCTCTCCTTGCCCGGCCTGTCAGTTTAGTTGGACGGCCATGTCTTGGTAGGTTTGCAGTTGTACCATACTCTTTCCATTTTCCCTCACAGAACAGCTGTACTGAGATTAAATTAGACACAAGTGGACTCTATTCACTAATTAGGTGACTTCTGAAGGCAATTGGTTCCACTAGATTTTAGTGAGGGGTATCAGAGTAAAAGGGGCTGAATACAAATGCACGCCACACTTTAGATATTTATTTGTAAAAAATTTTGAAAAAAATTTATCATTTTGCTTCCACTTCACAATTATTTGCCACTTTGTTTTGGTCTATCACATAAAATCCCAATAAAATACATTTACGTTTTTGGTTGTAACATGACAAAATGTGGAAAATTTCAAGGGGTATGAATACTTTTTCAAGGCCCTGTATCTGCTCGCTGCTGTCATTTGCAGTGGCAGGAATCGGTAGATTCCTGCCACTGGGATTTGCAGCATGGCTAAACTTTCGTGCAAATTGTGCCTAAATTCCAATTCCATGATTCAGACTAAATCTGTTCATTTTAGGGGGCAAGAATTAGGAGAAATACTTACCTTATTTCATGCTGAAGCAAGGTCACTCCAGCAGTGTGACCGGTTGTACAAAGCCTCCTTTCTAAGGCACTCCCAGCGACGGTCACATTTCTGCCTGCTCCACATACAATGCAGAGATAATAACTCTACATTGTACATGATGACACCATAGGAGCGCCCGAGGGAGAAGAGTGCCGGAGATGATCAACATCTCCCCCTAGACCTATAAAGCATTTAACCCTTGCAGTGCAGAGGTCTAATCTCTGAAATTGGGCTAAAAAAAAAAAAAAAGTAATCCTCAAGATGCTCTAACAATGCATCTTACAGCTTCTATACAACTTACACCACCACAAACACATTTTAGCATGCAGGCTGGTGTGAATGAACCCTAAGGCTGGTGCACAACTAACTGCTGAGGCGAGAAGCGTTAAAACACAAATATGTTTTCACATGCCTATGTACGCTGCCTTAGGCAGTCCATTTGAATGGGCTGACACGCACCTCAGTAGCCCAGAAAGTGGACCTGCACCTTTTTGACAGCACACCATACTGCAAACGTTTATTCAGCTGGGATGCTTTCAAAATGAATGGCACATAATTACACCATTGCAAGTAGTATAAGGTGCAGTAGTGGCTAAATGGTTAGCACTTCCGCCTGGCAGTACTAGGGTCGTTGGTTGGAATCCCAGCCACGGCACCACCTGCCTGGAGTTTGCATGTTCTCCCTGTGCCTGCGTGGGTTTCCTCCGGGTACTCCGGTTTCCTCCCACCCTCCAAAGACATTCTGGTAGGTTAATTGTATCCTGTCTAAATTGTCCCTAGTATGTGTATGTATGAATGTGAGTTAGGGACCTTAGATTGTACACCCCTTGAGGGTTAGGGACTGATGTGAATGTACAATATATATGTAAAGTGCTGCGTAAATTGACGGCGCTATATAAGCAACTGACATAAATAAATAATGTACGCAGGCGTGTGTGTTCCCATGATGCGGTAATGTGAATGGGGTCTGAGACTGCATCCACACTTGTGCAGGACACACAAAAAAAGCAAGTGTTGTGCTTGCATTGTTAATGGCACCTCAAACGTGATAGAAAAAACGGATGATCACAATATATGCAAATCTAAAAAAAAAAAAAATATTTCTGTGCCACATTTGTCACATGTAGGCCAGCCCATTGAAATTAATGGGCTGCCTTATGATCGCATACAGAGAACGCACTACATAGTGTGAATGGGGCTAAGGGCTTGTTTACACCAGATGCAGCTGGGTGTTTTTATGCAGTATCAACTCAGAGGCATGAAAAATGAATGTATTTCAATGGGTTTACACCTTTGCAGTATTTTCACGCGTGTTTACAAAGTACAGCATGCTGCATTTTTCCACGCTGTAAACCTACAGTACAACAAATGCACGTGATTGCATGCACATTTATTTATTTCAGGTACTTATATAGCGCATCAATTTATGCAGCACTTTACATATATAATGTACATTCACATCGGTCCCTAACCCTCAAGGGGCGTACAATCTAAGGTCCCTAACTTGCATTCATACATACACATACTAGGGCCAATTTAGACAGGAGCCAATTCACCTACCAGCATGTCTTTGAAGTGTGGGAGGAAACCGGAGTACCCGGAAGAAACCCACGCAGGCACAGGGAGAACATGCAAACTCCAGGCAGGTGGTGCCGTGGTTGGGATTCAAACTGACAACCCTAGTGCTGCCAAATGCATCTAAACTCAACTTAGTAAAAAAAAAAAAAAAAAAAAATATATATATATTTCCAAAAACTGCATGTAAACGCACACGCAGAAAGGCATAGTAAACACCGAGATTGTGGTGTAAACGAGCTCTAAGTCACCAGTCGCACTGCTGCGTTTTAAAATTGCACATTTTGTGTTCAAATTCACCCTGATTTCAAGTGTGATTTCTAAAGACTTTATTGCTACTTGTGAAGATTTTCAGCGATTTCTTGCAATTTGCAGTGCGATTCCCATTGTATGTGAAATCGCAACAAAACTCAAACAAAAATTGCAGAAAAAGTAATGCAAGAACTACATTAGAAATCACGCTGCAGGAAATCACACGTTAAGACACTGACATTCTCAGGTGTGATTTCAATTCGCAAATTGCACCTGAAGTTGCCCCGGTGTAACTGAACACTGAAGCACAGGAAGCAATAGACAGGGATGGATGCTACAAATAAAATAGAAAACTATAAATAGAAACAATGTTTTGTAAACATAAATACATGTCAATATCAATAATTATGATCAGAATGACACACACATATATATATATATATAATATATTGATATAAGAGTTCTATAATTTTTATATTTCCTCTTTTTGGGAAATTGTATTTTAGTAATAAAGAAGCCGGTTGGGAAGCTGGAGATCAGATTGTCTGGGACGGACTCATGGGGTGGCCTAGCTGAGCACTACCTTGGCTGGAGGGGAGTCCCAAGCTCTGCTTTCCTCCTCTTCTCTTGGCCAAGGTTGGGTGGGTCTCAGACAGACCTCTGTTCTTTCTCAGCCTTCCACACATCACATGACAGGAATACCGGCGGGGCCTCGCCCTCCATCCCCCTCCTTCTTCTTGTCTGCTTCACAGCTCTGGAATCCAGTGAGCTAGAAGAGCTGGCTACATTCCTGACACAAGCCTTCTCCCTGGGGAAGGTGGGGGAGGCAGCCTTACATCCTGCCCTCTTTAGGAAGATGTGGAAGGAAGAAGGGAGGGGGGAATGTATTGTCCTGTTTGGGAAATCTTAACCCCTTCTTGTGGTACCGATGCGACACATAAAGAGGTTATGGAGAGCCGCGCGTCGCTGTTAACCATCACGCCACGTGTGCGTGCATTTCATTAAGTATCCACATTATATAAGCCATAGAGCAATACCTACAGTACAGTAATAATGTCCATACACACTTCAATAAATGATCAATTTTTATTTTCCTATTGATCTCTTCCAATAGGAATAATGAATCTATAGTAATCAGCCCCTGCAATTAGTATGCCTCATGCAAAGAAGTGGATTTCATTCAGTAGTTAAGATACGATCGTAAATTGTCATTTGCATCTCTTGTTTCCACCGTGTATTCTCATTATCGGATCAATCAAAAGGTGATCATATTCATGAACAATGTGTCCTCAGTGCTGCCAATCAATTTTCCAGCCTGGCCAATCAACTCAGTTTGGTCAATTCTGATTTTAATTACGTCCAAATCGCTCGGAAGGGAAGTTATGGCTATTCGATTGTTTGCAGATTTGATTGCTTCGATTGATTCCCACATCGATCGGATCGAAAACATTTAAGCCACCATAACACAGAGCAGACAATCAGCAAAGTGTTGAATATTGATCAGGGGCGGACTGACAACTCATGGGGCCCCCCGGGCAATAGGGGATCATGGGGCCCCTGTGTCCTTGCCCAAACTCGAAAAAGCCTATGAAAAAGGTACCAGGGGCATCCCATGGGGCCCCCTACTGACCCCGGGCCCTCGGGCAGTACCCGAGTTTCCAAATAGTCAGTCTGCCCCTGATATTGATTAAAAGAGAAATTTTTTTCCTGAAATCATACTCTCCTGGGTGACTGTCAGTCTGCTCTGAATCCAACAAGCCCCCCCCTGCACTCAATGGAGCGCTGGGCTGTGGAGGAGGGGGGAGCGGCTGTCTCAGGCTCTCAGAGGATCACTGAGAGGCTGAGCCCAGGTGCCACTCCAGACTCTAGGGTGGATCCCGACTCTAAAGTCGGGATCTTTCCCAGCATGGGCCGGCTGAGTGACATCAGCTGACTTCAGCCTACTGTCAGCTGAAAATGGGTCACCGGAGTGCAGAACAAACTGCACAGGATAAGTACAGCCAAAAGAGCTGTGGCTGTATTTCTCTTTTAAAAATACAACATGGTAGCCAAGTTGTTAGCACTCTGGCCATCTAAAGGACACTGCCTGCATGGAGTTTGTATGTTCTCTTGTCTGGGTGGATTTATTCTGCATGCTCCAGTTTCCTCCCATAATCCGAGAACTACTGGTAGGTTAACCTGTTCCTGCCAGCATAAGGCATATATATGGCAACATGGTGGGTGGCCTTCAGCGATGATGAGCTGCTACATATACAGTATGTGTTCATGGGGCTCAACTGTTGAGAGTGCACTCCTAGTGCACTGACCAAACTGTTACCAGCAGCTCCCCATCACCATTTACAGTTGGGAGCCAGTGGGACATGATCAAAAATTCCAGCTTCTGGTGTTAAGATCCTCCTAAAGAGCTGCCAGGAGGCAGTGGTAAGATTCATTGTCTTTATTCCCTCTTTTGCTCCTAGTGTTTATGTGCATTGCTTTGGTTGGGATAATATATTGTGAGCTTCTAAAGCCAGCTATAAATGGTTTGAATCTCAGCCAGTTCAGCAGGGACCAGCCGAGATTCGAAATATGTATGGTCAGGCTGAAGGTACCCAAGTTCATCGATCAATCAACTTGGGTACAACCAGCCTGTTGGATTTTACATGTGATTATTGCTAGCAGATATTATAGCTGCCGTTATATTTTGCTATTATAGTTTACATTGGGTACGCAAACATGCGGCCTCTCTGAGTCAAGGCCCAGCCAAAGAGTTAACCTACCAGTGTGTATTTGGAGTGTGGGAGGTAACTGGAGAACCCAGAAGAAACCCACACAATTACAGGGAGAACATGCAAACTCCATGCAGTTAGTGTCCTGGTTGGGATTTGAACTGAAAACATCCACACTGTAAGGCAGAAGTGCTAACCACTGTGCTGTTCCCAGTTATTAGGGTTTGGGGTATACAGTATGACTTTTAATTAAAGTGCATCTATACAATCTCATTAAAAGTCTGCTTTTTATGTGTCCATTAACAAATAATCTGAACTGAGACATAGAAATAGTAGAATCAGGTATTCCATACTAAACCCTCAAGATGTTTTTCTCCACCTTATTTTATATGTATGAGAATGGGGAAAAAGGCATCACGCTGTTCACATGTTCCATTGAAGCTGAGATCCTGCGTTCCCACAATACTCTGGGGAAAGCCAATCGCCTGGACTAGTGATTGGGTGGAGACATGCAAAGAAGTAGGAGAGCAGCTGATTAGCATTGACCTCAGTCAGTCTTGGCTGCTACAGCACATGAAGGCCATTGGAAAAGACAAGCTGGTTAAAATTTTATAGTGGATGCTAATCAGACAGCAGAGAACGTGGCAACTCTTCTAGCTGCATCTGATATACACTGCTCAAAATAATTAAAGGAACACTTTGAAAACACATCAGATCTGAATGGGGAAAAATATCATGCTAGATATCTATACTGATATGGACTGGGTAATGTGTTAGGAACATAAGGATGCCCCATCGTTTGATTAAATGAAAATTATCAATCTACAGAGAACTGAATTCAAAGACACCCAAAAATCAAAGTGAAAAAACGATGCAGCATGCTATTCCATTTTGCTGAAATGTCATTGCAGCAACTCAAAATGGTACTCAATAGTTTGTATGGCCCCCACGTGCTTGTATGCATGCCTGATGACGTCGGGGCATGCTCCTAATGAGACGACGGATGGTGTTCTGGGGTATTTCCTCCCAGATCTGGACCAGGGCATCACTGAGCTCCTGTACAGTCTGAGGTGCAACCTGGCAGCGCTGGATGGACCAAAACATGATATCACAGAGGTGTTATATTTATTTATTTCAGGTTATATTGGATTTATGTTAGGCGAATGTGGGGGCCATTCAATGGTGTCAATTCCTTCATCCTCCGGGAACTGCCTGCATACTCTCACCACGTGAGGCTGGACATTGTCGTGCACCAGAATGAACCCAGGGCCCACTGCACCAGAGTAGGGTCTGATAATGGGTCCAAGGATTTTATCCTGATACCTAATGGCAGTCAGGGTGCCATTGTCTAGCCTGTAGAGGTCTGTGCGTCCCTCTATGGATATGCCTCCCCAGACCATCACTGATCCACCACCAAAACAGTCATGCTGAACGATGTTACAGGCAGCATAACGTTCTCCACGGCTTCTCCAGACCCTTTCATGTCTATCACATGTATTCATGGTGAATCTGCTCTCAGCTGTGAAAAGCTCAGGGTGCCAGTGGTGGAGCTGCCATTCTGGTGTTCAATGGCAAATGCCAATTGAGCTCTATGGTGCCCGGCAGTGAGCACAGGCCCCAATAGAGGACATCAGCCCCCAGACCACCCTCATGAAGTCTGTTTCTGATTGTTTGGTCAGAGACATTCATACCAGTGGCCTGCTGGAGGTCATTTTGTAGGGCTCTGGCAGGGCTCATCCTGTTCCTCCTTGCGCAAAGGAGCAGATACCGATTCTGCTGATGGGTTAAGGACCTATCCAGCTCTTCTAGAGTAACTGCCTGTCCCTGGAATCTCCTCCATGGTTTTGAGACTGTCCTAGAAGACACAGCAAACCTTCTGGCAATGGCACGTATTGATTTGCCATCCTGGAAGAATTGGACTGCCTGTGCAACAGGTATCGCCTCATGATACCAGTAGTGACACCAGGGGCGGACTGACAACTCATGGGGCCCCTGGGCAATAGGGGATAATGGGGCCCCTGTGTCCTTGCCCAAACTCAAATAAGCCTATGAAAAAGGTACCAGGGTAATCTCATGGGGCCCCCTACTGACCCCAGGCCCTCGGGCAGTGCCCGAGTTTCCAAATGGTCAGTCCGCCCCTGAGTGACACTAACCCTAGCCAAATGCAAAACTAGTGAAAAACAGTCAGAAGAGATGAGTAGGGAAAAAAATGTTAGTTGTCTCCACCTGTAAAACCATTCCTGTTTTCGGGGTCATCGCATTGTTGCCCATCTAGTTCACCTGTTGTTAATTTCATTAACACCAAAGCAGGTGAAACTTAATAAAAAGCCCCTCTGCTACTTTACTGTCAGGATCAATGTCCCAGGAGTTTAACTGACTCGATGCTATACTCTGATACATTTTTTTGAGCAGTGTATAAATAGATGTTACGGGTGTACAGAGAATGTTCTGCTATGTGTCCATTTACAACACTGATGTTTTTATTTGAAATGATGGATTTTTATTATTTTTCCCATGTTTATTCAGTACTGATATATTTATTACTCAGACCTTTACAGAACACTGCTTGAGGCTTGCTGAAAGTCTACTAACAGCTTGTTTAAAACAACAGCACTCCCATTAAGATTTGTGGTAATCACTCCCAGATTGGAGATGAAGGGCTCTTTAAGGGTTCCTTGAAAGCTACTCGAAGCTCTGTAAATTTCTTGTTAACACTTGCTGTGTACATCACTCTTCTGATTTCTATTTATGAACCTAAGTCCATATGAAGAAGACCTCAAATCCTAACACTGGGCTTCCTAGATACAGCTTAGCTGTCTCTACTACTCTAGAGACAAATATAAAATAGCACAAATGAATGAAGCCCTGAATTCATTAAGGCTTCATTCACGTGGCTGTACAGGGGCCATACAGCATGCAGAGCCTGCGTCATTGATCTTCTGGGATCCACAGCCACTCATTAAAGTAATTCTACAGGCTTATTTTTTTAATGAAAAAATAACAAACACATGTCTGTACTTACCTGCTGTGTGCAGTGGTTTTGCATAGAGCAGCCTGGATCCTCCTCTTCTCGTGTGTCCCCCCCCCCCGCAGGCACTCCTGGCCCCTCCCTCCTGTTGGGTGCCCCCACAGCATTCAGCTTGCTATGGGGACCCGCTGCTCCGTGTATCCAATCACAACGCGGCTCAACTGTCTGTTTTTACTGCCCATGTGAGAAATCCCTTATGCATGAATTTTAGCCCCCGCTAAACAGGTAATGAACCTTAAAGGATAAGTTCACATTTTAAAAAAGTAATAAATGCTAACTTTTTTGCAGGTAAAAACTATGTGCATTTATTATTTTTTTTGGAGCCTGCAGAGCATTGTTCCCACTATCAGTAGATCAAGGTTGCTGCAGACACTCAGGATAGCTGTCTTTCCCTACTTCCAATACAGGCAGGCAGTTACCTGAGAGCAGGAAGATCAATGAACTACCTTGAGCACTCATCAGAGTCCTCATAGTTCATTGAGAACTACAAATCGACAGCGGCAATGGCTGACTGTAGTCATTCATTGAAAACTGTGAAAGGTTAACCGCTTCCCGTCCACCCTATAGCAGAAATACTGCTACAGGGCGGCACGGGTGCGTAAAATCACCTATATATATGTGATTTTCCATTTCCGGTTAGGGGGCGTGCGCATGCCCTACCCATGCCACCATTCGCTTTTGCAGCTGTCAATCACCAGGTCCTAGCTGGTGATTACTCCTCGGAGCCCGATGATTGCCAAGCATCTCCGTCAGGAGGAGAACTGTTTGTAAACAAAACCGTTCTCCTCCCTGTCAGCTCGTGCACACTGCTTTGGATGGCTGTGCACAGCCCAGCCATCCAAAGCAGTGTGCTTACAGTGAAGCACAAACACACAGCCCACATAGTAAAATACACCCAGCACACAGTTAACCCCTTTGATTGCCCCTCATGTTAACCCTTCCTGCCCAGTGCCATTAGTACAGATTTTATTTTTAGCAAAGACATGTAGCAGAATACATTTTGGCCTAAATTTATGACAGAATGTGATTTTTTAAATTTTTTTACTGGACAAAGTCAGAAATATTGTTTTTTTTCTCAAAATTGTTGGTCTTTTTTTTTTATAGCGCAAAAAATAAAAAACGCACAGGTGATCAAATACCACCAAAAGAAAGCTCAATTAGTGGAAAAAAAGGACGTACATTTAATTTGGGTGTAGTGTTACATGACTGCACAATTGTCAGTTAAAATAATGCAGCTCCGTAACACAAAAAATGGCCTGGTCAGGAAGAGGGGTAAATCCTCTGGAGTGCAAGTGGTTAAGCTCTTCCCTAACTGGTGTGGAGGGGGACTGCAAAGAAGGCACCTTAGGGTCCTAACGGTAAAGTCAACCTGTTTATTTGCCCAGTATGATCTTAATAGAGATTCACTTTAATGGTGGATAATAAAGGATTTGTTGATGCTTACCTTCCAAATACTTGCAGCTTTTCTATGATTAAGCACCCTGTGCATGAAAAGAGCAAGAGGATCTCTACTGTGATGTTTATGCCAATTATTATGAATGAATAAAGAAGCTGCAAGTATTTGGCCTGTGTGCAGTCATCTTATTATTTATTATCCATGGATTAACAATGACAAGCTGGACTTGTATTCAACTTTTTAGCAGACAAGTGTGGACCGACCTAGACAGCATCTGTTAACTATTCACTTTAATGGTGCAAGTTCTGGGGATGTGATTCTTATCTTTACTTCACCAACTAGTGAGTCACTGACATGAAATAAATATGCGTAGCTGAAGTTTAGACTTCTCTGGGTGCATGATTGTTCCAGAGCTGTGAATCCAGGATCAGGATAATGGCCCTAGAGCAGGGGTAGGCAACCTCTGAGAGGTAGAGAGCTACCTAAACAACATTTATTATAGGTACTTATATAGCGCTGTCAATTTCCACACTGCTTTACATACATATATTGTATATTCACAGCAGTCCCTAACCCTCAAAGTGTGTGTAATCTAAGGCCCCTAAATGTCATCCATACACATACTAGGGCCAATTTAGACAGGATCCAATTAGCCTACCAGCATGTCTTTGGAGTGTGGAAGGAAACCAGAGTACCCAGAGGAAACCCACACAGGCAGAACATGCAAACTCCAGGCAGGTGGTGCCATGGTTGGGATTTGAACCAATGACCCTAGTACTGCCAGGTGGAAGTGCTAACCATTTAGCCACTGTGCTAAACAACATGAAAACCACAACATGAAAGAGATCAAAGTTCAAAAAGGTTTGGTGCCATTTTTTTAAAAACCTTAACTAGCAAGGCTAACTAAATAGTGAGGAAAACTTAAAAAAATGATAAAAACAAGTGTGACTGTAAAAATATAAAGTTAGCCTAACTTAAAAGTGGATTGTGTCAGTCAGCAGGGCAGTGTATGGAATCAGGGCACTGGATGGTGTCAGTAGGGCAATGGACAACTGTCAGTAGGGTAGTGGACGGTGTCAGTAGGGCAGTGGACGGTGTCAGTAGGGTAGTGGACGGTGTCAGTAGTGCAGTGGACGGTGTCAGTAGGGTAGTGGACGGTGCAGGGGTGGACTGACAAATCATGGGGCCCCCGGGCAGTAGGGGATCATGGGGCCCCTGTGTCCTTGCCCAAACTCAAAAAAGCCTATGAAAAAGGTACCAGGGGTATCTCATGGGGCCCCCTACTGACCCCGGGCCCTCAGGCAGTGCCGGAGTTTCCAAATGGTCAGTCTGCCTTTGGGCGGTGGACAGTATCAGACGGTATTAGTAGTTTTTTTAAATTACTTTTTACAATGTTATTATTTTTTAATTTATTACTCCCCCCCACAGCAGTGTCCTCTGCCCCCCCCCCCCCCATGATTGTTTAGGGCTGCTCAGTGTTTCATACACTGCTGCCCTGTTGCTTCCCCCTGTCTTCTAGAGTAGTGTTTCTCAACCTTTTTTTAGTCAAGGAACCCTTTAAAATGATTGTTAATCTTCTCAAGGCACCCTTTAAAATTCAGCAAAATCTCAAGGCACTCCATTCTAAACTGTAAAAAACTATTCTACACACATCCAGTACACCCGAGGTGATTTATTCTTCCAAAGCAAATACACCTTTGCACAGTGATATTGACTAGTATTCCATTGTGTCTCTCTGTTTCTCTCCCTAACTCACTCTGCTAATGTGACTCCAGTGCTGACGGAGAGGGACAAACAAGGATAATGTGCATGCACCCCAACGTCCTCCTCCATAACTGGTGATGTCATTGGTTGTTAGGATGCAGGCAGCTAGAAGGTCAAAAATGTGCACAATGTAAATCGGTGGCTTTGTGTACTAAAAGGCAGGATTGATGCACCTGCTGGCTTGTATACAATTTTTGGACATTTTGCCAAGGCACCCCTGAAGAAGCTTGAAGGCACACCAGGGTAGAAAGGTTCTAGAGGATTCTAGAAGCATCGTGGGAGGAAGAATATTTACGGCACTCCAGCAACTCCCTGGGAGGTGTGCCCAGTAGGTGATGAGAGAGCCTATAAATAGTCTGAGGCTTGAGCAGCAGGGTGCAGTGTTCCTTGGTCAGGCCCTGCAGGAGGAGACCTCTGTGTAGGGGCTTTGCCCTTGGTACAAGACCTCAGAAGAAGAAGCTTCTAGGAAAACACAGAGGTCTTAGCTGGGGGCATTTTTGCAAGTTCAAGTCCAGGGATCAAGTTGGGTCTGGAGAAGCTCACTGGAGAGAGCCAAGAGGAAGTTAGTGGGAAAGAGTCCAGTTATCCTTCAGTGGTGTGAGTCTACATCTCCTTCACTAGGAAGCCTTGTGGATATCGGCAGGAGGCAACCAATGATCCTATGGCTTTATGAGTAAGTGACCCCAGTGCTGAAGGGTAGTGACTGTGTGTACCTTTTAACTCTGGAAGGAGTACAAGTCACCATCAGCATAGAGATCCTGTGGGACAATCCTTGTTTTGTACCGTGCAACCAGAAGTGAGGTGTCCTCAGATTGTTCAGTTCTCCAGTTTATTAGGGTATCCCATTCTCCCTATCTCTATACAAGTTCACTGTTCCCATCAAAAACCCAAAAAGAAACTCCAAGACAGTTCTTTGTTTCAGTGGATCACAGTCCACCATTATCAAAACATAAATATTTATCATCATGAAGCAATGACATTTCTTGATAAGATGACATCTGACATCACAATGACATCATCCCTAGCTTGTACTGCTTCTTAAATACAAAAGTCTTGCAGAGCCGGCTGGAGCTTATGCACAGATGTTTCTATGACATGAAAATATAGCCGAGCTTCCCAGGAAGTCATCACGTCAATACGCCTGAGCAAAGCAGGTAGTACGCATGGTGATTTCACTGACAACGGGATGCTAATCCATCGCCTGGCATGACATGACGCGTTCACACTGTTCCTTTTCCAGGCATTGGTGGATGGGCGACAGAACAACGACTGACATACGACTTCTACTACTGCTAGCTACACAATTACCTCTTTGCGTTATTGTGGTTAACCCTTTCAGTATCCACCCGTATTTTGCACTATTTTCATTAACCAGCAGTGTTCAGTGGTGATGTCATCATGAAATACATAACAACCTTGTGATGGATTTCACTGGCACATGTTGTTATAAATGTGTGTGACTGCGTGATTTATCAAAATGGCATAAATAAAAGGTTAACCAATAAAAAGGCTTGTTTAGTTGCTATTGGCAGCAGATTCAGGTTTGTGCTCATTTTCTGTTCTCCCGTTTTAGTGAATAAGCCCCAATGTGTTCAGATATTCACTTGTACCTTCAACAGGGCTGATTGGAAATCCTGGTGGTATGTCAGTAAAACTGGTCATAGATGGATTGAAATTCATCCGGTTCAATGGGGACTAGTGTGATTTTTATCCATGTGTGGCCATTCGACAGAAGCCAATCGTTGCAAAAGATCGTTGGTCTTTGAGAAACTGATCATTATATTTTGATAGCACTGTGTTCCGCTGTCAGACTACATGTCCCAGTGAGGGGGGGGGGGGGTTCTCTATCCACCCCGTTTGTGTGGATAGAGGAATTTTTTCAATTTTTCCCCATTGGTTGAACAGCAAAAAAACTAGAAATTTCGGTGGCCAAAATGTTTCGGCCGAAAACACCCCTTTCAGCTGTTGCCAAAATGAAAAAAAGCACCGATACAGGTGCCAAAAAAACCTCACCCATCGTCGTCGCCACCACCGCCGCTGCCAGGTAGTTCTCAGCCTTACCTGAGAAGCCATCGATGGCCACCACTCATCTCTATGCCCTTGGAGGACCGGAGCAATGTCACTTCCCGTTCCGGCTATTTTTTTTTAAAGCACTAGATGAATGCTTTTTTTTTTATCTAAAACTTTACATTGCAGAGGAGCGATGTGGAGTCTTATTGACCCCAAATCTCTCCATAAAGAGAACATGTCACTAATTATTTCTATCACAAGGGATGCATGCATTCCTTGTGATAGGAATAAAAGTGATTAAATTTTTTTTTTAAAGGGACAGTGCAAAAAAAAAAAAAAAAAAATTTAAATAAATTTAAAAAAATTAAAAAATAAATTTTAAAGTGCCCCCGTCCCCCCGCGTTCACGCATAGTGATGAACGCATACGTAGGCCATGCCCACATATGTAAACGGTGTTCAAACCACACACATGAGACCTTCTCTGTAACTTTACACTGCTAACCTGTAGAACTTTTTACAGCATCACCCATGGAGATTTTTAAGTACCACAGTTTCACGCCATTCCACGAGCGTGCGCAATTTTAAAGCGTGACATGTTGGGTATCTGTTTACTCGGCGATAACATCCTCTTTCATATTTTACAGAAAAATTGGGGTATATATTATTTATTTATTCATTTTTTTAATCAGTTTAATTTTTCCAAAAAATATATATTCACTTTTAAAAACTGCACATTTCGGTTTTTAGCGAAGTGCATTTTGAATTTTTGTTTTCGGCACCAGAATTTTCATTTCGGTGCACCACTAAAAAAAACTACTCATCTATGGCCAGTTTACGTTTGTATGTCTTTGTATACGGTGAGCTGGCAATATTTGCACTTTGACTGTGTGGAGTTTTTCTGTTCTCTCCCTCCGACTAAAGGGCAGCTGTTATTTTCCTTCATCTGCTTCCTCTAGCGTGCAAAGTCTCGCTCATAAGCTGAAAGACAGGTTCAGACTCTGGAGAATATAGAAAGTAGCCAAAAGGAAGTACAGAAAGGATTATAACAATTGTAATAACTGAAAGTGACATTTCAAAAAGGTGAGCAGGAAAAAAATAATAAATATATAGGAATACCCAAATACTAAATGGAGGTAATACATGGCATAGACATAAGCAGAATCAGTTAAGGCCCAGTTCACACTGCGTATAGTGGGAATGTACGTTCCTGCTCCCATTTTTTGCACATTTTTTGTGCATTTTCATGTGTAAAATGAATGGGTTTTCCTTTGCAGGACAAAAGTGCCAAAGAAGCTTTAACACCTTTGTGGGCGTGGAGCATTGCACGGTTTTTTCATTGCATATCTTCATGTTTGTGGCATGTTTGCTGTGCGACAAAACACACATCTGCTAACCGCATTTGGGGTGCTCTTAACAATTAATGGCACTGCAAGCACAAAAAACATTTGCTGCATACTTTTCACGTTTTCGAAATGTGCAGCAAAATGCGCTTTCTGTTGTGCATTCAGGAAACACAGAGTGTGAATGGGACATGAATCTAAAGTAGTCCTGGACAGCAGATCTGTACCCAATGACATCAAGAGAAAATCACAGATCTGTTTAAAAAGGAATTAGGCTACATTTACTTGGTCGCACTGGGGCAACCAGGGGTGGCCGCCAGCAAGAAGCAGTAGATTCTCTATGGTGGTTCTAAAAGCTGCCTGCACACATTGTGTGTGAACAGCAGCAGCTGTCAGCGGTGGCTGTCAGGTTTGTACTCATACAGTTTGCATGTAGCCACTTATCTGAGCCGTTACATGCAAATAGAGCCCCTGGCTGACCCTGTGTGCCATGTGAATGTAGAATTAGAAAGTGTGGTAGTATTGGTGAGTATTGGTAGCCCACCCTCACAGCCTAGTCTCTGCAAATGTTTCATTTCCATTATCCCTTCTCTTTCTGTATGTGGATGATGGCTCTGTGATGATACCGACCAATCAAAAGCCATCTAGCCCGTACTGTCACCCCTGCACTGAGAGGAGAGAAAGCCGCTGGGATTTCAACTCCCCAGCTTTTTCTTCTGTGACAGCATGGGATTGGTCCAGGGAGGTTTCTAGCACCTGTGTGAACTCAGGCTATGACAATCCTGGGTTCACAAAAGTGCAGTGGGGAAACCACATGAGATTTGGGCAGAAATCGCATTCCTGTTCAAATTGCATGCTATCCTTTGCAGTGCAATTTGCGATCATACATTTTGTGTGGACGCAAATCACACTGCAAAGTATCGGTTTCAGGTATTGAGAGTACTATTGGATTGTGTGTATCCCTAGTATACGCTATAAGAAAATTGGGCAAACGACCCTCCAATTTTCCTCAATGTTTCATAGCAAGTTAAACCTGAGGCGAGGATACTACTAATTGTATGTCACCGCTCAAATGACAAAGGCTTTTTTTTTTTTGATGTAGAAACGTAGTGTAGATAATTTTGTTTATTGTGTCTGATCATGCGCAGTCTTTCGTATCTGATGTTTCTCATACAAAAACAGTACACAATAAATGAAAAACGTTAGTTCTGTTCACGTGCGAGAAAAACTCTGGAGTTTATCCCTTCGGGAATTTTCATTTGGAAAGTCTGAATTGGATGTTGAAAGTTGTGTACACACTATACGAAAATACGAATCATTCCTCATACGGTATTTTTCTTTTTGGTTCAATAGACTTCGATAGACACGTGGCAGAAATGCATATAGCACATTTTGGGGGTTTTTTTTTGCAAATAGGAAAGTATTAACTTTGATGCCACTTTGGATGCGTGTGACTTTGAGGCAACTTTACACTATCTGGCGCTAAAGGAGCATCAAAGTCGCACCCATCCAATGTCGCATCAAAGTGTGTACTAGGGATGCACCAAATCCAATACTTTCCTTTTGGCAAAAAAACAAAAAACGGATCTCTTGTGGCATTTCTCTCCCTAGGGATGAGCGATCAAGTCCCACTTTTATTATGATGAGCCTTCTGTTCTTGCCTACCATGTGAGTGGCCATTTGTGAGTTTTATTAAAGCTTTTGTTAAGATTTTTTTTTAAATGCCGTTTTCCAGTGCCAAGCAGTCACTTTTCACCTAGGTCAGCGACCTGCCCACAGGCTCCTGGAATACCCATGTATCCCAGACACTGGGCCAACAAGCACTGTCCAGACAGAGGTCAGAGGTTCTGCATCCTGTACATGGGCAGTGGTGACTGACGGGGGCATCTGCAAGGACCCAAGGAGACAGTTAATTCCCGATAACGGGAGTTATCAAAGTAAATGGCCAGGGACCCCACTTGCAGAGGTGGATCAGCAGATTACTGCAAGATAATGCTGGATTTGCTGGATGTATATGTGTTTTAAGGATAACCCTACGAAAAAAACAGGGATTAAAAAACATGGGGGTGGAGTTCCTCTAAATTTCTGTTGCTGCTTGGTGACTCTACATGCATGTTTGAGCAGGCCTGAGCTACTGACTCAATCCTTGCACAAGGTTAGCACAAACAAACCCCCGCAAAGCGCATCAAAAACGTGTTAAAAAAAACGCATAACACACCACAAAATGAGCTGGAAAAAAGTATCAATCACAACACACGGAGGTTTGAAGCTAGCCTTAATGTATTACCAGAACTCACACGGGCTGCATGTAAATAAACTTCTTCTTTACTGAAGAATTGCAGTATACAGCAGTCACTCAGACCTTGGGCCAAACACAGTTCAAAAGGAAAGGATTCTCTCCATAAGCAGCCATTAGTCTCATCTGGCTGGTGAGGTATCCCTTGTGCCCATCTCCAGGAACCCCTCCAGGGAAAAGGAAAGGGTTAATTCTCAGCTTCTAGATGTTGCTCTCCTTCCCATGGTCAGCAACCTACTCTACTGTCTAGAATCCTCCCACGGTACTTAAAGTGTTACTAAACCCAGGACTCTGCATTCACTATATCTGGTCTCCCACAGTACACACAACATGGAAATGCAATTATTTTAGTAAATATAAACTGCTAAATACCTTTTCTCATCACAAGCTAGAACAGTCTTGTGTTCAGCCAAGCACTAGCTAAAGCTTGTAGGAGGAGTTTTCTTTCTGCTCTAGGAGGATGCAGAACCTCTGACCTCTGTCTGGACAGTGCTTATTGGCCCTGTGCTGATCACATGCACTCTCCCAAGAAAAAGAAACATTTCTCTCGCAATACACACCAAACTGAGCATGTACAAAATGTCTACAGTTTAGTCTGTCTTAACAGGAGATAAGAGGCGTTCGCTTGAAAAAGGGGAGGAACAGAGAATAAAGGATCAAACGGCCTTTTTACACAATGCAGAGGATTAACCCCTTAGGTTCCACGGTGAGTATAACAAGCATGCTTTACTACATATACAGACAGACTTTACTGTTGTGGGTTTAGTAACACTTTAAGAGATCCTGTCAGGAAGGAAGATAACTTACTTTCCTTCCTCGAAGGGTTTTAAAAGGCAACACCCTTAAATGGGCCGCCTAGTGGGTCCCACCTTAACCTGCCTACATGTACAGTATATGTCATGATGTCAAAAATGCAAACTTATTGTGGACCTGGACTTTTAGGCTTTTAAGCTATGCTATGAACTGGCACCATTTATAGTCAGAATGTAATACTTACCCTTTTTCAGATATTTATTTGTAACACATTTTGAAAACCATTTATCATTTTCCTTCCACTTCACAATTATGTGCCACTTTGTGTTGGTCTATCACATAAAATCCCAATAAAATACAATTCTGTTTTTGGTTGTAACATGACAAAATATGGAAATTTCCAAGGGGTATGAATACTTTTTCAAGGCACTGTAGTCTATAGATGATTGCTTCTCAGTTCAAGAATTCCACAGAAACATTTCCAGACCCTTTTTTCCCAGTATTGCAGCCTTGAGAAAGTCACACAAGGTTAAGTAAATATTCCTTTAGAGATCCATATAATCATGTCAGCTGTGATATACCCAGATGTATGATTAACCCCCCTGCGGCAGAACAGTTATAAATATCTTATTGGCAGAATGATACCAGCACGCTTGTTGCCTTGTGTTGTCTCTGGGCTTCGTAGGAACCGTCAGATGAAAATGGGTTAAGCGAAGTGCTGCTGGTGGCTGGAAGCACAAGACAAATTAACAAGTGTTAGAAATACACAAAGCAGGTGAGTCACCCAGCCAAGCAAAGGGAACAAGATAGTGCCAGTCTCGCCCACACATCAATGAAAGGGGTGGATACTCAAGAAAAATTAGAAACAGGCCCATATTAACCTTTTAAAGACAATCTGGATACAGCCAGCTAGCTGACGTATTTTCAGTGCATCATCTGGGGCTAAGAACTTGCTGCACCGTATAACAAGTTAAAGACCCTGAACAAGCATGGACATATATCTGATATGTATGTCTTTATGGCAGGTCAAAGGAAAGGATATGTCACCAGCATACCAAGGATCTTCAAAAGGGTCCAACTCTTTATTCGACAAACACATCACAGCAAAAAACAGCAACATTTTGGGGCCACACACGACCCCTTCATCTGGCATGTGACATCACATGCCTGATGAAGGCCAAACAAAATACTCACAATACACACGTTCCTGAGCCGTAGCGACCACTGGCTAGGAAACAAAGATATTTAGAGTGAGAAGTATGTCACCAGCACACTAAGGATCTTCAAAATCAGTCCGAAGCTTTATTAAGAGATCTGTAGTGCTACCCTCTTGAGGGCCATTGGATTTTTGCTAGGTCCCCCTAAACTCTGCACAACCAGGAAACGTGCATTTTTCACACTTTCTCTCAGAGTCAGTAAAACAGTCCTTCAGCTTGTTTTTGTTGTTTTTTTTAGGGCTTAACAACTTGGATGGGGTCTAGGGGTATATGGGGTGCCCAAGGAACTGTAAAACTTTGAGGACAAAATGTGCAAAATGTGGATCAGAATCAGCAACAGTCTTAGTAAGGAGCTCTAAGTCTCTTTTTGTGTACCTCCTCAAACCCCAGATGAAACTCTCCTCATCCACCCAGTTGTCCAGAGGGTATCCCTGGGCAAGAGGCTCCAGAATCTACTGTGCCGCAGTCCCAGATGAGAACTGGTTGGGTCTTGTACCTGACCGCGCTCTCCCTTCTGTGGCCCAAGGGGTGTAGAAGTACTCACACTGGCCATTTCCTGTAACTGAGTGGGTTGCAGCTGCTTTCAGGCCTTACGCTCGGCTGGCTCCTTCCCTGTTGACAGGCTGTCCTCCCAAGGAGACTGTGGTACAGTGGAGATCGTTTTGTTTGCTCCAGCCTGTAGGTAGGCTCCCCTCCCTGGAGCCCCTCCCAGGCTCCATGCTACTTCCTTCACTCTATCTTCCACCCGACTCCAAAAATAACTCCCCTGCTGTTCAGGCTCTCTCACATTTAAGGGCTGTCCCAGTCACCATGCCAGGCCTTCTGCCTGGGGATTGGCCAAGTTTCCATAAACATACAATTCCAGGCCTCCTCCCCTCCTCTTCCAGAAAGTTCCAGCAGTTTCTAGAAGGGTGGAAGGGCTCCAGAAGCCCTGACCTGTACAGCCTCCTAGCCAGACCTAAGGTAACCTCACTGCCTCACTCCCAGGCTCATTCATCCCAGGCTTCTAACAAGCCTCTGACTAACCACAAAAATCCTAGAGAGCACTACACATCATAGTTACAATAGCAATGTTTCAAAGCTCCGAAGGATCCCTTCATCAAGCATGTGATGTCACATGTCAGATGAAGGCCAAGCACATTACTCCCAACACACATGTTCCTGAACTGCAGCAAACATCAGCTGGGAACCAAAGACATTCAGAGCTAGAAGTATGTCACCAGCACACCAAGGATATCTAAAATGGGTCCAAAGCTTTATTCAAAGATCACATCATAGTTACAAAAGCAATGTTTCGGAGCTCCGTAGGACCCCTTCATCAGGCATGTGATGTCACATGCCTGATGTCACATGCCTGATGAAAGGGCCCTGCGAGGCACCGAAATGTTGCTATTGTAACTATGATGTGATCGCTGAATAAAGCTTTGGACCGATTCCAGACATCCTTGATGTGCTGGTAACATATTGTACTTCTTGCTCTGAATAATTAATGAAGGGGTCCTGTGTGGTCCCGAAACGTCACAGTTTTATGCTGTGATGTGATTGTCAAAAAAAGATTTTGACCCTTTTTTGAGATTCTTTTTGTGCTGGTGACATATTCTTTGCTCTAAAGCCTAGTACACATGATAAGCATATCGGATGTCTGTGGATTGTGGCAGGAAACCCATACAGGCAGAACAGTGCAAGGCAACACTGCTAACCACTGAATTACTATGCTCCTGTAATAGTGTAAAGTGGTTTTATTACTGTAAATGAGTATTTTTTTCACAAGGGGATTTCTTAACTGTATGAAAGCTAAGCTACGCAATTTTGTTTCCTTGTTATCATGTGACTTCTTCATCCAACCACTTTGTGAATAAGCGGAAATGAAGAGCAATAGAACGGCAGCTGATCATATACAATTTACATATACAATTTATTGTGACACAATGATAAGCTGTAATTATGTTTATTGACTCCCCAAATGCATATGTAGCCAGGTGCCATCTATACCATTATGCCTTTCAGGGACATTTACAGATGGGACTAAGATCACTCCTTTTCCCCTAGTGCCCAGTACTGGGAATGCTACATCGCTCCCTATTAGCAGAGTGAATCCAGTGCTTCTACAGAAGAGGATCTTGGGACCTGTAGTCCTATAGCCAGTACATACTGTATTTCTGAGTGCTGATTGAACTACCAGAGAGCTGGCAAACTGGAAGAATGCTGGGAGAGCAGATATATTCTACAGCAAGGGACTGTCTCTCTCTCTTGGTGCGGGATTCTGAGCTGAACACAGGGGGACTGCCATTCTCCGCCAGAGACAGATTGCTGGCCTTCTGCTGCTGGACTCTATACATCCATTCAACACAGCAGTGACACCGATCCCCACACAGGGATTGCATCAGCTTCTCTAAATCGGGACAGTCACAGTCCGGTCCTCACACAGGTATAGCAGCTTGCCATTCTGACAGGTTGTCCGGTTGTAACTCTGCACATCCCAGCAAACAGCCAAGAACCTGTGCAAGAACTGTGTTCCTAGGAGGCCATGATATCCATGGAATTGGTGAGCAGGCGGATGCCTAACCTCTTTCTGACATCACTGTAGAGACACTGAATTCAGACACCTTTACACCTCAGTACCAGGAGATCTTTGCTTTGAGCAGTACCACAGCCTATCTGCTTAACGTCACTGAATTACTAGTATTCACTAATATTTATGGGCCCTACCATTGCTGGCAGAAGACAACGGACACCACCATATCAGGAACTTTAAACATCACAGGACTCAAGTTGCAATCCCTTGTTAAAGGGACCTCTACTCTTCTAAGGCCATTGTTATTCAAATTAGGGTACTTATATCTATTTATGTTGATGTATATATTTACATAATTCTCTGCATCCACCATTGCAACACTAGTGGCCTAGAGGGAACTGATAAGTCAACAAGCCTTTTCTTCCCCCTCTTACTGTTGGTGTTGCAGTTTAATAGTTGAAGCTTACTACTCATGACTGTATAGTTTGTTTGCTAATTGTTCAATTTTTATGCATTAACTGGGGCTGTATATCCAAAACCCAGTGTTCCTGTGGTCTACCCTTTTGAACAAGACTAATATAGAGGTGTTACTGAAGAATTGTGTCTCTTGCATTATTATCCTGTACTGTTGAAAAATGTCTGAACCCAGAGTGTCAGAAGGCTTGCAAGGTCAGGGCAACCACAGGGGACAAGCATTATCAAGCAGCCCCTGCAGGGGTAGCCTACATATTAAAAAAGAAAATCTTCATACCAAATCCGTAAATCCAATCTCCTCTTCTATGAAAAGACTGTGATCATTATTTGGATAACAAAATGGTGTTTCTATAAGAAAACCCATAACTATAAGAAAGCCCGTAATGACGGTCTACCTGCGTCTAACCACACTACACATCCATAAGGGGCTGAACTACACATGAGATTTTAATCACTTGTGAACGAATAACCCCCCAGCTGACAACGCATAAAAATGAGTTCCTAACATTGCAGATAAGGCAGGTGTCAACAAAGGGTTACAGCCCAAGATGACAAGTTGGTAAAATCTTATTTGTACTTTAGTTGAGCTGTAAAATGAAAGCAGGAGAAACATTCTTCTGAAAGGTAAGATGATGTCAGCTGAAGGGAGGGTCTCCTGACTTCATTTAACGCCGTAGGCAGGTACTTTATATAAGTTTGACAAGGAAGTGTATTCTCGTTCAGCTGATCAAGAGATACACACTAACTTTGAACTTGGTTTCTCTTATCGTAGTAGTTTAGTGAGTTCCTGGAAAATGATGTCAATGCACAAACTGCAGCATGGACTTTATACTATCTTGTTTTTAAAGTACAGCCCATAGTTTACATTGTTGGTGTTGTGTCACCCTGTGTTTAGAAGTACATGTAACACCATGTTGTGTAGTAGCACTATGTTAACAGATTATCAGAAATATATCATGTACATAATTGTTTTTTTTCCAGAAAGAACATATAATTATTTTAAAGCTGAAGTTTAGGTCTGGTAACTTTTACATAGTTACATTGATCCATCTTGGACCAATGCAAGTACCTGTGTGCCATACCTTTGGGATCCCCATGGAAGCTGGAAATCCCTGTAGCAGACACTGCAACTACGGAGATCTCCACTAGCTTATGCGGCTGCTCTGCTGCATTGTGAATACAGGACTTGCTTGCTTGGTACAGTTGCCATTCACAGACCACTTCACATTCTCTCAATGAATGCAAAGCGTTTCTGATTGGAAGAGGAGGACAGGCAGGGAAAGGGGGGGAGCGTGACATCATGATCTTCACCTTATCCAACCAGAGAACATATTCATTGGGAAATGCAAAGTGTTCTCATGCCAATCAAGCAACCATCTGTGTTTAGTAAGCAGCAGGGGACACTGAAGCTACTGGTGAAGCGGTGCATACAGTGATTTATAGCTTCCATGGGGACAACACATTCATTCTTACATTCGTCCAAGCTGAACCAATGTAACTTAACGTCAGGTTTAAATATTTTTTTTTTAAATATCATTTTATAACTTGTGTGCAAGAGGGGCTTTGTGGTTGGCTAGTTTTGGCACCCAAGGTCCTACCTCCACTCCAGCCCTGCTAGAATAGGATCCCACCTGTCAAAACTGACCCCTCCACCATCTTGTACCCTACTGCTCGCCATAGACCTCACAACATTCTCAGCCATAGACCTTTATATCCCAAAGAAGAAATGTCCACACAATAGTTAGTGTAGCACTACCCCCTTAGGAGTCGCTTAAAAATTTGGGTCCCCCTATAATCCTGCACAGCCAGATATCACGCATCTTCACAAAACCTTGCATCCAGAGTCATAAACCAGTCATTGCAGTTTGGTTTTGTTGTTTTATTTAGGGGATTTGAACTGGGATAGGGTTAGGGGTGTACAAGATGCCCAGGGGTACTGATAAACTGAGGACAACTTCCTGAAACTGTTTACAAGTTTTCTCCACAACACTGTCTCAGTTGGAGTGCTAGCCAGTGTACCACCCCAGATGAACTTCTCCTCTTCACCCAGAAATCTGGAGGTATTCTTGAACAGAGGATACGGTTCCTGTCACTTTAAGAGATGAACAGTAACTGGCAGGTGGATAATCTGGTTTCCCACCAGAGTGCATCTTCCCCTACCTGCCCAGGGGGTGTAGGTGTACTCACTCAGATCCTCTCCTGTAGTGCTTATGGATTGGTGGCTGCTACAAGGCCTATCAGCTGGGCTGCTCCTTTCCTGCCTTACAGGTGGTCCTCTCTCAGGGGGCTGGTGAACTCTGAGCTTTCTTTATTTTCAGCTCCAGGCCTGCAGGTAGGCTCCATCGCACTGGGTTTCCTCACTGCCTCCTTCCTTCAGCCTCATATCCTCCGCTCTGTCTTCCATCTGAAGTCTCCTGCAGCTGAGCAGGCTACAACACTTTTAAGGGTGTCCAGCCCCTTGCCAACCTCTTTTTGGGGATTGGCTAGGATCCCTCAAAAGTTCAGACAGCCACTCCTCAGATCCACCCATTGCCTCTAGGGCCCTCCTCCAAAAGCCCCAGAGCAGGGAGAAATTCCAGAGGGGCTGGCCTGCAGATCCCCACAGCCCTGACCACAATTTGACCCCTCTCTTACTATTATATCTGGGTTGCTGCTCTAACCATTGGAGTCTAGCTCCCCCTAGCTAAACTGGCAGGGTGCTACATTAGTTTTTTCTGCTGTTCAGGGAATGGCAAGACAGTCACATCACTAGGACATACATTCCGGAGTCACTTCACATATATAGTCAATGACATAAAGTGGATGGTCCTCAATTGTCACAAGTGAAAGCATGTGCAGCACCCCACAGCCATCTCCTTACAGTCTCTCCTCTGCCCAGGGTCATAAGTACTCACAGGTTTGTGTTCTCTGTAGACACCTCCAAGCTAGGTGCACCTCTCCCGGCAAACCTCCAGGGAAACATCCTCATACAGGGATCTCCAGCCTGGCCTAAAAAGCCCTTTGCAATCGATCTTAGCCCCTATCTTCTTAAGGGACAGAAGGACTACAGCAGGCTCCTCCTGCATACAGGTCCATACAGGACAGGTCTCCTGCCCTGCCCAGGGCCCATGTGTGTTGGTTACATGCTCACAGGTGTGGGGTGTATGGCTCCCATGCCCCAAGACTGTGTTTGTCCCTCCCCACCTGGCTTATATGTGTGTGCTGACTCACCTCTGGGAGGGCTCTACCTAAAAGGAGCCTAACACCTAGTGTCACTACCTGATGTACCAGACACTATTCTGGTACAGTGCCACCTAGTGACAAAGTGGCTAACTGCATCTGTCTACACGAGTTTCCCTATATACAGTATAGTTCATAATATATCTGTATATGGAGGCATCTATATAGGTACATACTGTAGTTATAAAGTTAGTAAGGTTCAATAAAGACGCCAGTCTATTAGTTTATGTGTGTTTTTATGTCACTACTATTGTTCCAAATCAATCCCTGTACATTTTGTTTGCTAAGAAACACAAACAACGTTTTTTTTTAATTTATCTACACCCCCCACCCTTTGACACCACCAATTGTGGAAGGGAGTTTCACATCCTCACCACTCTAACAGTAAAGAACCTTTATGCCATTATTGTATACTGTATATAGGTTTTGTTTTCAGATTAGTAGTGCTGCAAAGTGGTTTTACTTTAATGGTCCTCTCTGTCAGTACACATCTATTGGTCTGATCTGACCCACTGAAAACAATGGAGGATATCTGACACATCGTTAGACACAATACAAACTGCCTCTGGTCGGTAATCTATCATTTTCAATAACTAATACTTACCTTACTATTTTCTATGGCCTCTCCTGTGCTCTGGCTTCTGGAATCCCTCTCCTTCCTCATGTACAATGCAAGGCTGTTGGCCATCATAGTGTGATTGCAAGCTGGAGCATCTTAGAGAGTAAGCTTTGGAGGATTGCTTGCACAGAGCAGAAGAAGCCTGTATGAGAGAGAAATAAGTATTACACTTTATTCCTTAATCCCTAGACTTATTGAGCATTTTAAGTATAACTAAAGACAGCATTTTTGTTTTGTGAGTAGGTATTAGAACACCTGTCAATTTGTATTTCTGTCTGTGTCCCCATTAGGTAGATTCCCCCTCTCTATTTGTCATGTGTACCATTATCATTGAAAGTGAATGTAAAAGCAAATCTAAGATTTTAGGTTGTTACCAGAACAGTGATACAGGGGAAATCTCCCTGATGGGACATAGATGGCAAAAAACAAATAAAAACAAAACAGATAGGAGTTATAACCCTCCTTTACTCAAACCAAAATGAAAAAAAAGTTTTGCCTGTAGTTCTGCTTTAAAGGATAAGTTCACTTTCAGTAACATGTTACACCTGTATTTAGGGTGTAACATTTAACATGTTACCAAAGAGCACCTGCCTGCACCCACCCGATCCCCCACTGTGACAGCAGGTGGGGGGATCTTCACAGCCACATAATTCATTCATAGAGATCTGTGAATAAATGAACTACAACTACCCTCTGCCATTGCGGCAGACGGCTTATAATTCTCAATGAACTGAAAGGGCGTGGTGAATGCTCTCATAGTTCATTGATCTTTATTGCTTTCCAGTAACTGTCGGGCCCATATGGGAGGTACGGGCAGACAGCTAAACTGAGAGTCTGCAGGAGCCTGAAATTGCAATGGGCGCAATCAGAGGTGGACTGACAACTCATGGGGCCCCCGGGCAATAGGGGATCATGGGGCCCCAGTGTTCTTGCCCACACTCAAAGCACACCCAAAAAGCCTATAAAAAAGGTGCCAGGGGCATTTCATGGGGCCCCCTACTGACCCCGGGCCCTCGGGCAGTGCCTGAGTGCTCGAATGGTCAGTCCGCCCCTGGGTGCAGTACTCTGCAGAAAAAAAATACTCTGCAGAAAAAAAATGCACATTTAATGCACTTATAAAAATTTGTGTATTTATTCATTTACTTATTTTTAAAGGTGAACATAGCCTTTAACCCTTAATACCAAGAGACTTTTCTTTTAGTAATTTCTGGGCTTGGGCATGCTTCTCTTTTCACTGTCCAGTTATAGGCTGGGGTGGGTCCACGAAGACCTGGGCTCAGAAGAAGTGAGTCGAATGTTGCTGCCATCAGATTGAGGTCATCTAGCGGCAGAAAAAAATAATGTTTTAGGTTTTGTTCAACAATATATCTAGAAATTATATAACTAATCCCTTCATATTCTCTAATTCATACATAGTTTCAGTATTTGGGTTGAAAAGGCATAGATCCATCAAGAAAAACATTTTAAAATGAAAATTTCCAGATTCAACAGTTTTTGTATATAGGTAAAGGTCATTACTGATTTGGCAGATTTCTCAAAATACACCTCTAGATTACAATAGTTTGTCATTGTTTCTACGGGTATTGTATTGTTTCTGTAGGAAATCCCGGGCTGTTTGTAGGGCTGGAAAGCAACTGTCAGTGTAGTTTCACTAGACGATGTTACGGTGACATTCTAGTTGTGTCTTTTTCTGGAGATAGCGGTAAGTGGAAAGAGTGACTGATGAAGATAGTGACAGTAAAAAAACAGTCACGGTGACAATGCACACAAGGAAACAGGAAGAAAAAAGTCCATATGTGTTCTACACTGAAGGTCAATCTGTTGTCACTTACATGGAGAAAACAAATGAACATGGGGGATTATTGACGCTTCCTCTCTGTTTTCCCAGACAGCACATTTTAGAATCCTATTCTTTTCTCTACATTCAAACTGCTTTCACACTGATCCGTTTTCTTCTGGTTTTGCATAAAAAAAAACAGCACCTCCCCATTGAAATGAATGGAAAACGCATCACAAATGCATGGCAGTTACATTTTTGGTGCATTTTTTGAGTCACATGTTTTTTTTTCACAGTCACATTTTTTTTCACAGGTACAAAATGCACTGAAAACGCAGTAAAAACACGGTAAAAATGCAGATGAATTTTTAACACGTTTTTGCAAGGGAGCAGTGTGAAAGCAGCCTCATTGATCTGTGAACCATTTTGGGTTAATGAACACAGACACACAGGGAGCTATGTAGACGTTTTTTACACTAGATTCACACAACTTTCACAGTATTCGCATGTTGTTTAATTTTGGGTGAAAGCCGTGTGAAACCTTTTAAAAAAAGACCCCTTTGTGCAGGAGTCTCCAAACTTTCAAAACAAAGAGCCAGTTTACTGCCCTTCAAACTTTAGGGGGGCCAGACTGTGGCCAGTTGGAGTATAAAATGCCCTGGCATCAGTGGGAGTAAACAATACCATAGGTTTGGTCATCAGTGGGAGTAAAAAAATGGCATCATTGGTGTCAGTGGGAGGAATAGTGCCTCATCATTAGTGTCAGTGGGAGGGATAGTGCTCCATCATTTGATGTCAGTGGAAGGAATAGTGACCCATCATTGGTGTCAGTGGAAGGAATAGAGACCCATCACTGGAGTCAGTGGGAGGAATAGTGCCCCATCATTGGTATCAGTGGAAGTAATAGAGCCCATCATTGATGTCAGTGGGAGGAATAGTGCCTCATCATTGGTGTCAGTGGAAGGAATAGAGACCCATCATTTGATTCAGTGGGAGGAATAGTGCCCCATCATTGATGCCAGTGGAAGGAATAGTACCCCATCATTGGTGTCAGTGGAAGTAATAGTGCCCCATCATTGGTGTCAGTGGAAGTAATAGTGCCCCATCATTGGTGTCAGTGGGAGGAATAGTGCCCCAACACTGGTGTCAGTAGAAGGATTTGTGCCCTATCATTGGTGTCAGTGCAAGAATTATTTGCCTATTTCAGGTATCAGTGGGAGGAATAGTACCCCATTGTTGGTGTCAGTGAGAACAGTGCCCTGTCTTTGGTGTCAATTAAAGGAACAGTGCCTTGTATCAATGAAAGAAAAAGTGCCCCAAGAGCCAGATAAAGGCAAGCAAAGGGCCACACTTGGCCCACAGGCCGCAGTCTGGAGACCTCTGCCTTAATGAGAACTTGGGCCATTTCAAGCTCAGTTTCCCTGCCTACTGTGTGCACGAACCCTGCGCTTCAGAGCTGAAGTATAATAATATACAGGTCTCGCTCACACCACTGGCTGTGTTATATAACGACCACTGATGTGCTCTTTGAATGTCACTAAGTGGCAATCAATTAATCTTTATTCACCACATCAGGTTGCAATGTGGTGTGCTGCACCACAAAAAACACCACACAGAAGACTCAAAGCAAATTGCCTTGCCTATGCCTTGGGACTGCCCAGATCAGTCCAACGCAAATGGTATGAATGGGCCCACAGACTGCCACATGGCCTAAACTGCATGAGCTTGGCATTGACAATCCTGTATTTGCTGGAGTTTTCATTAGTATCATGATGTTTTCTATATCATTGTTTTATTATGTTTAGGATTATATAATCCTACCTGCCCAGGCCAATTTTGCTGTCGCACTTTGAAAAACAATTGTCCAGTCATGCAACGCGTTTATGTGCATTCATGTGTGTTTGCGTTTAGAAGCATTTTTTAAGATAAGCACAGGAGAACCTCCTAAATGCCCAGAACACACAGAAAAGTGGTAAATTATTAACTATTTCAGACTGTTTCAGAGAAATACAGAGAGTAGAAGCAGAGACAGCAGTATGTTGAGATAATTAGGTGCGAGTTGCTCATTAGCATTTCTTTTGTTTCCAAGGGTGGGAAAGGTGTCTGGTGAAGTGAGTCATTAAGGCCACCTGGCAGGAGGTCTTCATGAGGAATTTGAGGTGTGAATGATCATTAACATATCTTTTGTTTCCAAGGGTGGGAGAGGACTAAGTTGTGAATTGGTCATTACGATTTGTGACAAACTTGGTAGGAACATCCTGTGTTCAGTGTTTTGTCCATCTGAGTACCTTGAAAACGCTTTCTATGCATTTTTCATGATGAAAAAAGGCTCTGGACAGCATCGGAAACTGGAAGAGTTAAAAAAAATTTCAACCACAATCGCTTATAAATGCGATTTGCAGCGTTTAGCCAAATTTTGCGTTCGAAACGCTGATAAAATTGACTGCTGAACGCAAGTTTTCTGCATTCAAAAACCGACTGTAAACTCAAATGCCTGTAAACGAATGTAAACAAAGATGTATACATGGACACATAGGAAAACATTAGGGTGAGTTCAGGGGCTGCCGCCGCTGTCCTACCTGTCCCGCCTATCACAGCCTTGGATGTCAGTCGCCGGGTCACAGCCGGTCCTTACCTGCTATGTCCCGGCGATCGGTGGCAATTGCTGACAGAGAGCACAGCTGCAGTAGCTGTGCTTTCTGTCAGTTCCCTGACAGCTCCAGGACAAGCTGATCGGGACAAAAGAGTTTCTCTCTCCCGATCAGCGGTGTTCCCTGCAGTACACACCCCCGCCCCCTAATAAAACACTCCCCTCACACAGTTAACCCTTTCCCTGAAAAATAAACTTAACCCCTTCCTCCCCAGTGCCATTAGTACAGTGTCAGTGTTTTTTTTTGCACTGATCACTGTATTGGTGTCACTGGGGATGTCAGTGACCCCAAGTCAGTACCCCCCAATGTCAGAATGTCTGCCGCAGTCCCGCAGTCCCAGCATAAGTCGCTGATCACCACCATAAGCCACTGATCGCCGCCATAAGTCGCTGATCGCCGCCATTATTAGTATAAAAAAACCCCTAAAAATCCCAGTATCTTTCACGCCATTTGTAAACGCTATAACTTTCACGTAAACCAATTAATTTACACGTATTGGATTTTTTTTTAGCAAAGACATGTCGCAGAATGCATTTTGGCAGAAATTTATGACTAAATTTGATTTTTAAATTTTTTTTTACTGGACATGTTTTATAGCAAAAAGTCCAAAATATTGTTTTTTTTCCTCAAAATTGTCATCCTTTTTTTTTATAGCGCAAAAAATAAAAACCGCACAGTCGATCAAATACCACCGAAAGATAGCTCAATTTGTGGGAAAAAAAGGATGTAAATTTCATTTATGTACCGTACTGCATGACAGCGCAATTGTCCGTTAAACTAATGCAGCGTTGTATAGCAAAAAAATGGAGTAATTGCAGTACCTATACCATAGTTTGTAGACGCTATAACTTGCACACAAAGCAATCAATATACACTTATTGGGATTTTTTTTACCAAAAACATGTAGCAGAATACATTTGGCCTAAATTTATAACCAACTTTGAGTTTACTATATATTTTTTATAGCTGAAAGTAAAAAATATTGTTTTTCTTAAAAATGTTTGGCCTTTTTTTGTTTATAGCGTGAAAAATAAAAAGTGCACAGGTGATCAAATACCACAGAAAGAAAGCTCTATTTGTGTGAAAAAAAGGACGTAAATTTTGTTTGGGTGCAGCATTGCATGACTGCGCAATTATCAGTTATTAGTGCAGCGCTGAGTAGCAAAAAGAGGCCTGGTCATTAAGGGGGGTAAATCCTCTGGAGCTCAAGTGGTTAATATGCTCTAAAAGTGATAGCCCCCCTTTAATTGTGACTGACAACTATTTTCTTGAGCATTGCACAACACATAAAGAAATTGAGGCATAAGATCAACACTGTCCTGATATTCCTTCTATCTCTCCTCTCATGTGTAAAGTTTGCAGGCTTGACCGGTTCATGAGCCACTGTAATCTTCTTATAGCCATAACTGTTGAGCTTTGGCTCAGTATGAGATGAAAATGAATGGTTTAAGGCTAAGGCTAAATGTCACCCTTGCCCAAAGTCATGTAATGAAAGCAGCCCATTACTAGCTGTTCAGCAGGATGAAAGTTCACTGCTTTGTGAATAAGGCCCCAAGGAGTATGTTATCTTATGAGGTGAAATGCTGTCTCACGCCATTACCCTCTTAGATGGCTGGCGAGATTTACTGCATCCTATTGTACAAATGTGACACAGGAGACCAGCAAAATAGAAGAGATGAATCAAAGCATGAGCCGGCTGTGCCCATTAATCATACTGGATGATGGGAAGGCTGCCACTGGGCATATTACACAGTTCCCTTTTCTATTGCTATTGATCTGGATCGCTGTCCTCGTCATCTTACCAGATTGCTAAATCATTAAACAGGGCCAGTAGTTAAAGGACCACTAAACCTAAAATTAAAAAGTTCCCTTTTGTGAAAGACTTACTTATACCATTTAGGCCTCATGCACACTGGACGTTGCTCTTAGGGGGGGGTCTGGCGGGTTTTTATTCTGCCTCTAATTGTCCCTGGGTGTTTGCCTATGTGTCCACGCACACATAGGCATTTAGAGGGGTTTAGAGGAAGAAAACTCCCCCCCACTGCCAGCGCTTCCAGGAGCAGCAGCGTTTTGGCAGAATAAAAGCTTGATGCATGTAAATACCTGTTAACGCAGCTAAATGTGCGATAGCGCTAGGCACTTTTAGTTTATGGGTGTTAATTCATTTCAATGGCCAGAATAAATTGATCACTTGGAAACGGAAGTTGTCCTCCCTCCCTCCCCGTAGTCTTCTGGACACGTGACAGGTCCCAGAAGACTACAGGGCCATTCACAAAGCACTTCTTGCACATGCACAGTGGGCACCCGGCTATGAAGCTGCAAGCTGTCACAGCCGGGTGCCCACACTAAAGATGCCGGCCCCAGGGAGAGAAGACAACTGGTGAAACCAGCCGTGGTGAGGATACCGCGGCACCAAGGGACAGGTAAGTGGCTGTATTTTAAAAGTCAGCAGGTACAGTTTTTGTAGCTGCTGACTTTTATTTTTTTTTCAGCTGGAAGTCTGCTTTATCATCCAGGTGCTTGAAGCACCTAAACGCATTTACAAGCATTAAAGTGGTTGTAAACCTCAGACATGAAATACGAACAAAACAAATCTCTCTATAGTGTGTACTTGTCTCAATTAAGAGCACTAAGTGTCATTTCCGTCTGCTGCCTTGCTCCACTGATGTCAGCATGAATCACTTCTGACAAGCTTTCCTGACACAGAGAAAAATGGTGGGAGCTCCAGCAGATTGATAGCTTCAGTTCTGCTGCTGTGTGAAGGGGGGGGGGGGGGGGTGTTCCTTCCCTCCAATCAGCTCTCAGAGTTCTCCTCACTGAGCTCTTCAGTTTGTAGTTTCAGCTCTCTGCCCCTTTATTTGAAAGCACAGACAAGCTTTATAAATTCTGGACTTTGAACGCATGTAGAGAAGAAAAGACTGCAGATAGACAGGTACAACTTATGTAGGAGGATTGGTTTCATCTCTGTGTATCACCTGAGGCCACTCACTTCACTGAGTATATGTAAGGGTTTACAACCACTTTAAGCTTTTTTTCTGCCAAAACATCACTGCCAGGAGGAAAGATGTCTAGGAGAGATAGAAAAATACGTTCTGTGTGCATGAGGGCTTACAGTCCTTTATATAAAACATCCTCAAATCTGTACAGAAATTCAGGGTCCATTCATACAGGGTTTTTGACCATGCAGGTTTTCCCGGCATGGGAATGAACAGGTATTGCGGGCATCCCCATATCGGCAGTCCATAGAAGCCTATTGGGACATGGGCTGTATAGACAGAGCCACTGTGTCCCAATATGGCAAGCAGGTAAGTACATGCACAGAGGGTGAGTTCAGAGACTTACACCTGCATGCACCCGCATGTCATATTGGGACACAGTGGCTCTGTCCATACAATACGCATATCCCCATAGACTTCTGTAGATTGCCAACACGGTGACGCGCACAACACCTGTTTTTTCCCTTGCTGGGAAAACACGGACCTGCATGGAGCACACAGTTAAGTGCCCCGTGTGAATGGATCCTTCAGCTGAAGTTTATTCTGCTTATATTTTGGCTTCTTAGCTCCTCATTATTCCCCCAACAACAGGGATACATAACTCCATTCTCATTACATACCTTATTTTAGGCTAGGTTCACACTTGTGTGGGTTGTAAGGCCAACGACTGCATGGGCAGGGCAGCCCAATTATTCAAATCACCCTTTTCAAGACACAGCCGCAGGGAAATCGCATAGTGCTTTTGATGATGCAATTTCCCTGTGGTTCCCTCACCTGCAAATGTGCTGCTGGTTGAGATGCATGGGGGTGCCATTAAGAATGAATGGCAGCCCCGTGCATCTCTTAAGAGCAGCACAATGTAGCTGCAGGTGGTTGTGGGTGCAGGTAGAGCTGCGATTCCCTCAACCAAGACGTGTGAACCTAGCCTTAGACCAAGTAATCACTAGGTCCCCGTGTTTCTTTGCACAGTACATGCAGATCATGGTTGGTGAGGGGGGCTGACAAGGTGCTGTATATAGCTTCCTGAAATCTTTAAAGTATATATTACCCCAAAATTTCATATTCCTGATATGTGTCTGTGGTACCATGTACATATGTTAAAAGTATCCTGTTCTCTTTGCATTGCTACCTTTTTGTGAAATACCTGGTGACCCTGCCAAATCTGCTTGCTTTCCTATTTCAAACTGACCACGCCAGACATAGAAGCACATCCATCCAAGCGAGGTCAGCTTTCTTCTTTGCATTCTAGTTGGAAGCACTGCCTGCATTTACTCCAGTGGTCAAACCTCTGCCGATACAGCGTCCTGCCCAGCTCTTCACTGGGAAGACCAGTGTGCTACTTTTCTCTGCCTCCTTCCGCAGTCTCCACCCCCTTTTCTAAGCCCCTTATGCAGCTGAGAACAGAGGTAACGTATCACCCATAAAAAAAGAAAACTGTTATTTATAATGTAGACAGTGTGTAAATAAATATATATATAGACACTATATTGCCAAAATAATTGGGACGCCCCTCCAAATCATTGGATTCAGGTGGTCCTATCACCTTCATGGCCACAGGTGTATAAGATCAAGTACCTAGGCATGCAGACTGCTTCTACAAACATTTGTGAAAGAATGGGTCGCTCTCAGGAGTTCAGTTAATTCAAGCGTGGTACCGTGATAGGTTGCCACCTGTGCAATAAGTCCATCCGTGAAATTTCCTGGCTACTAAATATTCCATGGTCAACTGTTAGTGGTATTATAACAAAGTGGAAACAACTGGGAACAACAGCAACTCAACCACGAAGTGGTAGGCCATGTAAAAGGACAGCGGGGTCAGTGCATGCTGAAGCGCACAGTGTGCAGAAGTCATCAACTGTCTGCAGAGTCAATAGCTAAAGACCTCCAAACTTCATGTTGCCTTCAGATTAGCACAACAACAGTGTGTAGAGAGCTTCATGGAATAGGTTTCCATGGCTGAGCAGCTGCATCCAAGTCACCAAGTGCAATGCAAAGCGTTGGATGCAGTGGTGTAAAGCACGCCGCCACTGGACTCTAGAGCAGTGGAGACATGTTCTCTGGAGTGACCAATCACACTTCTCTGTCTGACAAGCCGATGGACATGTCTGGGTTTGGCAGTTGCCAGGAGAACAGTGCTTGCCTGAATGCATTGTGCCAAGTGTAAAGTTTAGAGGAAGGGGGATTATGGAGTGGGGTTGTTTTTCAGTTGTTGGGATTGGCCCCTTCGTTCCAGTGAAGGGAACTCTTAAGGCGTCAGCATACCAAGACATTTTGGACAATTTCATGCTCCCAACTTTGTGGGAACAGTTTGGGGATGGCCCCTTCATGTTCCAACATGACTGCGCACCAGTGGACAAAGCAAGGTCCATAAAGACATGGATGAGCAAGTCTGGGGTGGAGGAACTTGACTGGACTGCAGAGTCTTGACCTCAACCCATAGAACACTTTTGGGATGAATTAGAGCGAAGACTGTGAGCCAGGCCTTGTTGTCCGACATCAGTGCCTGACCTCACAAATGCGCTTCTTAACGAATGGTCAAACATTCCCATAGACACACTCCTAAACCTTATGGACAGTCTTCCCAGAAGAGTTGAAGCTGTTATACCACCCTAGGTAACACTCAAATGTAATGCTGAGCCTCCATGACTTAAAGATCTGAAATCCAATTAATGAAAGGGGTGGGCCAGGCACTGTTAGGCTTGGGTTGGAAAGAGCTATATGATATTGGATGTCCTCCAGCCTGGAAATGAGATGGGTTGTAGCTACATAGTTACATAGTTAGTCTAGCTGAAAAAAGACAAAAGTCCATCCAGTTCAACCATTAAAAAAAAAAAAAAAAAGTTATAATCCTATAGCTGGCTTGCACACAGTGAGTAAGCAGTTTCATGACAGGAGAGGAGCCTGTACAACTGTGCAAGACTGAAGGTAAGGCTGAAGTTCATAGTTTAGATATTTGACGTTTCATTTGTGCAGGCTACTGTTCTGTTACTTGCCAAGCTGGGCAAAGGAAGCAGCAAAATTACAGTTGATATTACTATTCTATAGGAATAATGGACAGGAGGTCAGCTCTGTTTTTAATGCTGGAACTTAATCAGGAAAATTTCCCTATACTGCCTGTCCCAGTGACACCATGCCATATACAAGACATAAGGGTGTCACCGGGAGCACTAAAACCTATAAGGTGTTGTAAACCTTCCCTAAAGTGTTTTCATGACTTTTTATGTCTCTTTTGGAGGGATTTCAGTTTGAATGTTTTTACTTGTCTTTCCAGCATAGGCACACCAACAGCAATAAAAAACAAACTATACAAAGGGTTCTGCACCACTGAAGAATTTACAGCAAAAGCCCATCGTAAGATATTATCAAACAAGGAACTAAAAGGATACATGTACACTGGATCTGCCATAGACCATAACTTTACTGGCAGCAGAAAAATGCTAAATGTGGTAAAAATGCATGTAAATGCGGTATCGTGTTTAGGGCTTGGAAGTTTACATGCACTTACATGCATTTTTACCACATTTGCCGTTTTTTGGCCAAAATGTTCCTCTTCTGAACATGATCCTTCTGCTTTCAGGAGAGGGACATTTAACTGGCCCTAAACTCTGCTGCTGCTGAATAAAAGTATATGTGTCCATGGACAGTTAAGGGTTGAGTTACTAAAACTGAAGAGTGCAAAATCTGGTGCAGCTCTGCATAGAAAACAATCAGATTCCTTTTTTTGTGAAAGCTTAATTGAACAAGCTGACGTTAGAAGCTGATTGGCTGCTATGCACAGCTGCACTAGATTTTTTGCACTCTCCAGTTTTAGTAAATCAACCCTGTAGGCTTTTATCAAGTTGTGTTTAGGGGATTTGGCAAAAAAATGCCAAAAGCTCCTAAACTCATGTACATGAGGCCAACAACTGCTGCACAAACCAAAGTAAAAACATTTTTGTAGCAACAAACTACAAAAAAACCCAGAAATCCATGAAAAAACCCCCCACTACCCCTAATTTCATAAGCATGTGGCAAATACAATAACCATCAATTCAGAAATGATTTGTAATGTGTTTATATTATCTATCTTACTAGGTTGCATCCTGAGATCACAGAATTGCCCTTATTTGTGTTATTAAAAGTGCAATTTTGTACTTTGATAAATGTTAGTTGGTGTAGAAATTTTGGGGTTTCTTATTTGATAAAGTAATATAAATCTGATACAAGATCTGATTTGATACTATGAAAAAAAAAAATTGGGCTGGAGGTGGGCTTTATTACAGGTTATTAGCAGAGAAGACATTTGGATACTAAAGGGCAAATGTCTAGAAAAGCTTCAGGTGAGCATGAACATGGGCCCTTAGCAAGGTCAATATCCCATTTGTGCTTGGCTCCATTAGTGAAGAGAAAGCACATCAGAGCCTGGCATGCTTTTTGGATTCACTGAACACCGCTAAAAGAAAGCCTGTCTACATAAGTGCTAGACTCCAGCGGCAGACTTAAGTCAGCAGGACATGGTTCTTTTGACTTGCATTTGGCACCATTTCCTAGAGCCTGAGTTCACAGACCGGTCTATTCTTTGTTTTAGTCAAAGAACTCTTTGACGAGTGCCAGCTCTGCACCACTTGCCTTGCACAAACAGGACACACAGGCTTACAAGAGGACCAAAGAACTCGGCTCACTCATTCATACCTGTCAGATATCCATGATTAACAGAGATAGCCCCAGCCAGGATCTGAAGATCAGGGACAGGTCCACAGTACTGACCAGTGGTGCCACCAATCCCACCAATGTAGATGTATTTCTTGTCATTTATTTGTAATAGCTTAGGTGTTTAACATCTGGGGCGATTAAAGATGATTAGCACTTCCACCTGGCAGTACTAGGGTTGTTGGTTTGAATCCCAACTACGGCACCACCTGCCTGGAGTTTGCATGTTCTCTTTGTGCCTGAGTGGGTTTCCTCCGGGTACTTTGGTTTCCTCCCACACTCCAAAGACATGCTGGTAGGTTAATTGGATCCTGTCTAAATTGGCCCTAGTATGTGTATCTATAAATGTAAGTTAGCGACCTTAGATTGTACGCCCCTTGACCCTAGGTTCACATCTGTGCGGGTGGTGCCACTGCGGATCCACCACGAAAATCCGTGCTGCCACACCACCCACACAGAGAAATGCGGACCTGCGGCAGGTGCCATTAGTTCTAATGGCACGCCGCCCGCACTGGACTATGCAACCGTACTGGGAACCGAGGTTCCCATGTGGGCTGTGTTTTCCAAAGAAGTGCAGGGACTTCTTCCCTACGTGTCACGGGCACGGGAATCCATTCAAATGAATGGGCTCTCGTACCCATGCAAAACGCGGCCTGCGCAGCCACATAGATGTGACCAGGGGTTAGGGTTAGAGACTGATGTGAATGTACAATATATATGTAAAGCACTGAGTAAATTGACGGCGCTATATAAGTACCTGAAATAAATAAATGAACTGTGTGCTGGGTGTGTTTTACTATGGGGCTGTGCCTGTATGCTTCACTGTAAGCACACTGTTTTTCATTGCTGTGCTGTGCACAGCCATGCAAAGCAGTGTGCATGAGCTGACAGGGAGGAAAACTGTTTTGTTTACTAACAGTTCTCCCCCTGTCGGAGATCCTCGGCAATCACTGGGCACCAGCAAGTAATCACCGACGGGACCCAGTGATTGACAGCCACGGCCCCTACCCAGAAATGCAAAATCATGTATATATACATGATTTTGCACACTCGTAGCAGTATATCTGTTATAGGGCGGACGGGAAGCGGTTAAATAGTAACGCCACTTTTGTTGAGAAAAAAAAACCAACCCCCTCTGGATCATCTATGTACATTACAAGGATTTTTAACAAACTTGGTAGCAAAGTTCCAGCTGTTTCTGTTGTTAAGAAAAAGCAGTTTGTTCAGTTTTGTCATTGGAATATGATTTGTGAATGGGAGTGTCTGTGTTCAATATATTCAGTTGATGCACTTGCCGTGTTCCACTCAGGGAAGTTGCAGTGTCTGTGTCCCTTTAGAAGGAATTAAAGCAGTATTAAAGCCAAAAGCAAACATTTATTATAATGAAGACTACCAATTCTTAAATCTGATTGCTGCATTTGTTTTCTTTTTTTAGAATTTCTTTCCTTTATTTTCACCAGGTGATCCAGCCAGTAAGTCTATTGTTTTTCAACAGAACAAGCTGACCTGCAGATGCAGCTGTCAAAGGGTTGAAACAAACCATTTACTACTGATAGGGGTGTTTACAATGATAAACTTTAATTTATATAAGTAAAATCTTTACCCCAAAAGGAAAAATATGTTTGCTGTAACTGCTCATAAAGTGTTAGCTGGAGTTTGGCTTTAATTTTGTTAGTGTATCTAAATCTGCTAGTCCATCTAACACTCTCCTCTTCCCAGATTAACAATGCTGCTGTCCATGGGTGCCCCCTGTGCTCCTTCATCCAAAGTGGGGGCTCTCTAACACAGGAGGTGTGTTACTGGCCAGATCACCAGGTTAAAACAGAGGGAAAAAACTAATCAAAAGAAAACTAAGTAAGGACACCACATCTAATGATTGGTAAATGGCAATATATACATACAGAGTTGTAAATAAAAGATGTTATAGTGAGCGCGACTTAAATGCAAAAGTGTATAGATGTGTATACACAAAAACGTTACTGAGCAGCTGATACACCGAAAAGGTAACCAAATAAAAACCTCCAATCAAACATATATGTTAAATAGAGTGGTGCAGCGCTAAATAATAGAGCACAGTTTATACACACAATATATGTACATGCGTGATATCACTCTGAGGGTGATCCATAAATACAAAAGTTCAATATAATAGTGCGGATCATGGAGAGATCCTAATTCCAGGTGAGTGGACGTCCTGATCCAAGGTGTGATGATAGGTGTGAACCACACAAATAGGTGAAAAACGCACTCACCAGATGTGCGTTTAATATACGCAATATGTAATCCTGCGTCACCAGGCCATAAAACGATCATCAGATCCCAGATCAGATTGCACCCAGATCACCATCCCGGCTCCACAGAAGTAAGGTCATCCGAAACCGCTACCAGGTATCACCACCAGGGTCCTGAGTCCTCCAGATGAGCACTGCGAATGATAGCACTCACACAGAGTGCCCAATAAGAGACCTCATAGCGTGATACTGCTTTAGATACCTTTATTCAGGGTTGGTTGGTGTGGGGTACATAAAAAGATTTAAACCAAAAAGTTTACTGACCCTATGCATTCCAAGGTGGTTAGGTGTCCTGCTGCTGCTGCCCTCTGATGCGTTTCGTGCGATGCACGTATTCATAGGGTTCAGGGCTCAAACCCTGAACCCTATGAATACGTGCATCGCACGAAACGCGTGATCTGGGTGCAATCTGATCTGGGATCTGATGATCGTTTTATGGCCTGGTGACACAGGATTACATATTGCGTATATTAAACGCACATCTGGTGAGTGCGTTTTTCACCTATTTGTGTGGTTCACACCTATCATCACACCTTGGATCAGGACGTCCACTCACCTGGAATTAGGATCTCTCCATGATCCGCACTATTATATTGAACTTTTGTATTTATGGATCACCCTCAGAGTGATATCACGCATGTACATATATTGTGTGTATAAACTATGCTCTATTATTTAGCGCTGCACCACTCTATTTAACAAATATATACATACAGCAGAGGCGGACTGACCCTTTGGAAACTCGGGCACTGCCCGAGGGCCCGGGGTCAGTAGGGGGCCCCATGAGATGCCCCTGGTACCTTTTTCATAGGCTTTTTTGAGTTTGGGCAAGGACACAGGGGCCCCATGATCCCCTATTGCCCAGGGGCCCCATGAGTTGTCAGTCCGCCCCTGACGTACAGTATTACATTTTGGTTTTGGGTTTGATTCCGTTTTAATCCTTAGGGAATATCTCACCAAAACCATCATTCCTATTGCAGAGGATGCCTAAGAGTTTACTTCTACCTTAGTGAAGATTTCTGGGAAAATTAAATTAGAAAGATCAAAGATTAAAGTAGAATACAGCTTGTGTAACAATTTTATATGAGAGAGAGAGAGAGATTTCAGACCAGTCCGTCTGGCACCAACAACCATGTCACATTCATAGTCACTTAATTCCCTTTTTTCCCCATTCTGATGCTTGGTTTGAAGTTCAGCAAGTCATCTTCACCATGTCTAGATGCCTAAATGCATTGAGTTGCTGCCATGTGATTGGCTGATTAGCAATTGGTATTACCAAGCAGTTGAACAGGTGTACCTAATAAAGTGGCCAGTGAGTGTGTGTGTGTATATATATATATATATATATATATATATATATATATATATATATACACACACATACATACATATATATAGTTTATTTATTTTAATTTGCTATGTTTTCTCTACGAAAATGAAGTTACCCCTTAAACTCAATCAGTATTCAATGTGTATTAGCGCAGAGCATGAATAATGCAGAACATGTATAGTTTAAATGAATAAACATTTGATAATTGTGTATGTTGCATCTCCTGCTCCTCAAAAATGATTCTACATGCAGGCCAACAGTGTTCCAATGCTACTTGCCTATTATGTAAGTGCACAGATAATGGAATCTAAAGAGAATGTGTTGGGGGCTAGAAGCAGGTATTGAGAGAACTTCTTTCCATACCTCGTCAATTAGAACATGGTTTCTAAACCAGGGTCCTTGGAACTTAAGCCCAGAGGTTGCTTGGGCAATGACCTCCCACCTACAATGACCACCAATATAAAAGGTTAATGAGAATAAAGGCTTATTGAGTTTTTTGAGTTTTACTGGGTGGCCGAGCCTTTTTGTCTTCTATGTCTATCTTATGTAAAACTTAAATAAGCAACTTAAAAAAAAAGAATATTTTGTCTTATACAGCAGATGCATGTCGTAAAATGATCCATTCAGACATCCGACATTCTTCATTCTTTCTAAAACTTTATACAACTTACTGATCTTGCTAATGTACAATGAGCTGTACATGTAATCATTTTTAGCAGGGGTTCCTTGGGACTCAAAATCTATTTTTTAAATGGTAAAAAATGGTAAGAAAGGCTGTACTAGAAAGTGTAATGATTAGTGATGAGCTTGTGTTTGGGCTTGAGTTTGGTCCGAACCTCAAAGATAGCTTTCATTGCTATGCCAATGAGCTGTAGGCAGGGTATTCCCCACCCCGCAGCTGATGTACGCAAAGGGGCAAAGATGCTCCTGTCATCATTGACATAATATAGGGACCTGATCATATTAGGTCAATGCCATTTTGGAAACAGCTTAGTATGGAACAGGTTTGATGTAAAAGGCTGATCAGACAAGCCATGGTTTTGCATGCTGGAGGAAGGGGGAGTCACAAGCCCAAAGGCCTGAGACCCATGGCAGTTAGTAGGAGATATAACACGTGTCTCAGACAGTTGTGCTCCATGACTGGTGGGTATGCAGTACTATGATAAACTATCTAAAAGTTGTGGATTTGCACTTCACGTTTTGATCCCCAGCAGTGAAACCAGTGCTGACTGACCACAGAGACCTTTGCAACATAAAAAGGTACCTCATTGCAGAACATCCTTACTATTCAGAAGACAGGGAATGAAAAGTGTCTTTGAGAAAGCACGTGATTGTATTGCACAATCTTGGGGAGCAGTGGGGTTAAGCAAACGGTGAAATGCATGTTCTTGGAATAATTAGCAGACATCTGCAATACCCTTGCTCTAGCTTTTCAGCAGCACTGGTGCAGTTACTGAGTTTCCCTTTATTTAGTCTGATAATACCACTCTTCCTGTGTTACGGCTGTTTAACATCTGTTAGCAATCCCCTTGCTTAATTAATGCAGGATTCATATTCAGCAATGCATAAACTTGGCACAGGCATACGCAATGACACATACGATATTTTATGTCCGCTTTAAATCAAGAGCAGCAGCAAAAGGTGATAATGAATATACTGGTTCCACTAACAGATTGTGGGTTCACTTTATGAACTGAAAGAAGTATGGAGGTATAGACAGTACTGTTTAGGCTTCTTTGCAGGCATATATAGGTAAATACCCTTATTTTCCTTTTTTCCTTTTTGGGGCACAAACATATGCTAAATGTTTCTAAACATATGTTATACACATGAGGATATGGGAGTTATTAGGATGCTATCAGCGGTGGAAGAACTGCTTCACCCCCTGTAATTCTATGCATTCTATGGCACTACTGGCTGCTTATGGCCGGCTTCTTAGAATACAAGAGAACTTCAGTTTTTTCCTTTGATTTTTTTTCTCCATTATTGAGATTATTGATGATTTCTCATGTACTGATACAACATCCTGCATGCAGCGAGGTGCTGCGTGCAATTACAGTCACTTATTTACTACAGGTACTTATATGGCGCCTTAATTTATGAAGAGCTTTACATACAGTATCTCACAGAAGTGAGTCTACCCCTCACATTTTTGTAAATATTTTATTATCTCTTTTCATGTGACAACACTGCAGAAATGACACTTTGCTACAATATAAAGTAGTGAGTGTACAGCTTGTATAACAGTGTAAATTTACTGTCCCCTCAAAATAACTCAACACACTGTTCTAAACCATTGGCAACAAAAGTGAGAAGACCCCTAAGTGAAAATGTCCAAATTGGGCCCAATTAGCAATTTTCCCTACCAGGTATCATGTGACTCGTTAGTGTTACAAGGTCTCAAGTGTAAATGGGGAGCAGGTGTGTTAAATTTGGTGTTATCGTTCTCACTCTCTCATACTGGTCACTGGAAGTTCAACATGGCACCTCGTGGCAAAGAACTCTCTGAGGATCTGAAAAAAAGAATAGTTGCTCTACATAGAGATGGCCTAGGCCGGGTGTCGGCAACCCACGGCTCCAGAGCCGCGTGCGGCTCTTTTTCACCTTTGCTTCGGCTCCGGAGCAGCAAATGCGGCTCTTCTGTGTGCCGGGAGCCCGCTCCCCTCCCTCCTCTCGGGTGGCCGCCCCAAAAGTCAGGACTCTGCAGCTAGCCCAGCAATATGCAAACTATGGCCCGGCGGACCTTTTAATCCGGCCCGCGGAGCATGGCAAACATTGGCTGTCAGGATGTAGGCAGGGCAGCGTGACGAACTCCTCTCCTCTCACAGTCCGCCCTGAAGACCGGAACGGCGCGGGAACACGGCGAGTGGAACGCGCGGAGCAAAGGTAAGTGAATTGACACAATATGGGGAATGAATTACTATAGGGGGGTGAATTACTATAGGGGGGGTGAATTACTATAGGGGGGATGAATTACTATGGGGGATGAATTACTATATGGGGGATGAATTACTATGGGGGATTAATTACTATGGGGGATGAATTACTATATGGGGGATGAATTACTATGGGGGATGAATTACTATATGGGGGATGAATTACTATGGGGGATGAATTACTATATGGGGGATGAATTACTATGGGGGATGAATTACTATATGGGGGATGAATTACTATGGGGGATGAATTACTATATGGGTGATGAATTACTATGGGGGATGAATTACTATATGGGGGATGAATTACTATATGGGGGATGAATTACTATGGGGGATGAATTACTATATGGGGGATGAATTACTATGGGGGATGAATTACTATATGGGGGATGAATTGCTATGGGGGATGAATTACTATATGGGGGATGAATTGCTATGGGGGATGAATTACTATGGGGGATGAATTACTATATGGGGGATGAATTACTATGGGGGATGAATTACTATATGGGGGATGAATTACTATGGGGGATGAATTACTATATGGGGGATGAATTACTATGGGGGATGAATTACTATATGGGTGATGAATTACTATGGGGGATGAATTACTATATGGGGGATGAATTACTATATGGGGGATGAATTACTATGGGGGATGAATTACTATATGGGGGATGAATTACTATGGGGGATGAATTACTATATGGGGGATGAATTGCTATGGGGGATGAATTACTATATGGGGGATGAATTGCTATGGGGGATGAATTACTATGGGGGATGAATTACTATATGGGGGATGTATTTTCAGTTTTAAAAATGTGGCTCTCAAAATATATTTCAATCTTGGTTTTGGCGAGATTTGGCTCAGTTGAAAAAAAAGGTTGCCCACCACTGACCTAAGGCTATGATTGTGAATATGACGATACACTGTGGCCCTGATTAACCCTTTGCTTACTGGGCCCTTAAACCCCCTTCATGACCAGAGCGCTTTTTGCAATATATGCAGTGTCGGATTTGTTTTAAATGTTGCAATGGTTTTGCGGCTCCCAGTCTTTTTTTCCCTTCGGAAACGGGTCCAAGTGGCTCTTTATGTCTTAAAGGTTGCAGACCCCTGGCCTAGGCTATAAGAAGATTGCCAAGACCCTGAAACTGAGCTGCAGCACGGTGGCCACAATCATACAGCGGTTTAACAGGACAGATAGGTTCCACTCAGAACAGGCCTCGCCATGGTCGACCAAAGAAGTTGAGTACACATGCTCAGCATCATATCCCGAGGTTGTCTTTGGGAAATATACATATGAGTGCTGCCAGCATTGCTGCAGAGGTTGAAGGAGTGGGGGGTCAACCTGTCAGTGCTCAGACCATATGCCGCACACTGCATCAAATTGGTCTGCATGGCTGTCATCCCAGAAGGAAGCTTCTTCTAAAGATGATGCACAAGAAAGTCCGCAAACAGTTTGCTGAAGACAAGCAGACTAAGGACATGGATTACTGGAACCATGTCCTGTGGTCTGATGAGACCAAGATAAACTTATTTGGTTCAGATGGTGTCAAGCGTGTGTGGCGGCAACCAGGTGAGGAGTACAAAGACAAGTGTGTCTTGCCTACAGTCAAGCATGGTGGTGGGAGTGTCATGGTCTGGGGCTGCATGAGTGCTGTCGGCACTGGGGAGCTACAATTCATTGAGGGAACCATGAATGCCAACATGTACTGTGACATACAGAAGCAGAGCATGATCCCCTCCCTTCCAAGACTGGGCCCCACGGCAATATTCCAACATGATAACGACCCCAAACACACCTCCAAAATGACCACTGCCTTGCTAAAGAAAATGAGGGTAAAGTTGATGGACTGGCCAAGCATGTCTCCAGACCTTAACCCTATTGAGCATCTGTGGGGCATCCACAAACAGAAAGTGGAAGAGCGCAAGGTCTCCAACATCCACCAGCTCAGTGATGTCGTCATGGAGGAGTGGAAGAGGACTCCAGTGGCAACCTGTGAAGCTCTGGTGAACTCCATGCCCAAGAGGGTTAAGGCAGTGCTGGAAAATAATGGTGGCCACACAAAATATTGACACTTTGGGCCCAATTTGGACATTTTCACTTAGGGGTGTACTCACTTTTGTTGCCAGCGGTTTAGACATTAATGGCTGTTTGTTGAGTTATTTTGAGGGGACAGCAAATTTACACTGTTACTGTATACAAGCTGTACACTCACTACTTTACAATGTAGCAAAGTAAAATTTCTTCAGTGTTGTCGCATGAAAATATATAATAAAATATTTCCAAAAATGTGAGGGGTGTACTCACTTCTGTGAGATACTGTATATTGTACATTCACATCAGTCCCTGCCCTCAAGGAGCTTACATTCTAAGGTCTCTAACTCACATTCATACATATACATACTAGGGCCAATTTAGACAGGAGCCACTGGAGTACCCTGAGGAAACCCACGCAGGTACAGGGAGAACATGCAAACTCTGTAACCGGTAGTGTTGTGGTTGGGATTTGAATCTTTGACCCTAGTGCTGCTAGAATAGGGTCCTTAAAATTTCACCAAAACACATAAAAAGTATTGTAAAGCAGAGCAGACATCAAATGTACTTATTACATTAGATATTATCTGCAACACTTACAGGTATTTATTACATTTCATGGAGATTACATGCGTCCCCTGAGAATGGGGTTCCTTTACTAAAACTGGAGAATGCAAAATCTGGTGCAGCTGTGCATGGGAACTAGAGATGAGCGAAGTATTCAAAAATTCGATTCGACTGATTTGGCGAATTCGTGGAAAAATTTTGATTCGAGTCTAATATATTCGCTGTGAATTTAACTTAAAAAAGGGTGTTTCTAGGCTTCAGAGAGACTTAATATTAGTGCTGAACACTGTACCTTTAATTTAAATGCCCTTGGAGTCTGCTGGGGAAGAGAAATAATACTGTCAGTCAGTATGACATGCAGATGAGTGCCGTCGATCTTAGAATCACCGCACACTTCACTCATTTGGGCAGTCACGGGGCCAAAACCAGAGTGTGGAGCCACAGTGTGGCGGTGGAGGCAGCAGCAATGGGAGGCCATACAGCACCCTATGACAAAAATGGAAACCACCAGCAGTGTGAGGAGACCTGAAAGTGGCACATGGCAGAGTGTGGCGATAGAGACAGCAGCAATGGGAGGCCGTACAGGGACCCATGACACACTCTGGACCTGGCAGCAGCATGAGGAGACGGTACAGGGGCCCATGGCAGATTACGGGCCTGGCAGCAGCATGAGGAGTCGGTACGGGGGCCCATGGCAGATTACGGGCCTGGCAGCAGCAATGGGAGGCCGTACAGGGACCCATGACACACTCTGGACCTGGCAGCAGCATGGGGAGGCGGTACAGGGGCCCATGACAGATTACGGGCCTGGCAGCAGCATGAGGAGTCGGTACGGGGGCCCATGACACACTCTGGACCTGGCAGCAGCATGAGGAGGCGGTACAGGGGCGCATGACAGATTACGAGCCTGGCAGCAGCAACTTGGACAGGAGGACGTTCAGCTTCTGCACCGTCTGGTGCGTGCTCGCAAACTGTTGTCTCTTGGAAACGGATTCCAAGAAAGACTGCTGACGGAATCCGTGAAGAGGAGTAGCAGGAGAAGGAGCATCTGAACGAGCGGAATATGCCAACAAGCGACAACAGGGGCCCATGACAGATTACGGGCCTGGCAGCAGCATGAGGAGTCGGTACGGGGGCCCATGGCAGATTAGGGGCCTGGCAGCAGCTATGGGAGGCCCGTAATCTGCCAGCACCCTATGTCAAAAAATTCTACACACCAGCAGTGTGTGAGGAGACCTGAAAGTGGCACATGGCAGAGTGTGGCGATGGAGACAGCAGCAATGGGAGGCCGTACAGGGACCCATGAGAGACTCTGGACTTGGCAGCAGCATGAGGAGGCGGTATAGGGGCCCATGGCAGATTAGGGGCCTGGCAGCAGCAATGGGAGGCCCGTAATCTGCCAGCACCCTATGTCAAAAAATTCTACACACCAGCAGTGTGTGAGGAGACCTGAAAGTGGCACATGGCAGAGTGTGGCGATGGAGACAGCAGCAATGGGAGGCCGTACAGGGACCCATGAGAGACTCTGGACTTGGCAGCAGCATGAGGAGGCGGTATATAGGGGCCCATGGCAGATTAGGGGCCTGGCAGCAGCTATGGGAGGCCCGTAATCTGCCAGCACCCTATGTCAAAAAATTCTACACACCAGCAGTGTGTGAGGAGACCTGAAAGTGGCACATGGCAGAGTGTGGCGATGGAGACAGCAGCAATGGGAGGCCGTACAGGGACCCATGAGAGACTCTGGACTTGGCAGCAGCATGAGGAGGCGGTATATAGGGGCCTATGGCAGATTAGGGGCCTGGCAGCAGCTATAGGAGGCCCGTAATCTGCCAGCACCCTATGTCAAAAAATTCTACACACCAGCAGTGTGTGAGGAGACCTGAAAGTGGCACATGGCAGAGTGTGGCGATGGAGACAGCAGCAATGGGAGGCCGTACAGGGACCCATGAGAGACTCTGGACTTGGCAGCAGCATGAGGAGGCGGTATATAGGGGCCCATGGCAGATTAGGGGCCTGGCAGCAGCTATGGGAGGCCCGTAATCTGCCAGCACCCTATGTCAAAAAATTCTACACACCAGCAGTGTGTGAGGAGACCTGAAAGTGGCACATGGCAGAGTGTGGCGATGGAGACAGCAGCAATGGGAGGCCGTACAGGGACCCATGAGAGACTCTGGACTTGGCAGCAGCATGAGAAGGCGGTATAGGGGCCCATGGCAGATTAGGGGCCTGGCAGCAGCAATGGGAGGCCCGTAATCTGCCAGCACCCTATGTCAAAAAATTCTACACACCAGCAGTGTGTGAGGAGACCTGAAAGTGGCACATGGCAGAGTGTGGCGATGGAGACAGCAGCAATGGGAGGCCGTACAGGGACCCATGAGAGACTCTGGACTTGGCAGCAGCATGAGGAGGCGGTATATAGGGGCCCATGGCAGATTAGGGGCCTGGCAGCAGCTATGGGAGGCCCGTAATCTGCCAGCACCCTATGTCAAAAAATTCTACACACCAGCAGTGTGTGAGGAGACCTGAAAGTGGCACATGGCAGAGTGTGGCGATGGAGACAGCAGCAATGGGAGGCCGTACTGGGACCCATGGGAGACTCTGGACTTGGCAGCAGCATGAGGAGGCGGTATATAGGGGCCCATGGCAGATTAGGGGCCTGGCAGCAGCTATGGGAGGCCCGTAATCTGCCAGCACCCTATGACAAAAAATGGAACCCACCAGCAGTGTGAGGAGACCTGAAAGTGGCACATGGCAGAGTGTGGCGATGGAGACAGCAGCAATGGGAGGCCGTACAGGGACCCATGAGAGACTCTGGACCTGGCAGCAGCATGAGGAGGCGGTATAGGGACCCATGGCAGATTAGGGGCCTGGCAGCAGCTATGGGAGGCCCGTAATCTGCCAGCACCCTATGACAAAAAATGGAATACACCAGCAGTGTGAGGAGACCTGAAAGTGGCACATGGCAGAGTGTGGCGATGGAGACAGCAGCAATGGGAGGCCGTACAGGGACCCATGAGAGACTCTGGACTTGGCAGCAGCATGAGGAGGCGGTATAGGGGCCCATGGCAGATTAGGGGCCTTGCAGCAGCTATGGGAGGCCCGTAATCTGCCAGCACCCTATGACAAAAAATGTAACACACCAGCAGTGTGAGGAGACCTGAAAGTGGCACATGGCATGAGAGACTGTGGACCTGGCAGCAGCATGAGGAGGCGGTATAGGGGCCCATGGCAGATTAGGGGCCTGGCAGCAGCTATGGGAGGCCCGTAATCTGCCAGCACCCTATGTCAAAAAATTGAACACACCAGCAGTGTGAGGAGACCTGAAAGTGGCACATGGCAGAGTGTGGCGATGGAGACAGCAGCAATGGGAGGCCGTACAGGGACCCATGAGAGACTCTGGACCTGGCAGCAGCATGAGGAGGCGGTATATAGGGGCCCATGGCAGATTAGGGGCCTGGCAGCAGCTATAGGAGGCCCGTAATCTGCCAGCACCCTATGTCAAAAAATTCTACACACCAGCAGTGTGAGGAGACCTGAAAGTGGCACATGGCAGAGTGTGGCGATGGAGACAGCAGCAATGGGAGGCCGTACAGGGACCCATGAGAGACTCTGGACCTGGCAGCAGCATGAGGAGGCGGTATATAGGGGCCTATGGCAGATTAGGGGCCTGGCAGCAGCTATAGGAGGCCCGTAATCTGCCAGCACCCTATGTCAAAAAATTCTACACACCAGCAGTGTGAGGAGACCTGAAAGTGGCACATGGCAGAGTGTGGCGATGGAGACAGCAGCAATGGGAGGCCGTACAGGGACCCATGAGAGACTCTGGACCTGGCAGCAGCATGAGGAGGCGGTATATAGGGGCCTATGGCAGATTAGGGGCCTGGCAGCAGCTATAGGAGGCCCGTAATCTGCCAGCACCCTATGTCAAAAAATTCTACACACCAGCAGTGTGAGGAGACCTGAAAGTGGCACATGGCAGAGTGTGGCGATGGAGACAGCAGCAATGGGAGGCCGTACAGGGACCCATGAGAGACTCTGGACCTGGCAGCAGCATGAGGAGGCGGTATATAGGGGCCTATGGCAGATTAGGGGCCTGGCAGCAGCTATAGGAGGCCCGTAATCTGCCAGCACCCTATGTCAAAAAATTCTACACACCAGCAGTGTGAGGAGACCTGAAAGTGGCACATGGCAGAGTGTGGCGATGGAGACAGCAGCAATGGGAGGCCGTACAGGGACTCATGAGAGACTCTGGACCTGGCAGCAGCATGAGGAGGCGGTATATAGGGGCCTATGGCAGATTAGGGGCCTGGCAGCAGCTATAGGAGGCCCGTAATCTGCCAGCACCCTATGTCAAAAAATTCTACACACCAGCAGTGTGAGGAGATCTGAAAGTGGCACATGGCATGAGACACTGTGGACCTGGCAGCAGCATGAGGAGGCGGTATATAGGGGCCCATGGCAGATTAGGGGCCTGGCAGCAGCTATGGGAGGCCCGTAATCTGCCAGCACCCTATGTCAAAAAATTCTACACACCAGCAGTGTGTGAGGAGACCTGAAAGTGGCACATGGCAGAGTGTGGCGATGGAGACAGCAGCAATGGGAGGCCGTACAGGGACCCATGAGAGACTCTGGACTTGGCAGCAGCATGAGGAGGCGGTATAGGGGCCCATGGCAGATTAGGGGCCTGGCAGCAGCAATGGGAGGCCCGTAATCTGCCAGCACCCTATGTCAAAAAATTCTACACACCAGCAGTGTGTGAGGAGACCTGAAAGTGGCACATGGCAGAGTGTGGCGATGGAGACAGCAGCAATGGGAGGCCGTACAGGGACCCATGAGAGACTCTGGACTTGGCAGCAGCATGAGGAGGCGGTATAGGGGCCCATGGCAGATTAGGGGCCTGGCAGCAGCAATGGGAGGCCCGTAATCTGCCAGCACCCTATGTCAAAAAATTCAACACACCAGCAGTGTGAGGAGACCTGAAAGTGGCACATGGCATGAGACACTGTGGACCTGGCAGCAGCATGAGGAGGCGGTATATAGGGGCCTATGGCAGATTAGGGGCCTGGCAGCAGCTATAGGAGGCCCGTAATCTGCCAGCACCCTATGTCAAAAAATTCTACACACCAGCAGTGTGAGGAGACCTGAAAGTGGCACATGGCAGAGTGTGGCGATGGAGACAGCAGCAATGGGAGGCCGTACAGGGAACCATGAGAGACTCTGGACCTGGCAGCAGCATGAGGAGGCGGTATATAGGGGCCTATGGCAGATTAGGGGCCTGGCAGCAGCTATAGGAGGCCCATAATCTGCCAGCACCCTATGTCAAAAAATTCAACACACCAGCAGTGTGAGGAGACCTGAAAGTGGCACATGGCATGAGACACTGTGGACCTGGCAGCAGCATGAGGAGGCGGTATATAGGGGCCCATGGCAGATTAGGGGCCTGGCAGCAGCTATGGGAGGGCCGTAATCTGCCAGCACCCTATGTCAAAAAATTCTACACACCAGCAGTGTGTGAGGAGACCTGAAAGTGGCACATGGCAGAGTGTGGCGATGGAGACAGCAGCAATGGGAGGCCGTACAGGGACCCATGAGAGACTCTGGACTTGGCAGCAGCATGAGGAGGCGGTATAGGGGCCCATGGCAGATTAGGGGCCTGGCAGCAGCAATGGGAGGCCCGTAATCTGCCAGCACCCTATGTCAAAAAATTCTACACACCAGCAGTGTGTGAGGAGACCTGAAAGTGGCACATGGCAGAGTGTGGCGATGGAGACAGCAGCAATGGGAGGCCGTACAGGGACCCATGAGAGACTCTGGACTTGGCAGCAGCATGAGAAGGCGGTATAGGGGCCCATGGCAGATTAGGGGCCTGGCAGCAGCAATGGGAGGCCCGTAATCTGCCAGCACCCTATGTCAAAAAATTCTACACACCAGCAGTGTGTGAGGAGACCTGAAAGTGGCACATGGCAGAGTGTGGCGATGGAGAAAGCAGCAATGGGAGGCCGTACAGGGACCCATGAGAGACTCTGGACTTGGCAGCAGCATGAGGAGGCGGTATATAGGGGCCCATGGCAGATTAGGGGCCTGGCAGCAGCTATAGGAGGCCCGTAATCTGCCAGCACCCTATGTCAAAAAATTCTACACACCAGCAGTGTGTGAGGAGACCTGAAAGTGGCACATGGCAGAGTGTGGCGATGGAGACAGCAGCAATGGGAGGCCGTACAGGGACCCATGAGAGACTCTGGACTTGGCAGCAGCATGAGGAGGCGGTATAGGGGCCCATGGCAGATTAGGGGCCTGGCAGCAGCAATGGGAGGCCCGTAATCTGCCAGCACCCTATGTCAAAAAATTCTACACACCAGCAGTGTGTGAGGAGACCTGAAAGTGGCACATGGCAGAGTGTGGCGATGGAGACAGCAGCAATGGGAGGCCGTACAGGGACCCATGAGAGACTCTGGACTTGGCAGCAGCATGAGGAGGCGGTATATAGGGGCCCATGGCAGATTAGGGGCCTGGCAGCAGCTATGGGAGGCCCGTAATCTGCCAGCACCCTATGTCAAAAAATTCTACACACCAGCAGTGTGTGAGGAGACCTGAAAGTGGCACATGGCAGAGTGTGGCGATGGAGACAGCAGCAATGGGAGGCCGTACAGGTACCCATGAGAGACTCTGGACTTGGCAGCAGCATGAGGAGGCGGTATAGGGGCCCATGGCAGATTAGGGGCCTGGCAGCAGCAATGGGAGGCCCGTAATCTGCCAGCACCCTATGTCAAAAAATTCTACACACCAGCAGTGTGTGAGGAGACCTGAAAGTGGCACATGGCAGAGTGTGGCAATGGAGACAGCAACAATGGGAGGCCGTACAGGGACCCATGAGAGACTCTGGACTTGGCAGCAGCATGAGGAGGCGGTATATAGGGGCCCATGGCAGATTAGGGGCCTGGCAGCAGCTATGGGAGGCCCGTAATCTGCCAGCACCCTATGTCAAAAAATTCTACACACCAGCAGTGTGTGAGGAGACCTGAAAGTGGCACATGGCAGAGTGTGGCGATGGAGACAGCAGCAATGGGAGGCCGTACTGGGACCCATGAGAGACTCTGGACTTGGCAGCAGCATGAGGAGGCGGTATATAGGGGCCCATGGCAGATTAGGGGCCTGGCAGCAGCTATGGGAGGCCCGTAATCTGCCAGCACCCTATGTCAAAAAATTCTACACACCAGCAGTGTGTGAGGAGACCTGAAAGTGGCACATGGCAGAGTGTGGCGATGGAGACAGCAGCAATGGGAGGCCGTACAGGGACCCATGAGAGACTCTGGACTTGGCAGCAGCATGAGGAGGCGGTATAGGGGCCCATGGCAGATTAGGGGCCTGGCAGCAGCAATGGGAGGCCCGTAATCTGCCAGCACCCTATGTCAAAAAAATCTACACACCAGCAGTGTGTGAGGAGACCTGAAAGTGGCACATGGCAGAGTGTGGCGATGGAGACAGCAGCAATGGGAGGCCGTACAGGGACCCATGAGAGACTCTGGACTTGGCAGCAGCATGAGGAGGCGGTATATAGGGGCCCATGGCAGATTAGGGGCCTGGCAGCAGCTATGGGAGGCCCGTAATCTGCCAGCACCCTATGTCAAAAAATTCTACACACCAGCAGTGTGTGAGGAGACCTGAAAGTGGCACATGGCAGAGTGTGGCGATGGAGACAGCAGCAATGGGAGGCCGTACTGGGACCCATGAGAGACTCTGGACTTGGCAGCAGCATGAGGAGGCGGTATATAGGGGCCCATGGCAGATTAGGGGCCTGGCAGCAGCTATGGGAGGCCCGTAATCTGCCAGCACCCTATGTCAAAAAATTCTACACACCAGCAGTGTGTGAGGAGACCTGAAAGTGGCACATGGCAGAGTGTGGCGATGGAGACAGCAGCAATGGGAGGCCGTACAGGGACCCATGAGAGACTCTGGACTTGGCAGCAGCATGAGGAGGCGGTATAGGGGCCCATGGCAGATTAGGGGCCTGGCAGCAGCAATGGGAGGCCCGTAATCTGCCAGCACCCTATGTCAAAAAAATCTACACACCAGCAGTGTGTGAGGAGACCTGAAAGTGGCACATGGCAGAGTGTGGCGATGGAGACAGCAGCAATGGGAGGCCGTACAGGGACCCATGAGAGACTCTGGACTTGGCAGCAGCATGAGGAGGCGGTATATAGGGGCCCATGGCAGATTAGGGGCCTGGCAGCAGCTATGGGAGGCCCGTAATCTGCCAGCACCCTATGTCAAAAAATTCTACACACCAGCAGTGTGTGAGGAGACCTGAAAGTGGCACATGGCAGAGTGTGGCGATGGAGACAGCAGCAATGGGAGGCCGTACAGGGACCCATGAGAGACTCTGGACTTGGCAGCAGCATGAGGAGGCGGTATATAGGGGCCTATGGCAGATTAGGGGCCTGGCAGCAGCTATAGGAGGCCCGTAATCTGCCAGCACCCTATGTCAAAAAATTCTACACACCAGCAGTGTGTGAGGAGACCTGAAAGTGGCACATGGCAGAGTGTGGCGATGGAGACAGCAGCAATGGGAGGCCGTACAGGGACCCATGAGAGACTCTGGACTTGGCAGCAGCATGAGGAGGCGGTATAGGGGCCCATGGCAGATTAGGGGCCTGGCAGCAGCAATGGGAGGCCCGTAATCTGCCAGCACCCTATGTCAAAAAATTCTACACACCAGCAGTGTGTGAGGAGACCTGAAAGTGGCACATGGCAGAGTGTGGCGATGGAGACAGCAGCAATGGGAGGCCGTACAGGGACCCATGAGAGACTCTGGACTTGGCAGCAGCATGAGGAGGCGGTATAGGGGCCCATGGCAGATTAGGGGCCTGGCAGCAGCAATGGGAGGCCCGTAATCTGCCAGCACCCTATGTCAAAAAATTCTACACACCAGCAGTGTGTGAGGAGACCTGAAAGTGGCACATGGCAGAGTGTGGCGATGGAGACAGCAGCAATGGGAGGCCGTACAGGGACCCATGAGAGACTCTGGACTTGGCAGCAGCATGAGGAGGCGGTATATAGGGGCCCATGGCAGATTAGGGGCCTGGCAGCAGCTATGGGAGGCCCGTAATCTGCCAGCACCCTATGTCAAAAAATTCTACACACCAGCAGTGTGTGAGGAGACCTGAAAGTGGCACATGGCAGAGTGTGGCGATGGAGACAGCAGCAATGGGAGGCGGTACAGGTACCCATGAGAGACTCTGGACTTGGCAGCAGCATGAGGAGGCGGTATAGGGGCCCATGGCAGATTAGGGGCCTGGCAGCAGCAATGGGAGGCCCGTAATCTGCCAGCACCCTATGTCAAAAAATTCTACACACCAGCAGTGTGTGAGGAGACCTGAAAGTGGCACATGGCAGAGTGTGGCGATGGAGACAGCAGCAATGGGAGGCCGTACAGGGACCCATGAGAGACTCTGGACTTGGCAGCAGCATGAGGAGGCGGTATATAGGGGCCCATGGCAGATTAGGGGCCTGGCAGCAGCTATGGGAGGCCCGTAATCTGCCAGCACCCTATGTCATAAAATTCTACACACCAGCAGTGTGTGAGGAGACCTGAAAGTGGCACATGGCAGAGTGTGGCGATGGAGACAGCAGCAATGGGAGGCCGTACAGGGACCCATGAGAGACTCTGGACTTGGCAGCAGCATGAGGAGGCGGTATATAGGGGCCTATGGCAGATTAGGGGCCTGGCAGCAGCTATAGGAGGCCCGTAATCTGCCAGCACCCTATGTCAAAAAATTCTACACACCAGCAGTGTGTGAGGAGACCTGAAAGTGGCACATGGCAGAGTGTGGCGATAGAGACAGCAGCAATGGGAGGCCGTACAGGGACCCATGAGAGACTCTGGACTTGGCAGCAGCATGAGGAGGCGGTATATAGGGGCCCATGGCAGATTAGGGGCCTGGCAGCAGCTATAGGAGGCCCGTAATCTGCCAGCACCCTATGTCAAAAAATTCAACACACCAGCAGTGTGTGAGGAGACCTCAAAGTGGCACATGTTTGAGGCATGATTCATGGCGGATTTAGTCAGTTGTGTCAGGAACTGGTGGTTTGAAATCCAGACTAATCCACGCCTGATTCATTTTCACAAACGTGAGTCTCTCCACACTTTGGGTGGACAGTCGTGTCCTCCGCGGAGTTACAATACCTCCTGCCGCACTAAACATGCGCTCCGATGCCACGCTACTGGCCGGGCATGACAGCCTTTCAAGGGCAAATTCAGCTAGTTGGGGCCAAAGGTCAAGTTTCGTTGCCCAGTAGTCAAGGGGATTGTCTACCTCGGTTGGCAGGGTGCTGTCCAAGTAGGCCCAAGCCTGTTGTTTGAGGTCCTGCTCCAGGTCCACCTGATGCTGCTGCTGCTGCTGCTGCGGCTGGTTAGTAGTTTCCTCACTGCGCTGGTGAAGAAAGCTACTCATCATCGACTGCAGACTGAGGCAGCCGCTGCTGGTGGAGCTGCCACTGCTCCTACCACCCCACCCCTCCCCTGCTGCCATGGCAGCGGAACGCGAGCGCACAGGGCCCACAGTGTCTGAGGATGGACGTTGGCGCACAAAGGCAGAGACCAACTGACTACATAGGTGGTTTTTATAGTACGTTATTTTGGCCTCCCTCTCAGCAGGTGTGAAAAAGGCCACCATTTTTGAACGGTAGCGAGGGTCCAACAAGGTGGACAGCCAAAAGTCATCCCTCTGTCTGATGGTTATTATTCGGCTGTCGCTACGCAAGCAACCGAGCATGCTATGGGCCATTTGTGCCAAGGAATGCGAGGGACTCCCTGCCTCCATCTCCACAGCATACTGCCACGGTGCGTCTGGGTCCTCTGTCTCCTCCTCCTCCTCCTCTACCAGATGCTCCTGCTCCTCCACTCCTGTCCGCTGAGTGGAAAAACCACCCATTTCACTCAATAATTCCTGAGCACAAATGTCCTCCTCTACCTCCTCCTCTTCTTCCTGTCCTGCCCCCACAGGGGTCATGTGGCGTTGAGATCTGTGCGCCACGTCTACCGCACCCTGACCAGCCATTGTTAACAGCATTTGTTCAAGGACGTGCAACAGAGGAATGACGTCGTTCATCCCATAGTCCTGCCGACTCACGAATAGCGTGGCCTCCTCAAAGGGCCTGAGCAAGCGGCAGGTGTCACGCATGAGCTGCCAATGGCTGACATCAAAGTTACACAGGGGAGTACCTTTATCCGCTTGTAACATCAGGAAATCGGTGATGGCCTTTCGCTGCTCGTAAAGGCGGTCTAACATGTGTAGGGTTGAATTCCACCTTGTTGCAACGTCGCAGATCAGGCGATGATGTGGAATTCCGTTCTGCCGCTGCAGCTCAAGGAGGGTGTGCTTTGCGGTGTAGGAATGGCTGAAATGCATGCAAAGTTTACGTGACATTTTAAGGATGTCTTGCAGTGGGATGGTGGATTTTAGGAACCGCTTGACAACCAGATTGAACACGTGAGCCATGCATGGCGCATGGCACAACCTTCCTTGACGCAGAGCAGACACCATGTTCTTTCCGTTGTCGGTCAACATGGTTCCGATTTTCAGTTTGCGCGGAGACAGCCATCTGTCGATTTCTCTGTTCATTACACTCAGAAGTTCCTCCCCTGTGTGACTACGTTCGCCAAGGCATACCAGGTGCAGAACAGCGTGACACCGTTGCGCCCTGCACATGTGATATGCCGGTCGGGTAATGGGACTTGGCACGGGGGTGGCGGCTGAGGACACGGCGGAAGAAGAGGTGGTAGAGGCGGACATCTTTGCCGGACCAAGGACGTGCAAACGTGGAGGCAAAAGCGGCGTGACCTGTCCAAGTTGCTGGTGCGGCTGTGACGGCACCACGTTCACCCAGTGGGCCGTAAATGACATGTACTGTCCCTGACCGTAGTTACAGCTCCACACGTCGGCGCTGCCGTGCACTTTGGCAGAGACCGACATGCTCAAAGACTGGCCCACCATGTCTTCTACATGTGAATGCAGGGCTGGCACTGCTTTTTTGGCGAAGAAATGACGGCTTGGCACTCTCCACCGCGGCGCGGCACAAGCCATTTCTCTGAAAGGTGCTGAGTCCACCACTTGGAAAGGGAGGGACTGCAGCACCAGCAACTTGGACAGGAGGACGTTCAGCTTTTGCACCGTCGGGTGCGTGCTCGCAAACTGTTGTCTCTTGGAAACGGATTCCAAGAAAGACTGCTGACGGAATCCGTGAAGAGGAGTAGCAGGAGAAGGAGCATCTGAACGAGCGGAAGATGCCAACGAGCGACAACTCCCCTCAGCAGAGGTGTTGGAGCCTTGACTGGCTGATGGAGGGCGATTGACGTCGGGTGACGGAGCAAGTAACGGAGCGGGTGATGGAGCGGGGGCTGGGGCGGGCAGAACCGCCGTATCTTTATCACGGTTTTCCCAGGCCACCAAATGGCGACGCTGCATATGCTGCCGCAACGCTGTAGTCCCAACATGGGCCCCCTGGCCACGCTTGACTTTCTGGCCACATAGTCGACATACGGCTACGTTTACTTCCTCGGGCGGCTTGACGAAAAATTGCCACACCGCCGAGTAGGAAACTTTGCCCCCGATACTCCTCACTGGCTGACTGCTGCTTCCTCTGTGCACACCGGCACCACTACTGGCCGTGGTGGTAGGCTGCAGTGGAGCTGGTGCTCTACTCCGTGGCCATTTGGCTCCACTGACACTGCTTCCACTGACACTGCTGCGACCCTGCTGCTGTCTCCTGGGCAACCCACCGACTGTTTCGCTCACTGCCAAGCTGCCACCCTCTTCTCCTGATGATGCGGAAGAAATTGCCTGATGACGACGAGGCTGCCAAGTGCGATCAACCTCCTCATCATCAAGTAGGGTCTCCGCCTCACTACTAGCCCCCTCGGCTGCGTCTGGGTCAGGAGACAGACCTGTCTCTAGACCGGCTACCGGGCCACTCTCCTCGCCACTACTTCTTCGCCTGGCTGCTGAAAAGGCGGATGTCTCCCCCCGTTCCTGACCGCCCTCTGTTAGCTCTTCCTCACTGTACAGTGGGGCTGAGCCCACAGCATGCGATACTTCGCTTGGTGAGGGAACACCAAAGGACAGGGACAGGTAGAGGACACGTGATTTCAGTGTGCTTGGTCCCGGGCCATGCCAACTAACGGTTGTGTCTGACGTACCCACCGACCGTTGGCTGTAGGTGTCAGAGGTGACCTGGGAAGAGGAAGACGACCGAGCCAACCAATCGATGACGGCAGGGTTGTCGGTGGAGACACGACCGCTGGATGACACCGGGAGCACTGGCCTCTGGCTGCGAATAGTGCTGCCTCGACCCCTTCCTCTGCTGCCACGTCTGCTCGCTCCTAAAACATTGCCTCCTCTGCCACTCCTCTGCATGTTGTCTGACATACTCTTTAATTAAACGATTATGTGTCCCTGAGTAACAATTCTGTGTCCCTGAGTAACAATTCTGTGTCTGTGCGAGTAACAATTCTGTGGCCCTAAGTAACAGTTCTGTGGCCCTCAGTAACAATTCTGTGTCCCTGATTAACGTTTCTGTGGCCCCAAGTAACAGTTCTGTGGCCCTCAGTAACAATTCTGTGTCTGTGCGAGTAACAATTCTGTGTCTGTGCGAGTAACAATTCTGTGGCCCTCAGTAACAATTCTGTGTCCCTGATTAATGTTTCTGTGGCCCCAAGTAACAGTTCTGTGGCCCTCAGTAACAATTCTGTGTCTGTGCGAGTAACAATTCTGTGTCTGTGCGAGTAACAATTCTGTGGCCCTAAGTAACAGTTCTGTGGCCCTCAGTAACAATTCTGTGTCCCTGATTAACGTTTCTGTGGCCCCAAGTAACAGTTCTGTGGCCCTCAGTAACAATTCTGTGTCTGTGCGAGTAACAATTCTGTGTCTGTGCGAGTAACAATTCTGTGGCCCTAAGTAACAGTTCTGTGGCCCTCAGTAACAATTCTGTGTCCCTGATTAACGTTTCTGTGGCCCCAAGTAACAGTTCTGTGGCCCTCAGTAACAATTCTGTGTCTGTGCGAGTAACAATTCTGTGTCTGTGCGAGTAACAATTCTGTGGCCCTAAGTAACAGTTCTGTGGCCCTCAGTAACAATTCTGTGTCCCTGATTAACGTTTCTGTGGCCCCAAGTAACAGTTCTGTGGCCCTCAGTAACAATTCTGTGTCTGTGTGAGTAACAATTCTGTGTCTGTGCGAGTAACAATTCTGTGGCCCTAAGTAACAGTTCTGTGGCCCTCAGTAACAGTTCTGTGTCCCTGAGTAACAATTCTGTGTCTGTGCGAGTAAGAATTCTGTGTCTGTGCGAGTAACAATTCTGTGGCCCTAAGTAACAGTTCTGTGGCCCTCAGTAACAGTTCTGTGTCCCTGAGTAACAATTCTGTGTCTGTGCGAGTAACAATTCTGTGTCTGTGCGAGTAACAATTCTGTGGCCCTAAGTAACGGTTCTGTGGCCCTCAGTAACAGTTCTGTGTCCCTGTGTAACAATTCTGTGTCTGTGCGAGTAACAATTCTGTGGCCCTAAGTAACAGTTCTGTGGCCCTCAGTAACAATTCTGTGTCCCTGATTAACGTTTCTGTGGCCCCAAGTAACAGTTCTGTGGCCCTCAGTAACAATTCTGTGTCTGTGCGAGTAACAATTCTGTGTCTGTGCGAGTAACAATTCTGTGGCCCTAACAGTTCTGTGGCCCTCAGTAACAATTCTGTGTCCCTGATTAACGTTTCTGTGGCCCCAAGTAACAGTTCTGTGGCCCTCAGTAACAATTCTGTGTCTGTGCGAGTAACAATTCTGTGTCTGTGCGAGTAACAATTCTGTGGCCCTAAGTAACAGTTCTGTGGCCCTCAGTAACAATTCTGTGTCCCTGATTAACGTTTCTGTGGCCCCAAGTAACAGTTCTGTGGCCCTCAGTAACAATTCTGTGTCTGTGCGAGTAACAATTCTGTGTCTGTGCGAGTAACAATTCTGTGGCCCTAAGTAACGGTTCTGTGGCCCTCAGTAACAGTTCTGTGTCCCTGTGTAACAATTCTGTGTCTGTGCGAGTAACAGTTCTGTGGCCCTAAGTAACAGTTCTGTGGCCCTCAGTAACAATTCTGTGTCCCTGATTAACGTTTCTGTGGCCCCAAGTAACAGTTCTGTGGCCCTCAGTAACAATGCTGTGTCTGTGCGAGTAACAATTCTGTGGCCCTAAGTAACAGTTCTGTGGCCCTCAGTAACAATTCTGTGTCCCTGATTAACGTTTCTGTGGCCCCAAGTAACAGTTCTGTGGCCCTCAGTAACAATTCTGTGTCTGTGCGAGTAACAATTCTGTGTCTGTGCGAGTAACAATTCTGTGGCCCTAACTAACAGTTCTGTGGCCCATAAGTAACAGTTCTGTGTCCCTGAGTAACAATTCTGTGTCTGTGCGAGTAAGAATTCTGTGTCTGTGCGAGCAACAATTCTGTGGCCCTAAGTAACAGTTCTGTGGCCCTCAGTAACAGTTCTGTGTCCCTGAGTAACAATTCTGTGTCTGTGCGAGTAACAATTCTGTGTCTGTGCGAGTAACAATTCTGTGTCTGTGCGAGTAACAATTCTGTGGCCCTAAGTAACGGTTCTGTGGCCCTCAGTAACAGTTCTGTGTCCCTGTGTAACAATTCTGTGTCTGTGCGAGTAACAATTCTGTGGCCCTAAGTAACAGTTCTGTGGCCCTCAGTAACAATTCTGTGTCTGTGCGAGTAACAATTCTGTGTCTGCGCGAGTAACAATTCTGTGGCCCTAAGTAACAGTTCTGTGGCCCTCAGTAACAATTCTGTGTCCCTGATTAACGTTTCTGTGGCCCCAAGTAACAGTTCTGTGGCCCTCAGTAACAATTCTGTGTCTGTGCGAGTAACAATTCTGTGTCTGTCCGAGTAACAATTCTGTGGCCCTAACAGTTCTGTGGCCCTCAGTAACAATTCTGTGTCCCTGATTAACGTTTCTGTGGCCCCAAGTAACAGTTCTGTTGCCCTCAGTAACAATTCTGTGTCTGTGCGAGTAACAATTCTGTGTCTGTGCGAGTAACAATTCTGTGGCCCTAACTAACAGTTCTGTGGCCCTAAGTAACAGTTCTGTGTCCCTGAGTAACAATTCTGTGTCTGTGCGAGTAAGAATTCTGTGTCTGTGCGAGCAACAATTCTGTGGCCCTAAGTAACAGTTCTGTGGCCCTCAGTAACAGTTCTGTGTCCCTGAGTAACAATTCTGTGTCTGTGCGAGTAACAATTCTGTGTCTGTGCGAGTAACAATTCTGTGTCTGTGCGAGTAACAATTCTGTGGCCCTAAGTAACGGTTCTGTGGCCCTCAGTAACAGTTCTGTGTCCCTGTGTAACAATTCTGTGTCTGTGCGAGTAACAATTCTGTGGCCCTAAGTAACAGTTCTGTGGCCCTCAGTAACAATTCTGTGTCCCTGATTAACGTTTCTGTGGCCCCAAGTAACAGTTCTGTGGCCCTCAGTAACAATTCTGTGTCTGTGCGAGTAACAATTCTGTGTCTGTGCGAGTAACAATTCTGTGGCCCTAACTAACAGTTCTGTGGCCCTCAGTAACAATTCTGTGTCTGTGCGAGTAACAATTCTGTGTCTGTGCGAGTAACAATTCTGTGTCTGTGCGAGTAACAATTCTGTGGCCCTAAGTAACGGTTCTGTGGCCCTCCGTAACAGTTCTGTGTCCCTGTGTAACAATTCTGTGTCTGTGCGAGTAACAATTCTGTGGCCCTAAGTAACAGTTCTGTGGCCCTCAGTAACAATTCTGTGTCTGTGCGAGTAACAATTCTGTGTCTGTGCGAGTAACAATTCTGTGGCCCTAAGTAACAGTTCTGTGGCCCTCAGTAACAATTCTGTGTCTGTCCCTGAGTAACAATTCTGTGGCCCTAACTAAAGTTTCTGTGGCCCTAAGTAACAATTCTCTGGCACTTAGTAACAATTCTGTCTGTCCCTGAGTAACAATTCTGTGGCCCTAATAACGTTTCTGTGGCCCTAAGTAACAATTATCTGGCACTCAGTAACAATTCTGTCTGTCCCTGAGTAACAATTCTGTGGCCCTAATAACGTTTCTGTGGCCCTAAGTAACAATTCTCTGGCACTCAGTAACAATTCTGTCTGTCCCTGAGTAACAATTCTGTGGCCCTAATAACGTTTCTGTGGCCCTAAGTAACAATTCTCTGGCACTCAGTAACAATTCTGTCTGTCCCTGAGTATGAATTCTGTGGCCCTAACTAGCGTTTCTTTGTCCCTAAGTAACGATTCTGTGGCCCTAATTAACAATTCTGTGTCCCTGAGTAATAGTTCTCTGTCCCTAAGTATCGTTTCTCTGTCCCCAAGTATCGTTTCTGTGGCCCTAACTCTGTCCCTGTCCCTAATACAGAGCGGTCTGCCTCTGTTCAATGACTGCAGGCAAATGAAGAATTCCAAAATGGCCGCTATTTATAGCTCGACCATTACACAGTGCTAGCTGGCTGGCTGCTGATTGGCTGATGCGATCACATGTCGTTGAGGAATGCATTATGGGTCAGCGCGCCTTGTCTGCGCGCCTTCCCAGACATCCCCGCTCCGTCGCCGCACATGTCAGCCGCCATTTTCGGAAAAATTGAAAATCGAAAATTTTCCGATATTCGACTCGAATTCCACTTCGGCTACTTCGATTCGCTCATCTCTAATGGGAACCAATCAGCTTCTAACTTCAGCATGTTCAATTAAATGATAACTTCACCTTTCATAAAATGTTACGGGGGGATCTATCTTCGCTAGCTATAAAAAAATGAGGCCATGAGGGGCTCCGCCTGCCCGGGTGCGTCACTCATTCACAGTGTTCTGTGAATGAGAAAGTACAAGTCCTGACAGCTTTAGCAGCTGTTAGCTTGTAGTTCCCAATGAACTACTACAGCTCTGTGAGTGCCGTGGTAGTTCACTAATTCTTCCTGTCAGTGTAAAACTGCCTGCCCACTTGAGGTACGAGCAGACAGATACACTGACAGGTCTGCAGGAGTGCTGCATGGCACCAGCGATCTGCCGATCTCTGGTGCAATGCTTTACAGGCTCCAACAAGAAAAAAATAATAAATGCACATTTAAAAAAAAATAAATAAAAAATTAGCATTTTTTATTTTTTTGTTGAAAGGTGAACTTATCCTTTAAGCTTTGACAAAAAATATGGAAGCTGGTTGGTTTACAACTACTTTAACTTTTCTACGTATATATTCCCAATAAGGTAGTACATTTTCATTTTTTGAATACAAGTCCACTTTAAAAGCGGGATAATTCAGAAAAAAAAAATTAGGTCAAAAGGATGAAGAAGTTGGATCATGCTTTAGACAGAACTCTGGAAAGTGTTGATTACTCACATGTACTGTAGAGTGAGTCATATGAGAATTCCCTGCCTTTCTGAGTATTTTCATGTTTACTTTTGCATTTGTTCAACTGTGTAAAGGTCACATGGAGTTACATCATTCATGACACTGCTGTGACTGACACTACATTGCCACACATAGAACAGATCTATACTTAACCCTACTGCAGGTGTGAAATTTGCTGTAGTTAACATACAAAATAATTACTTTTGGTAACATAGTACACAGTAAGTACACTTACTGGCCACTTTACTAGGTACACCGTGCTAATACTGGGTTGGACCCCCTTTTGCCCCTCAGAACTGCCTTAATTCTTCATGGCATAGATTCAACAAGGTTTTGTAAACATTCCTCAGAGATTTTGGTTCATATTAACATGATAGCATCACATAGTTGCTGCAGATTTGTCAACTGCGCATCCATAATGCGAATCTCCCATTCCACCACATCCCAAAGGTGCTCTATTGGATTGAAATCTGGTATTGTGGAGGCCATTGGAGTACAGTGGACTCATTGTTATGTTCAAGAAACCAGTCTGAGATGATTTGAGCTTTGTGACATGGAGCATTATCCTGCTGGAAGTAGCCATTAGAAGATGGGTACACTGTAGTCATAAAGGGATGGACATGGTCAGCAACAATACTCAGGTAGGCTGTGGCATTTAAACAATGCTCAATTGGTATAAGGGGCCCAAAGTGTGCCAAGAAAATACCCCCTACACCATTACACTCCCACCATCTGCCTGAACCATTGATACAAGGCAGGATGGATCCATGCTTTCATGTTGTTTATGCCAAAACATGACCCTGCCATCTGAATATTGCAGCTAAAATTGAGGCTCATCAGACCAGGCAACGTTTTTCCAATCTTCTATTGTCCAATTTTGGTGAGCCTGTATGAATTGTAGCTTCTTTTTTCTGCTCTTGGCTGACATGAGTGGCACCCAGTGTGGTCTTCTGCTGCTGTAGCCCATCTGCTTCAAGGTTCATCGTGTTGTGCGTTCAGAGATGGTATTCTGCATACCTTGGTTGTAATGAGTGGTTATTTGAGTTACTGTTGCCTTTCTATCATCTCGAACCAGTGTGCCTATTCTCCTCTGATCTCTGACATTAAGAAGGCATTTTCCTCCACACAACTACAGCTCACTGGATATTTTCTCTTTCTTTGGACCATTCTCTGTAAATCCTAGCGATGGTTGTGCATGAAAATCCCAGTAGATCATGAATTTTTTAAATATTCAGACCAGCCAATCTGGCACCAACAACCATGCCTCGTTCAAAGTCACTTAATTCCCCTTTCTGATGATTTGTTTGAACTTCAGCAAGTCGTCTTCACCATATCTAGATGCCTAAATGCATTGAGTTGCATTTAGACATCTATATGTGTATTTAGAAGCGCATTTGTGAGGTCAGGTACTAATGTTGGACGAGAAGGCATGGCCCGCAGTCTTCACTCTAATTCATCCCAAAGGTGTTCTATCGTTTTGAGGTCAGGACTCTGTGCAGGCCAGTCACGTTCCTCCACCCCAGACTTACTCATCCATGTCTTTATGGACCTTGCTTTGTGCACTGGTGTGCAGTCATGTTGGAACAGGAAGGGGTCATCCTCAAACTGTTCCCACAAAGTTGGGAGCATGTAATTGTCCAAAATGTCTTGGTATGCTGACCCCTTAAGTGTTCCCTTCACTGGAACCAACGAGCCAAGCCCAACCCCTGAAAAACAAATCCACACCATAAATCCCTCTCCACCAAAATTTACAGGCAAGTACCATTCTCCTAACAACCGCCAAACCCAGACACGTACATTGGCTTGCCAGACAGAGAAGCATGATTCGTCACTCCAGAGAACACTTTCTCTATGCACTGTTGTTGTGCTAATCTGAAGATCACATGAAGTTTGGAGGTCTTTAGCTATTGACTCTGCAGACAATAGTCGATTTCTGCGTACTCTGAGCTTCAGCATGCGCTGACCCCGCTGTTATTTTACATGGCCTACCACTTCATGGCTGAGTTGCAGTTGCTCCCAGTTGCTTCCACTTTGTTATAATACCACTAACAGTTGACCGTGGAATATTTATTAGCAAGGAAATTCATGGATGGAATTATTGCACAGGTGGCAACCTATCACAGTACCATGCTTGAATTCTCTGAGCTCCTGAGAGCGACCCATTCTTCCACAAGTGTTTGTAGAAGCAGTCTGCATGCCTAGGTGCTTGATTTTATACACCTGTGGCCATGGAGGTGATTGGAACACCTGAATCCAATGATTATGAGGTGTGTCCCAGAACTTTTGGCAATATAGTGTATATTGAACAGCATTTTTTATCATATAATTTTGCATGGGAAAAAAACTGGATGGGTATAAATAAGAAGGTACACATTTTTTTGCTATACCCAATGAGGATCCATTGAAGAGACTGATTGTAATGGGTTTTCTTTGGTTAGGTGCACAATTGTCTGTCCTACTTTAAGCCAATGACAGTTATTTTGAGTGGTTAATGATGACAGTAATCAGTGAACAAAAGACAATATGGTGTGCCTGATGATCTCACCACTTCAGGTATTTCTAGCTATGTTTGTAGTCTGGGTCCAGGAGTAAGACAGGAGCCAATGTTTTTTGTCTTTTTGTTATGAGCCACCTAAGATAATGTACGCTCGGTCATGCTTAATGTACTACACCATAACCTTTTATGAAAAAAAACAAACAAAAAACACCTGCATGACAATGTCATAATGTGCTAGTATGCATTGAATACAAGCACATTATGTGAAACTTACCTTAAAATGAAGCCCTTCAGCAGTGCGCTGTCACTGCTGACAGGACTTCCATCTTCACCCAGTCCTTCCTCTGGGTTCACAGGCTCTGGCGGCTTGAATGGCCAATGACATCACTTCTGCGCATGCGTTCGGGAGTCACTTTTTACAGCACACAGCTTTGAAGGAATGGCATGGGCATGCCATTCCTTTAGAGTGCATGCGCCGATGCTCTACACAGGTAAATATTTCCTAAACCATGCACGTTTAGGAGATATTTACAGTACCTACAGGTACACCTTATTATAGGCTTACCTGTAGGTACAAGTACAAAAACTGACTTTACGACCACTTTAACCACAAAACTAATGCTCACCAAATTAGCGCTAAAGAATATTAGCTCACGGTTTAATGAAAACAAGAGATGCAACTCTATAGTAACCACTGTTATATGGAATACTGGTAAGCAAAGACTCAAATAGACTGTTGATTAGAACTCAAACAATCACAAAGCGTATAAGATTACGTAGTGGACTCAAGGTATAGCACCAGGTGGTTAAATAACACTACAACAGCAAGGTATATATAATATGTATATATTTCTATATATCTTTTAAGACAGATTAGATGCAATAAAAGACAGTCAAAGTGCAACAATGGTTGAAGGGGGAGAGACTTACAAACTCATCAGCTCCCTCTGGACCACTGGTGCATTAAAACATCACTTTGGTTTGGTAAAGGTATACAAGGGTAGAATGTTTCCTTAAAGGATAAGTAGTTCTCCAGAACCTGTATAGGAGACAGTTCCAATATGGGGGGTAGTTGTCTTTTGCTAGCAATGTAGGTGCCCTTAGACAATGTTGGATAATTATAGACCAGTAATGCTAAGCAGGTAAACAACTGAGTGCTAATGGCAAGGATTCCTCTATAGCTGACGTATAAAGATGTTTGCATGCAGTATCTCTAAGTAGTTGAATGGCAGAAAGAGGTTGAGTGCCCGCCTGCTCACCAATACTGGTATGGATGCAGCCTCTGCAGGAACATGGAGGAGAATGGAGATAGACTGTGAGAGTCTTGGAGCACAGATGAACAGCCGCGGCACCCAGTCTATTGATCTGTGCCGCAGCTATGCAGGTCCGCCATTGGGAACATCACTGTATCCGGCTAGGCCGCTACGACAGTGTGCAGGGTGGCAGCCTCCAACCGTCCTGTCTGAAGTCCTGAGCTAAGAGAACGGGCCCGCCAGTTGCAGTCAAATATATAGGTTCTCCCATAATTCTCCTCTGTAGGCCAGCTCTCTGGGGTGTGTAGTTCAAATGATGTTTGGGGATATAGTACCAAATGACTGCAAGACAATCCCTTGCTGTTACTGAGGAGATCAGCCCTCTCACTCTGCCGACAGTAAGTGATGTATTAGTCTGGATACTAGGCACTAGAAGGGAAATGCGAAATCTGTAGTTCCACTTGTCAGTGTCCCTTGGTTTCCATTATAACCTAGCCAGAACCTGGCTATATTATCTATCTATCTATCTATCTATCTATCTATCTATCTATCTATCTATCTATCTATCATCTATCTATCAATCTATCTATCTATTTATTTTAATAGCAAGTCTTGGCATGCATTCATATCAATTAATGCTTGTCAGTCTAGAAGCAAACATGCAGTATGCCATAGTTACTAGCCATAGTTGCTGATTTTCTTGTTGTTGCCATAATCATCTTGATTGTCATTGACATGTCTGCCACACACAGGGTCTTTCTTATTAGTATTTCAGTATTGGATATCCCTTCTTCTGCAACAGCCATCTTCAGATCTGTGTGAATGTGTTTTGGAGCACATGACATGTTGTCAACCATGAACTGGCAACACATGAAAATGCATTAAAACACACTAAAGGAAATCTTCAATTACCACATATATAATAACGGACACAAGATATTTTCATGCTCTGCAAGGCAGCTCAGAGGTGTGAACAGACACTATTATTAATATGCCCTATAGCAACACGTGTTATAGCACAGTTAAATATGACAGTGTGTATGAGCCTCAAGTCAAGTGTCAGTATCATCACCTCTTGGCCTTCCAAACCTATATCATGCTATGCACTGTTCTCAGCTATCTCCACATCCTGTATCGCTTCCACCATTTGACTGTTCATGTCCAATGGCAAAATATCAGTGAGTCAGACCTTAAAGTTGATCTTCATTCTTACCATGCTGCATTAAGCGTGTACCCATTTATAGACATGAGAAAAATGACATTGTTCATGCCACAGTTCTCTCTACCCATGAATCTAGTTGCTTCGTAATGGCCTTGAGCAGATGGTACGCTGATCAGCTGCCACTGTCTGAAAAAGCACGTTCTTTGCTTTGCTGCTGTGGTGCATAATGCAATTGATGATGGCTTTCTGTTGCATGTACAGGTAGATGAGAATCTATAGGGTGAAATTCCTCCCATTCACACTTGAGCGATTTGTAGCTCGAAGCTCCAAAACGCTTGAGGAGAAAAAAATCAATTATTCTGAATGGAGATGGTTTACATCTCCACTCCTAGTCGCCTGAAGCCAAACGCCTGAAGATCAAACAAGTTCTGGAGCTTTTTTTGTTACTAAAATCGCGTTTTTGAGCATTTTTATATCCATATAAATTAATTTTGCACGGTTTTGCGCATTTTTTGCACGTTTTTGCACAGGCAATACTAAAATAAACAACAATAATTATAATAATAACAAATGCATGGAAATTATGGCATACTGCAACAAAAAAATAATAGTGTAATTTTTTCTCTACAAGTACTGCAGAAGGTTAACCTGAGTTTATAAATGTCTCAGTCACTGCAGGAATTGTACTTTTTGCAGTGCAACCTAAATACTGGTTTTATACAGGACAAACATTTTCCAAAAACAGTAATGTACGAAGAACGAGTGTTATTTTGTTGCCCAACTATGGGAGAATATTAGTATAATTAGTTTACTGTTTAATACTAGTCCTGGAGAATATAATTAGTGTTTGAAGCTTAACTTTTTAAAACTTGTCATTTTTACAATGCTGTTTAAATTCTAGTCATATTATACAAGATGTTATTTTGCATCAGAAATACTTTTGACATAAAAGACAGTAATGAACAAAAGCATGGCTGTTACATCTTGCTTCAATAATGGGATAATTGAATAATTGTTATTTTCTTTCTTATACAATGGGAAGTCTGCAGCAGGGGACAACACTGGAATTTGCATCTGATACGCTGCAAACAATTTTTTTTTCATAGCACCATAAGGAAAATACAGAATGTCTGAAAATTTGTCAGCCAACAGCTGCAAATAAAAAGTAAAAATGTTCACTGAGATTGGTCAATAGTCATTTTTCCAAAAAACTGGGTTATTTTCAGATTTTTTGTAAGTACTTTGGATATTCAAAAAAGAGCAAACAGGAGGCGCACACACCTAGTGCATTATCCAAGGTTTATTAAAGTATAAAAAGGATCAATTCTGACGAAAGGGACAGTCGAACACCCTACCATTGTTATGGCCATCTCCACCGTTCTACTAAGCTGTACATTTATGATATGTTTGTGAGTATTTTTCATCCCTTTTTATACTATAATAAACCTTGGATAATGCACTAGGGGTGTGTGCCTCCTGTTTGCTCTTTTTTCAGTTGTTGATTTCCCTAGCTGAGGATGGCAGCATCTCCGAAAGGCTATCCATAGGTGAATTTGGTCCTGGTTCCCTTGGCTTTCCTGTGGCATTTGATCCCTGGAGCGCTGGAGAGTTTATTCTGTTATGTGGTACTTTGGATATTCACACTTTGCTTGCATAAAACTGTCCTTAACGTGGTAATAAACCCAAAACGTACAAAAATTTTATATTTTGCAGCTTACCAAACATTAGATGTGGTGGTTGTATTAGTTTTCTTTTTTTGTCTTTTTCCCCTCTGCTTGCACCTGGTGACATGGTGAGTAATTTACCTCCTGTGTTAGTGAGACACAACTCTGGAGGAATGAGCACAGCAGAGGGCAGCATTGTCAGTCTGGGGGAGGGGGGTATTAAATGTACCAACAGTTGTAAGTACAATAACAAATTGAAGCCAAACTCCAGCTCACACTTTATATTCAGTTACAGCAACAGTTATTTTCCTTTGGCATAAAAGGTTGACATGAACGAATGAAAGCTGATCATTTTAATCATCCCTGCCAGTGTTAAATGGTCTGTCTCATCCATATAAACTGATACATTCTGCTTGTGCTTCTGAAAAACAACAGACTTGTTGGCTGGATCGCCATATGAAAATAGAAGAAAGCCAAAAAAAGGAAATTAGTACAGTCATCACATCTAAGAATTGATAATCTGCACTATAATACGTTAATTGTTTGCTTTTGGGTTTAATACTGCTTTAAAATCCTGCCCCTCCCTCTATTACTTCTTACTTTCTTATTGTATCCCTTTTCTGACCACCTTTAAATTTGACTATGCTTTAAGAAACATCTAAAATGGAAATATATATCCAAAGGAAACAAGGTGATGCTCTAGCTTTGGGCTAGAGGCTTTTGAGGTGCTCCCTTTGTTATGCCTAGTACACAAAATGAAAAAATAAGACAAAAAAAATGTACTGATTGTAAGTACACAGCTTTCCAAAGCCAATCCTGACATTTCGTGCGAAAACATATGAAGGGACAAGCACAATTTTTTTTTCTTGTAAGATAACAGAACGAAAGCTTTTTGTTTAATCAGTACAGTATTGGTCTGTAAAAAATGGAGTGACCAAGACCACACATGCTTGGAAACAAAAGAATACATTACAAAACATTACATCATCATGGGAAGTTGTATTCTGTTTTACAAGAATTTTTGTAACTCTAGTAACCTATTTGTTTTCTATATGAGACTAGCATGCAAAAAAAAAAAAACAACAACAAAAAACAGATGATCATTTATGTGTACCAGGCTTTAGCCTTAGTTCCTTTCATGCTTTAAAATATGTGAGTTTACTTATTTATTTATAATACATCAAAATCTACTAAACTATACTGAGGAGAATGCCCTGTATTTAATGTATTTTAGTTCCTGCTTTCTGCTAAATATGTTTCAGGTCTGGACAAGTGGAGCATATGCAGAAAAATGCATACATAGTGGTTACCATCAGTGAAAACCTCATATCAAAACAATCAGTAGATCCAGAGATACAGTATATTTTAGACTAGTGCAAATCTTGATTTGCATATTGAGCTTAATCCCCCAATTCTGGGTTTCTAGTCTTCTAATAGGTCTGTTAATGTGTTGAACTTTACATAGGTGACAGGAGGTGTTAGAACCAAACTTGATTTTGACAGCAGTCTGAATGTACTGATTTACTCCGCATCACAAAAACAATACAAGAGAACAATATTGATGATGTCCTGAAGTCTAAGGATGATCAAGTAGTGTCCCTGTGCACTATGTTGTCTGAAAATGATGATGACGATCCAGCAAAAAGATACGGTTACAAATTTATGGTGTGATATTTTATATCACCAAGAATTTATTGAGTTTTAACAAATATGGTTCTAAAGGATGGGATGCAAGCAACACGAGTGATGGTAAGATACGTGGGGCAGAGGAAGCTCCCCTTATTCGAAAAGCAAAGGACATATAAAGCTTTACAGCTTGAGGGTCTACAAAGGAATTGTAAAAGCATGATCAGAAAGTGTAAAGTCCCATGAGGGTTTCTCATTGACTAGGCCAACCTGTGGTATCATAGGGTGCGAAAAAGGTGGTTCGTGTGAGAGTGGGTGCAACAGCAGTGAGTCTGGTTACAACTAACAAAACTTGTATTGAAGAAATGGCTTGGCTCAAAGATACAAAAGTCCAGTGGAAGGGCACCCAGCTGAGAACACTCATAGTTCTGCGTAATAATGAAGAGAAGGTTTTTGTCTGCGAGGGTGGAATGCAGTCTGGCCAGTCTAAACCCAATAGGGAGGATTGCTAGGAAGGATTGAGTGCCCTATCCTGTCCCTACTCATCCAAACCTTTCCCTACCGTTGTTCACTTTTCCTGACAGATGCATAACCTGTCCCTATACTGTCTACTCACAAAAATGCATGCCAAGCTCAAGAGCCAGGGTTTTAAAAAGACTCTGCCTGACTCAAGATGGCCACCAGGGTCACATGAGACAGCGACATCCAACTGACTCGCTTCCAGTGACTAGGAAACCATAGAGGAATGAGTTCCTCCAGACTTCCTCTCCCTCTGCAATGCTACTGCGGTTTGTGTTTGCCTACACATGGACTAGTGTAGCAGTGAAAAGAAGACAAGTCAAGGGGGGACGCAGGTGAGGGGGGGGGGGGCAGGATGGAGGGAGGAAAGATACGGGCGGGTGGAGGGGAGACATACATGTCAGTATTGTAAGGTGGGGGGTAATCCCAAGAGGCCCAACTGACAACAACACTGATCTGGCACTGTGTGGTCTGTAACAGCGAGAGTAGGCAGCGATCTAGCTGTAGGTGGTCATTTTAGTCCACCCATGAGCTTCAAACCTTCAAAAGTTAGCATGGGTGTCAGCAAGTATGCAGGATAGCTTTTGATATACCATTGTCCCCATAAGCCTTTGTTTAACCTCAATGAAGCTAATGGATGATTGTTATAGTGAAGTATTTTCGTGGCACTGCTGATATACATAGGTTTGAGGTTGATTATGAATACGGGGAATTATTAGCTTGCACATGAAGTATGTTTATATAGGAAATTGTGACCCATGACAAACCACTCCTATATCCAAAGATAGCAGGAAGCAGGCACAGCTCAGTCAGGAAGGACAAAAAAATAACATGAGGAGCCCACTAGACATCACCCAATGTTAAATTGGTGCAGAACATTGGCGCAAACTCCTTTGTGACCTCCAAAATTTCACAAATCTCCACTGTGGTCAAACCTTAAACTTGACAGATCAGTTTGCTAATCTCTGGTCATGTGGCCTTCTATAGCCATAGTTACAGCTATGTCTACAATGAAACGTCTACTGTGCCTAATACTAGTCTGACATGAATGCCCGAAAATACAGCTTGTTCTTGTCTAGCTGTTTAGAGGCATGAATCATTTTGCTGCCCACCTGAGAGGAAATAAATCTTTCCTATTCATGAGCTGCATTTTAAGGCTTTGCCGCTAGAATGGCCACAACAAACCCCAAATGACACTCTGCATCATGCAAGCAACAAGCGTTGATGAGATTATAGGCATTATCCACTTGTGTCAGGAATAGAGAAGACCCATGATCCCGTTCAGACCGTAATGACAGACTCCTTTAGGAAAAAGCATGACGTCATCGGTAAATCAAAGGTGTCTGGTAGAGCGGCCCTTAGGACATAGCAACTGCACGAAGAGGCACCCAACCGGTTAATACGTCTACTTTATTCTGGTATCAGCAGATAGGGGAATTGGTGATCCCTGCTGCGAGTGAACATTGTGAATGTGATGGATGAGCTTTCCTCTCTTTCTAGAAGCAGCAATAAGGTGTTGCAGTTGTGCTTCATGGCAAGATGACAAGTAATCATTCAGCAACGGCTATGCTGACAGAGAGTGATCGGAGCTGAGGATGTTTTGAAGAAGCAAAACGCAACAGTAGATCCACCAGGTGCCATTACTTTGTCATAACTGCACTGTCTTGTTTTCGCTGTAAGGAACTTGATAAGTGAAATTGTTTTCACACGGTGAGGTGGTCCCCATCTGTGAGGGATATCAACATGTTAGCTAAGTTTGTTTTGGAGATATACAATGGTTGAAAAACAGGGGGAGCTTAATGTCTCTGCTGTTTTTTCTTTTGAACAAGGACCCTAAAGTTGGCCATGCACATATGGACTTCTTTTGCTTAGCCTGCGGGCACGACGAAAGAAATCTAACAGCATGCTGAACAGCATGGATGGTTGAAACTGCTGCATGCTACTGTATTCTGAAAGCCAGCTTACTGATTTGATACAGGAACTGTTTGGCCAACGATATGCCACCCAGCTCCTTCAACAATAAGTTGATTGAAAAATCAACTATTGTCTGCCTGGATGTTGCAGGCAGGGCCACCACTGAAGTGAATTTCAGTTGATCCAGAAGGAATCAGCAAAAAGTGAATGCATGTATGGCCAGATTTAGGGGCCAAAAGGTGCCTCTGGAGAAGGATAATAGAGGCAGCCCTGTTAGCATCCTTGCCAATTTCCAGTAAAAGGATTTGAGGAAATGCTCCTACCAACAGCAGACTGACTGTATCATCTCAACATAGGCAATGTCATTGGACTGAAACTCAAGGATTTCTTTTTCAAAATGTAGGAACTTATGCATGCAGACTTAGGCCTCATGCACACAGGACCTTTTTTGAAAACACTTTTCCTCTTGGCAGCAGTGTTTTGGCAGAAAAAAACTTGTAAAAATGTCTAACGCTTTTACAAGCGTTTAGGCGTCAAGCGCTTGGGTGTTTACTCATTTATTCGGCCAAAATAATAATTTATTCTGGCCATTGAAATGAATTAGTATGTCAAGTGCTGCTGCTCCTGGACTCATTGGCAGTGGGTTTTGTTCCTGCCTCTAAACTCTCCTGACACTAAACTCTGCTATGTCTTTGTGTGCATGGACACATAGGCTAACATGGAGGGGCATTTGGAAGCAAGAACAAAACTCCTGATGCCCCTAAAAGCAGCAGAAAAAACAACCTGTGTGCATGAGGCCCTAAGGAAGAACTACAGGCAAATTTATTTTTTCATTTTGGAGATCAAGGGAGGGCTATTACCCATGTCAGTTTTTTTTTTCCATCTGTGTCCCACTCACACTGGGGAGATTTTCCTTCACGTCCTGTGCCATAGCAGGAAGTTAGAGAAAATCTCTCTAAAGCGAGGGAATCCCTAGTTGTCACCAGGGTAACTAGTGAATGCTTTGGAAAATTTCCCCTCAGTTTCAATTTTGGTAACAACTCAAAATTTGGGATTTGCTTGCACTTGATAATGGTAAACAGGACAAATAGAGAGAGTGAATCTCCCTAATGGGAACACAGGTGGCACTATAAACCTGGCAGGTATTCAATTCCCTCTCCACTCTCCCCAAAACTAAAAAAAAAGTTGCCTTTAGTTATACTTTAGTATAACTAAAGGCAAAACGTTTTTTTTAGTTTTGGATAGAGTGCAGAGGGACTAGCAAACCTATCAGGTTTTTATTTCAGTCTCTTTATTTGGGAGAATCACTTCTCTGTTTGTCCTGTTTGCTGTTATCACTCAAAGTGAAAGTGAAATAAAATCCCACATTTTGGGTTGTCATCAGAACAAAAAAAGAGGGGAAAACTTCCAATGGGGACAATCAGGGATGGACTTTATAACTCATGGGGCCTCTGGGCAATTAGAGATCATGGGGCCCCCTGTGTCCCCGCCCACACTCAGGCCACACCCACACGAAGCTCCACCTACATATTGCATTGCCCACATTACATGCGTTTGTCACAGAATTTCTGGAGCAGCTCCAATGTGAACTCATTCACCTCAGTGTCACACTTACATATGTTTTTTCTCACATTGTAGTGCAACAATATAGAGAAACCCTTTCACTTAAATAGTCTGTCCTATGGGCAATAAATGCACCAAAGATGCTCATGTATCTTTTTTTGGGTGGTGAGCCTCACACAGCTGTGTTTCAGGTGCCATTAGCAATCCTTGGCACCAGAAGCGAATTGTGAGATTCTGTGCATGTTCCCAGAACATGTAGGTGTGAATAGGGCCTGAAGGATGAGCAGTGATTTGCCATGATAACATTGTGAGCTCAGAAGGTTTTTTTCTCCCTGTGTATACATACAAGTGTGTCAGAGTTATTGAAATAAAATTCAAGCAGGTCCGGTCACTAAAATTTTTTTCCAGCTGCTTTTCCAGCTGAGGTCTGACTCTCATGTTTGTGATGTGACTCAGAAAGACTGTAGTAATGTTATGTCTATTAAAAAATGAGAAATGTACAATTTCCATAGCATTTGAACAGTATTTATCCCCCATCAGAGTACCCATCAGTATGTTCCCATCAGAGTGCCCCTTTACTTCAAGGGTGTCCCTATCAGAGTGCCCCCATAAATCAGATATCCCCATCAGAGTGCTCTCATAGAGCAGGTGTCCCCATCAGGTGTCCCCATCAGAGAGCAGGTGTCCCCAATACAGTGCCCCTATAGAGCAGGTGTTCGCATAACAGTGCTTCCATATAGCAGGTGTACCCATCAGAGTGCCCTCATAGAGCAGGTGTCCCCATTAGAGTGTCCCAATAGAGCAGGTTTCCCCATCAGAATGTCCCTCCGATAGAGCAGGTGGCCCCATCAGAGTGCCCACATAAAGCAGGTGTCCTCATCAGATTGCTCCTATAGATCAGATGTCCCCATCAATTGCTTCAATAGATCAGGTGTCCCCATCAGATTGCTCCCATAGATCAGGAGTCCCCATCAGAGTGCTCTCATAGAGCAGTTGTCCCCATCAAAGTGTCCCCATCAGAGAGTAGGTGTCCCCATCAGAGTGCCCCCATAGAGCAGGTGTTCGCATCAGAGTGCCCCCATAGAGCAGGTGTACCCAACAGAGTGCCCCATAGAGCAGGTGTCCCCATCAGAGTGCCCCCCAATAGAGCAGATGTCCCCATCAGAGTGCCTGCATAAAGCAGGTGTCCCCATCAGAGTGCCCCCATAGAGCAGGTGTCCCCATCAGATTGCTCCAATTGATCAGGTGTCCCCATCAAAGTGCTCTCATAGAGCAGGTCTCCCCACCAGAGAACAGGTGTCCCCATCAGAGTGCCCCCATAGGGCAGGTGTCTCCATCAGAGTGTCCCAATAGAGCAGATGTCACTATCAGGGTGCTCCCCCAATAGAGCAGGTGCCCCCATCATAGTGCCTCCTTAGAACAGGTGTCCCCATTAGAGTGCTCCCATAGAGTAGGTGTCATCAGAGTGTCCCCATAGAGCAGGTACCCCATCAGATTGCTCATAGAGAGTAGGTGTCTTCAGAGTGAACCCATCTTAGTGCCCCCAGAGATCAGGTGTCCCCATCAGATTGCCCCCCATAGAGCGGGTGTCCCCATCAACATGCCCCCATAGAGCAGGCGTCCCCATCAACGTACACCCATAGAGCAGGTGTCCCCATCAACGTGCCCCCATAGAGCAGGTGTCCCCATCAACGTGCCCCCATAGAGCAGGTGTCCCCATCAGTGTTGTGAACCATCAAAGTGCACCTGCAGATTCTTAGAAAAGTGTAGGTAATGGAGAAGTCCTTGTAGCCTGGCAAGCAGGGGGTAAGAATGGCCGAACAGGACCTTGAAGAAGCGTGTTGCAGAAACTCACTGAAGAGGGTGAGATGTGAAAGTGATTTGTTGCTAGGTTACCGACGGTCCCAGCAACAAGTGAAGGCAGTGCAGAGGCTCCTGGCTCCCTGTCAGTGCCTGGGTGCTAAATGGTCAGTAGAAGTGCAAACTGGGCATAAAGCTGACGCTATATTGGCGCCAAACGGGCATAAAGTGGGCACTAAGTAGACTCAGCGCGGGCGTAAAGTGGGCTCAGAGCAGCCGTAAAGTGGGCATTGGATGGATACTAATTGGGCTTAAGGTGAACACAAAATAGGCACCAACCGGGCGTAAGAGGGAGCTAAGTAAGCCTAATGAGGGCAACAGACAGAAACACTACTGTGGAGAATGACGTTCCGTATGGAGTAGATCAGCACACAGCAGGGATCAGAGCTCCTCCCACTCCCCTTTCACCTCCAGCAAAGACCGTACATAGGAGAGCAGACAGAATTCCCGCCCATCTTATTGATCCTGGTTACCTGTCTAGTAGGTGGGGCGCCATGCAGGAAATACCCATCCAGGTCTTCCCTGTGTGCTACACAGCATGGCTGTATCAATGACAGACCGCAGGCAGGAGAGGGGGCGGGGTCTTGTGATGTATATAGAGTGGGCGGAGTCCCTGAGATCAGTGTGTAGAGGAGACAGTGTAGGGTGTGGTGTGTGTAGATGTGCTGTACATCCAGACTCAGCTTCCTATTGGAAGTGACCACAGTACCACCACCATTTCTAATATCTGTGAGGAAAACCTAGAGAAGGATACACTATAGGCAGACGATAATTAGAAATTAGAGTGCCAGCCCTGCTCATGCAGCCTCCTATTGGCCCCCGGGCCCTCAGGCAGTACCTGAGATCCCGAATGTGCAGTCCGGCCCGGGGACGCCCCTAGTTTTGGTGACAACCAGTGGTTTTCTCACTTTGGAGGGATTTCCACTCACTTCCTGTTTTGATTGTGAGACAGGAAGTAAAGGGAAATCTCCCCAAAGGGACATTGTTGCAAAAAAAAAAAAAAAAACCTGACAGTGGTTGTAACCCAGTATAGTCATAAAATATTGAAACCATTTAAAAATGTATATATTGGAAAAAAGTAAAACTGTTTTTAAAGGGACAGTAATTTTTCATTGCTTAAAGTAATAAAAAAAAATCCTTTAAATATCATGCCTGGGGGGGCTTAAGCTACCTTCAAAGTTGCACATCTGTACAAAGTATAGAACCTTCTTTTGTGAAAAAAAGAAAACAGTGTGGGATCCCCCCTTCCTAATCCATACCAGACCCTTTAGGTAAAAACCCCACAGTAAAAACGTTTATAAAAAGTGCATGGGGTTTCCCCTAGAAGCCATACCCTTTAGGCCTGGTAGGACTTCTAAGGGGAACCCCACCCCCCAAAAAATGGGAGGAAAATGTGTGTGTTCCCCCTAAATTCCCACCAGACCCTTGATCCAAGCACAGGCCTGGCAGGGCAGGAAAGGGGGGGGGGGGACAAAAAAGCCCCCCCCCCTCCCTGTGGCTTACCAGTCCACGTTCGGCAAAAACAAAAACGGCTGATGTTCGACTCGAACATCAAGCTCATCCCTATGGTCCGGTGACAAACCATAAAGCTTTTCAAAGCAGGAGGGCAGGCAACTCTGGAGGACGAAGTTCCTCAGGTCAGTAGCACATGCCTCAGCATAGCCTTTTTCTGGAGTTCAAACCATTGCATATCACCGCATGTCTTTGTAGCCAATCTCAACGGAGCCACTAAACCTTTCAGGCTCATGGTAATACTTATTGGGCCATACTTCCATCAGTCAAGACTCTCTTTCCTTAGAGAGGAGTTCAATGGGCCTTCACTATAACTTACACATTACTTCAGAATCAATGAACTATTGAGCCTCACTCCACTGAGGCACCTCATCCTTTGCCAGGAGCCTTTACTATGATGCATGCAGGTACACTCCCATAGTGTACTGCAAATTTTTTTCAAAATTTTCTATTTTTCTTCTGCATGCACTTGGTTTGCCATCTCCATGTCAGTGGTGTAACACCATATCCAGTAATCCTTGCAGGATCACAATACAGGTGATACGTGTTTAGTCATTTCATCTCTTCAGTCTGTCTCCTGTTTATACCTGCATTACTCTTTGAAGAGTGATCTACGGTTGAGAGATATTCAGGATGTTCTACTGCCACCCGATTGCTCGTTTTTTTTGTATATCTGAAGGGCTTTCTGAATTACATGAATTGGACTGCCTACACGTGGATGCACAGAACACACCTGTGCATAACATGCAGGCAAACATGGCCCACAGGTGTACACCTATGTGCACGATGCTTAAACCTCTGAGAGGAGGAGGCATTCTGATAAAAGTGCACCCACATGGGCAACTATAGCAATGTGTGCTGAAGAGGTACCCTTTGAAGTGTATATCCATTACTGCCACCAAATCACCTAATCTACACATGTGCAGAGATAGCATTGCTTGCTTCTAACAGCATATTACCTGGACTGAAAAATCTGGATGCAAATAAAAGTAAGTATTAATTTCCAAGTTGGTGCCAAAGCTCAGTCTGATAAATTCAAAACACGGGTGGTATGGATGGTGCCACACCCTATTAGTTACAATCACAGAATCCCAAAATATTTGGGCTTTTAAGACACCAGATATCAAATAATGACAACTTACATAACATACAAAGTTTTATTTTTACACAATAAAAAAAGGATTATACATAAAACACATAAAAAAGGGAAAAGATTCTGAATCATTAATACACTGTAGGTGCATCCAAAACAAATATCCAACCCTATATAACCGTATTACATTTATAGATCTAGATAGCCAATTGCTCAATTCAAAGAGGGACCATATACAGTACAATATTATAATTCAATTTTATACAAAGAGGGAGGAAAGAAGGTCATCATTGAGCTCTACGTGTTTCGCAGTCCAAACCGCTTCATCAGGAGCAGTACATATCAGAATCTATTACAATCTATAAAACAAAAAACAGTAAGTATGTACAATGACAACTTCTAACAGATACAATATACATCAAATTTTCTTTTTACCAGATCCTTTTCTTACCCAAGAAGCATGTGGTTATCCAGGCGTATCCATCAGCCCAAAGCCGCCCAGTGAGGGAAAGACATCCCCGGAACCATGTGCCATCCCCAAAGCAAGACCACTGGAGCATACTAGGACCGACCAGGCCACCACCCCACCACCCCACCAACCTCCAACATTTGCAATGTATCCTACATGGTCGTATAAATAAATAGTATGCAGCAAAATACTATGGTATGTACATCCCTAATTATAAACACAGACACTATGTAATGCCACTTGCACCCAATCTCTGGAGTTATTTACCAATAAATACACCAAATTCATTGGTAATATCCCCTTAAAAAACTTGACCCCTAATCCAATATAAAAAATTTAATTATAGTATTGTACATGCTCCCTATTTGGACTGAGCAATTGGCTATCTTGATCTATATATGTAATATGGTTATAGAGGGTTGGATATTTGTTTCGGGTGCACTTATATTAATGATTCAGAATCTTTTCCCTTTTTATGTGTTTTGTGTATAATCCTTTTTCTTATTGTGTAAAAATAAAACTTTGTATGTTATGTAAGTTGTCATTATTTGATATATATGGTGCCTTAAAAGCACAAATGTTTTGAAATTCTGTGAAAGCCCAGTCTGTGCCTTTGAACAGGGGTCTCCAAACCTTCTGAACAAACGGCCAGTTTACTGGTCTTCAGACTTTAAGGGGGTCAGACTGTGACTAGTGGGAGTGGCAAATGCTGCAGAAATAGTGCCCCACCGTTGGTGTCAGTGGAACAAATAGTGCCTTACTGTTGGTATCAGTGGGAGGAATAGTGCCCCAACACTGGTGTCAGTGAAAGGATTTGTGCCCCAACATTGGTGTCAATGGCAGAAATAGTGCCCCATCGATGGTATCATAGGAGTAAATTGCCCCATCTTTAATGTTAGTGGGAGTAATAGTGTTCTATAGTTTATATCATTTGGAGGAATTATGCTCCAATGTGGGCATAAGCGGGAGGAATGGTTCCCCATCTTTGGTATCAGTGGGAGGAGTGGTGCTTCATATCAGTGGGAGGAATAGTGCCCCAGGAGCTGGATAAAGGCAAGAAAATTACCGCATTTGGCCCACAGTTTGGAGACTGATTTATAACATAGGAAGTGGCCCTAAGGTTCAAGGGAATCTACTTACTATACGTTAGATGTGGTGGCCTCAAATTGCATTTATACTTTATGGAGTCATTTCTGAAGTTTTAAATGATCACATTTTTGTGACTATTTGCACCGTTTCAGCTTTTGTTTTAGTCACTTTTCTCCTTATATACATTTCCGCCACTGCTCTCACCTAATAGCATTCTCTTATTTGCATTTGTCTTGTTGGTATCTAGTTTTTGGAGATGAAGAGGATGAACATTCCCTATAACTGCTACACACATTCACCTCATAAATACTGGGAATGATGCACGGTGAATCAGGGTGTATCCAGGAACACTCTCGAAAAATGGGTCCTATTCACAATCTAAATATAAATCTTACGATTTACAAAATGACACAAGCTTATAATTACATGTGACTCCAATTCATTTTATAACTAACACTAATAAAGTGTAAGTAAAAAAACATTTTTTTGTAGTTTCTAATAAAGTGGGGAAAGATTGGAACGCCTGTCAGGTGTTTACTGCAATCCAGGCCTCTGTTAGAGAGATTTACACTCACTTCCTTTCTTGCTGACTGTGGTTTCACCAGATAGGAAGTAAGGGAAAACCTGCAAGAGGGACAGAGACAAAAATAAATTTCTTGGGAAAGCAGCCATAATGGTGCTGAGACCTTGGGGTTCTCCAACTGGAATAGGTAGTAGTGGTTGTATTTTCGATCAATATTGATATTTTACATTTATTGTATATGGATATTTTCCATTTATTTTATTATATTTATAATATCTATATCCAATACCCAGTAATTTTTCTGTAGATTATACCTTTTGACAGGCTTTTAAAAAGTGGGAGGGTTTCGTTGGTGAAGAGGCATACCTGGCATAGGAACTGAAGCAAATAGAAAACCCCAAAAAAGAAATAGAAAACCCAATTACTAACAGTTAATATATTCTTTGACATGTTAATGTAATTTTGAGAGTTGTTTTAATTCTTTTTATAGTAGAACCAAACCAATCAATATATTTCCCAGAACAGTTAGGCCTCATTCACACCATACGTGCAGAAAAACGGATGGAAACAGGCACCTAGAAGAGTTTAGTTCTGATTTAACCAGTTCCCGAACACGCTATAGCCAAATGACAGCTACACTGTGGTCGGCTAGTTCTGGGAGGGAGTCCATGGATGTCCTTCCAGAACCACACTCCCCACACAGTGTCCAGGTAAAGGGCCAATCAGAGCCGCCTTTTACCATGTGATCAGCTGTGTCCAATCACAGCTGATCACAATGTAAATAGGAAATGCCGGTCATCAGCAGTATCAGCTGACAGCGTGTGAGGAGAGGAGAATCGGTAAGGAGAATTTCTCAAGGGGACATCTACACTGATCATCAGTGTAGCCCCATCAATGCGGCCAATAATGCCAAACTGTGCTGGCTATCACTGCCCATCTGTACTGGCTATCAGTACCTCCTCAGTGTTGGCTGTCAGTGCTAAACAGTGCTGGTTGTCAGTGCCCATCAATGTCACCTATCAGTGCTGCCTATCAATACCCATCAGTGCCTATCAATTCCCATTTGTGCAGCCTATCAGTGCCCATCAGCCCAGCCTCATCAGCGCACATCAGTGAAGGAGAAAAATCACTTATTTGCAAAACGTTATACCAGAAACTAAGAAAATCTTTTTGTTTTCCAAATTTTTGGTTTTTCTTCATTTGTTTAGCAAAAAATAAAAACCCCAGTGGTGAATAAATACCACCAAAATAAAGCTCTATTTGTCTAAAACAAATACTAAAAATGCAGTTTGGGTACAGTGTTGCATGACTGCGCAATTGTCGTTCAAAGTGCAACAGCGCTGAAAGCTGAAAATAGGCCTGGGCAGGAAAGGGGTAAAAGTGCCAGGCAGGCAAGTGGTTAAAGTGGTTCTAAAGGCTCAAAGTTTTTTTTTGTAATACATTCTATGCATTTAGGTAAAAACCGTATGGGTGCAACCCCCCTTATATATATCTGAGCCTGATCTCGGTCCAACTTTATGAAACGAGAGCAGGGGTTCTCCTGGGTTTCTCTCTCCTTATTGGCTGATACAGCAGCAGGAGCCATTGACTCCTGCTGCTGTCAATCACAGCCAGTAACTCAATGAGGACAGGGCGGGGTGTGAATGGACTGTGTGAATGGAGGCTTGCTATTGGGGGCACTCAGCTGGCAAGAGGACCCAAAAAAACAGAGGATTGAGGCTTCTCTGTGCAAAACCATGCACAGAGCAGGTAAGTATAACATTTTAATTTAATCTTTCTTTTAGAATCCCTTTAAATCAACAACTTTCATTAAAGAAATACCTTAGGTCCTACCATAAAGGTGCTCATTCAGGACTTTCCTATACTTATGTCCCTGTTATGTCACCTGCAATATATATAGTTACATAGTTAGTCTGGCTCGAAAAAGACAAAAGTCCATCCAGTTCAACCATTTAAAAAAAAAAGTTATAATCCTACACCCACAACTGATCCAGAGGAAGGCAAAAAAACCCCAGCAAAGCATGATCCACTTTGCTCTTGCAGGGAAAATATTCCTTCCTGATCCCGAGAGGCAATCGGATATTCCCTGGATCAACGTTACCTATAAATGTTAGTATCCAGTTATATTCTGTGTATCCAAGAAAGAAGCCTTTTTTAAAGCAATCCACTGAGCTGGACAGAACCAACTCTTGAGGGAGTCTATTCCACATTTTCACAGCTCTTACTGTGAAGAAACCTTTCCATATTTGGATATTAAATTTCTTTTCCTCCAGAGGTAAAGAGTGCCCCCTTGTCCTTTGTGATGACCTCAGGGTGAATAGCTCTACACCGAGTTCACTATATGAACCACTGATGTATTTATACATGTTGATCATATCCCCCCTTAATCTCCTCTTCTCAAGAGATAATAAATTCCGTTCCTCTAATCTTTCCTCATAGCTGAGCTCCTCCATGCCTCTTATCAGTTTGGTTGCCCTTCTTTGTATTTTCTCCAGTTCCCCAATGTTCTTTTTGTGAATTGGTGCCCAAAACTGAACTGCATATAATATGTGCCCTTGATGGAGTTTAGAGGAAGCCATACTGACACATTGCACAGGTGTAAGATTGCCATACACACACAGATTCTTTTGTGCTCAGTCTATAGGCTGAAAAAAAGTAACATTCCTTCATCTGATCTAGACAGCACAGATGGATGAATCTCCCGTGGTGCTGCTGGCTGTCAAAATACTTGAACAGTGCCTGCATCTAACTGGATGCAAGCGCTGTTCAGCCGACAATTTTTTGCCCCCGGCTTAATCAAAAGACGTCGGGCAGGAGGGTACAGACGAGGCCACCCGTGGAGCGAATTTCAGCTGGATCATGAGAAAGCAGCTAAAATTGGCTCCATGTATAGCTAGCTGTAATCTACTTTTATCAAAATCAGGAAGCTGCTCCCGAGCAACGATTTGCAGCTGATGCTGGAGCGAGATCATATAGACAGAAAGTGGCTAAAAGAGAAAAGATAAGCAGTATTAAGATGCAAAGAAGGATTGAAGGATAAAAAAAAGAAAACAGTATTTTGTGAAAAAAAAAATATGATATACAGTTCTGTAGCAAATTAAATGTCATGTAGTCAAGGTTTAGGTCTGCTTTAATCCTTCCAAATCTTCACAAATGCAGAACACAGGAACAATGCATATCACCCCACTCTCCTCTTTTCCAGAATATATGTTGTCATCAGATCCAGGGTATAGGTGCACTTTAATGTGTCTCTATTTTTGCCTTTAAAGGGACCTCTGTGGATATGGATGTCTATTTCCAGCCTAATGCTGTGAATATGTATATAACTGTACCTGCTTATGGGCAGGCTAGCAGCTGAACGCTCCATAAAACCCCTTCTCTTCCAGAATAATGTTCCGATACTGCGGATAGCCAGCCTGTGCTTTCCTGTGTCGTTATGTGGGCTGGGAATATGTAGTAGCACGTATCCTGGGAATGGGCAGCTTGTGTTGACAGTCATTTGGTTGCTATGAAGCCAGCTGTCATGGTTACCTGAGTACAACAGAGGAGATTGCTGGAGGTGGTGTGGTGTGAGCGTGGGGAGGAGGAGGAGAGAGGAGAACTGCTGGGCTGTCAATGAAAGGAGAGATAGGGCTTGTCAAGGGTTGGTTTTCTCCGTCTACCCTTTGAAAGAGAGCTGCTCAATTGTCTCCCTAGTAACAGAGTTTCTATTTTCAACCAGCATCGTATATATACTACTGAGCCCAAGAGCCCCTTCTACACTTTTGCAAGCAAAAAAAAAGTACTGTACCATACTTGTTGGAAATAAAAGACATGTAGAGAAGGCAAAACATATATTGTCTCATATATATATATATATATATATATATATATATATATATATATATATATACACGCTGTGTATATTTAGTTTTGTGCTCAAAATTTGCATACCCTTGGAGAATTGGTAATATACAATATGTACCATTTTTAAAGCAGAATTCGGGGAAACATTTTTTTTTTGCCTGTGCAGTGGGGCTGTACCGGCACTGCACAGGTTAACTGCTTGTTTTGTTCTAGGTAAGAGAACATCAAAGATATAATCAGCTGACCTGCTGATCCTACCCGCACAAGACCGGTCCTTTTGGCCCCTGCCCCCCCCCCCCATGTCTTGTAAATGGACTGTTCCTGATGTCAGCCTGCTTAGTGCCCTCTCCATAGACAGGAACAGTCCACCGCTGGACTGTGGGGGCGCTGGTTTTCGAGAAGATCGGTGGCTTAGGTGCTTATGAGCTTTGTCCTCACCCCTAAAAAAAATGAGCAGCTAATCCATGCAGTAGGGGCACAGCCCCAATGCATGGTAAAAAAAAATTGACGGGAGTTCTGCTTTAAAGAAAACATAAGTGAGCAGGCCAAACACATTTCTTATTTCTTATGGGATCCATATTCAACTGAAGGTCAAACAGAATGGCATAATCACAAAACAAAACATGGCAGTAAACAAATGAAATGACCCGTTCAAACGTTTCCATACCCTTAGTTCTTAATACTTTGTATTACCCAATGACAGAGTGCAGTGTTTTGTAACAGTTGTCTATGAGGCCCTAAATTACTGCAGGTGGTATAGCTGCCCATTCATCTTGGCAAAATGCCTCCAGGTCATGCAAAGTCTTTGGTCGTCTTGCATGAACTGAGATCTGCCCAGAGTGATTTGATATTAAGGCCACTAGACTGTGATGGCCACTCCAGAACATTCACCTTTTTCTGCTGTAACCGCTGGAGGATCAACTTGACCTTGTACTTAGGGTCATTGTCGTGGTGGAAAGTCCAAGCGCGTACCATGCACAGCTTTCATGCAGAAGAATGAAAATTGTCTGCCAGTATTTTCTGCAAACATGTTGCATTATTTTTGCAATCAATTTTCAAAGATTTCCTATCTCTTTAGAGTTCACACCCCCTCAAAACATCAGGGAACCACCACCATGGGTGGAGATGGTATTCGTGTTGCTGTTGACCCCTCTCCATACATAGTGCTTATGACCATAAAGCTCTACAGTATTTTGGTCTCAGCACTCCAGATTACAGTGTGCCAGAAGCTGTGAGGCATGTCAAGGTATTGTCGGGCATATTGTAACTTGGCTTTTTAGTGGCATTTGTGCAGTAAAGGGTTCTTTCTGGCAACGTAACCATGCAGCTCATTTTTGTTTAGGTATCATTGTATTGTGCTCCTTGAAACAACCACCACCAGAGCAGCCTGTATTTCTCCTGAGGTTACCTGTGGATTTTTCTTTGCATCCCGAACAATCCTTCTAACAGTTGTGTCTGCAATCTCTCTTTTTTTTTTTTTTACAATATGTTTAGCCAAACAATATATATTTTCTAAAAGCAAAGAGCCTGGAGAATACAGTGGTGGCTGTTACAATATTTATGTCACACAATATTTGCGTAGCCTTTTATCAAAAGCAAATTTTCAGGAAAGAATACACATATGAATTTTAGTGTACACAAACACAATAGAATACCTCATTTTTAAATAAAATTTGAAATATGAAGTTGCATCAAGTAAATAGATACCTAACATGTCAAGATAAAAAACCTGTGAAATGGTGACAAACGACGGTACCTAAAACTGTCTATGAGCAATGCTTTAAAATGATTGTAAAGCCTAAAATAGTTTTTTTTATTAAAAAAATAAACATGTTATACTTATCTGCTCTGTGCAGTGGTTTTGTGCAGAGCAGCCTCGAACATCCTCTTCTTGGGTCCCCTACTGGTGCTGCAGGCTCCTCCTCTTCTCTGTGGGACCCCATAGCAAGCCTTACTATGGAAGTACAGGTGCGGGCTCGCTCCTCCAAGGTAGTATACAGGAGCATCTCAATAAACTAGAATATCATCAAAACGTTAATTTATTTCAGTACTTCAAATCAAAAAGTGAATATAGATTCATTACACATAGTGACATATTTCAAGCATTTCTTTGTTTTCATTTTGATGATTATGGCTTACAGCTAGTGAAAACCCAAAATTTAGTATCTCAGAAAACTAGAATATTGTGAAAAAGTTCAATATTGTAGACTTGTGGTGTCACTCTAATTAACTAAAAACACCTGTAAAGGTTTCCTGAGCCTTTAAATGGTCTATTAGTCTGGTTCAGTAGGTTACACAATCATGGGGAAGACTGCTGACTTCACAGTTGTTCAGAAGATAGTCATCGACACCCTTCACAAGGAGGATAAGTCACAAAAGGTCATTTCTACAGAAGCTGGCTGTTCACAGAGTGCTGTATCCAAGCATATTAAAGGAAAGTTGAGTGGAAGGAAAAAGTGTGGTAGAAAAAAGTGCACAAGCAACAGGTATAACAGCAGCCTTGAGAGGATTGTGAAGCAAAGGCCATTCAAAAATTTGGGGGAGATTTACAAGGAGTGGACTACGGCTGGTGTCAGTGCCTCAAGAGCCACCACACACAGACGTATCCAGGATACTCCTGAAGCAGAGACAACATCAGAAGCATCTTACCTGGGCTAAGGAGAAAAAGAATTGCACTGTTGTTCAGTGGTCCAAAGTAAATTTTGCATTTAATTTGAAAATCAAGGTCCCAGAGTCAAGGAAGAGTGGAGAGGCACAGTTGGTCCACTGTGTTTTATCAAGTCCAAAGTCAGCGCAGCCCTCTACCAGGAAATTCTAGAGCACTCTGCTGACCAGCTTTATGGAGATGCTGATTTAATTTTCCAGCAGGACTTGGCACCTGCTCACACTGCCAAAAGTAGCAATACCTGGTTTAATGATCATGGTATCACTGTGTTTGATTGGCCAGCAAACTCGCCTGACCTAAACCCATAGAGAATCTGTGGGGTATTGTTAAGAATAAGATGAGAGACACCAGACCCAACAATGCAGATGAGCTGAAGGCCAATATCAAAGCAACTCGGGATTCAATAATACCTCAGCAGTGCCACATGATGTTCGTCTCCATGCCATGCTGCATTGATGCAATAATTAATGGAAAAGGACCAAGTATTGAGTGCAGACTATACTGTACATGGACATACATTTCAGTTAGTCAACATTCCTGTATTAAAAATCCTTTTTTTTGTATTGGTCTTATGTAATATTCTAATTTTCTGAGATACTGAATTTTAGGTAGAAAGAAATGCTTGAAATATATCACTCTGTGTGTAATGAATATATATAATATAGGAGTTTCACTTTTTGAATTGAATTACTTAAATAAATTATCTTATTGATGGTATTCTAATTTATTGAGATGCACCTGTATTCATATCAGAACACCTACGGGGTCAGTCAAGTTGTTAAAGTGAGACTGTTTGATTTGAAAGAGATTAAAATCTCTCTACTGAGGGAATATTTAATTTGGTTGACATTATAAACAATCTGGTAAAGATTTACTGCTTCACTTTCCAATAGTAGATTGACATTAAGACAACTCCCTGACAGCAGAATGTCTGCTTTCCCTCGATTCAATAGGGATTATGCTTTTAATGGTGCCAGGGGTTATGCGGCAATAATCCCTGCTCCTGTGATGTAGGTACTATATTAAGGAAATAGTATGCTTGCTTATTAGGTGCTACCCAATTAGGATGCATAGTTTATAGTATTTTTTTAAAGCGGAACTACACTGCATGTGAACACCACAAACTAAAAACGCTATTTCATTCATTTTTAATATTCAAAGCAAACTGCCCCATCCATCTATCCATCCATGTTCAAGTGGTTTATTTAGCTGAGAAATCGCTTTGAAAAACACACCCCAGCATTTATGGCCATGGCCATTTGAGTAAGGCAAGATGATTCATGTGGCACAGTGGTCTCCACACTGCTGCCCTTTGCTTGCCTTTATCCGACCCTTGGGGCACTATTCCTCCCAGTGATACGAGACACTATTCTGCCAAGTGACATCATCAGTGGGGCACAATTTCTCCCACTGACGCCATCAATGGGGCACTATTCCTCCCATTGATACCAACAATGGGGCACTCTTTCTCCCACTAATACCAAATGTGGTGATGTTTACTCCCACCGATGCCAGGAAAATTTCCACTTCCGCTGGCTACGGTTGGGCCCCCCTGAAATCTAAAGGAGAATTAACTGGCCCTTTGTTTAGAAAGTTTGGAGACCCCTGATGTAGCATTTACATACTGGAATCCATCTGTCCTTAGCTCAGGAATGCAGACAGGAGAGTGTGCTTAGCTGATAAAGCCCCTCCTCCCCTCCTGAAAACTCCTGGGATGTATGACATCATTTGCCTAGCCCAGGAACCAGGAAATAACTGAATAAATGTAAAAAAAAAATTTATTTTAAGTAAATGTGGGATATTTTACTATCTATTTACTAATGCTAGCAGTATAAGGATTAAAAATAGTCAATGTTGATTGAGAGAGTGAAGTTCTGCTTTAAGGAAGCAGTATCACATGGGCTACCTAACACCCAATATTAAACCTATGATTTATCCTCATTGATGTCTACAGCAGTGTTTCTCAACCTCTTTTCAATCAAGGCATCCATTAAGGTTATGGACAGTCCAGAAGCACCCTTTAAAATTATGGACAGTCTTGAAGCTCCCCATTTTTGCCTCAAGAGTGCCTTGGGACTATCCATAATTTTAAAAGGGCACCCCATTATAAAATGTGAAAAACTATTCTAATAGTTTTATATAATGCAGGAACATCCACACATGTAGGACACCCAATGTTAGGTGATTTATTCTTCCAGAGCAAACACACTTTTGCACACTGGTACTGAATATTATTCCAATGTTTCTCTTCCCCTTCAGTTTTTCCCCATCACTGAGCTAATGTGACCCCAGCACTGATGGAGAGGGGCAGGGGAGGGTCAAACTAGGATGCTGTGCAGGCAGCTGACATCCTCCTTATCAACTGATGATGCCATTGATTGTCAGGACACCGAAGGCTAGATGGTCCTAAATGGTGCGCAATGAAAGCTTGCGACTTTGTGTAACTAAAAAGTAGGCTTGTTCCACCCGCTGGCTTGTATACAAGTTTTGGGCAATTTTTAGACATTTTGCCAGGGCACCCCTGAGGAAACCTCAATTCACCCCAGGGTGCCTGGGCACCCTGGTTGAGAAAGGCTGGTCTACAAGACAGCATTATGTTTTGAAAGATAGATGTGGACCTAGATTAGAAGAGTATAAAAGGACTGGCAAGAGGCTGCAGTGCTGTCCAAAGGCCTTTTTAAAGCCTGGCTCAATCTAGGTGTAGTAAAATGATAGAAAACCTGAAGTGCAGAAGCCTCACTGTTCCTCCAGACATGCAGTGCAGTTACATTGTTTCCTGAATGCCGTTAGCAGTTCCCTGAATGATTTGGTACCTCAAGCTACTCCTTAATTAGCTAGGCAGCAAATAGAGTAGCACATATGGAAATTTGATCGGCCATGACTATTACAGAAATCATACAACATGGGGGGTCACTTTCATCCACTCGAGACAGACTACCAGGCAGAATCAACATTACATTGTACTGACTGCAGGAAGGCTATTTAGGCTGTAAATTAAATGCATATGTTTTCCAATGTATGTAATGCACACTTCAGCATCTCCTTTCCTGGCAGAGAGGTCTGTAACATCTGGAAATATAGAGACCACAGAAATGCAATTATCTCAAACATAGCACAGATCCTCCTATAAGACATCTCCTGTGGATGCCAATGAAATTCAAGGAGGGGAAACTTCCTGGTGCCCTGTGGTCTGATAAAGAGTGTCTACAACATCAAAGGTGCTGCTCTGCAACTGTGTGATATACCCTAAATAGCTTTTTTTAGTAAAACCATTCAAATCCTTACCCTCATATGTATTTCATGAACACTTCCTAGCAAAACGTTAAACCAAATACCTTTAAGAATTTTTATATTAAATTCTTGTATCCTCAGCAGATTCAGATCTGGCAGTAAATTTTTATAAGTGCTGGATTTAGGTTAGACAGCATAGAAAGGTCAGACAGAGTTAAACAATGTGTCAGGAGGTAGAATTGAGATACCCTGGAGTTACCCTTGAAAAATAATTGTATCCACTGTGAATGGGTGTCTAAAGCAGGCCATACAAAATACTATGTGGACCAGGGGCGGACTGACAACTCATGGGGCCCCCGGGCAATAGGGGATCATGGGGCCCCTGTGTCCTTGCCCAAACTCAAAAAAGCCTATGAAAAAGGTACCAGGGGCATCTCATGGGGCCCCCTACTGACCCCGGGCCCTCAGGCAGTGCCCGTGTTTCCAAATGGTCAGTCCGCCCCTGATGTGGACCGTGCATAAATTAAGTGCATTACATTTTACAATACATGAGTAATATTGCTTCACATATGCGAAGTGAATAATTGTAACATTCAGTCCTAATTCGGAAAAATAAAGTGCCCAAGTGTTAAATACTAATTGTTGAACTTAGTGCAAAAAAAGACAGGTGCTCCTCTGTGCTCAATCGGTGCCCCACATGGATGTGCACTCACCGTTAGCCGTGGACCACCTTTCTCTAGGTTGGTCTTAAGCGCCTGGTTTGGGACTAGCCCAATGCCTGATGGAAGTGCACTTCCTGATGAGGATATATTGATCGAAACCAGTCGAGATTTGATGCGCAACTTCCGCTGACGTCATTTCCACCCTTCGGAACGCACGCTGGGACACGGCTATCTTGGTTCCTATTCACAGGCAGCAAGGCAAGTGTACTGAAGGCCATCAGCCTCAAAGGCTGTTGTGACTTGAAGTTCATTCATTCAAAGAACGATGCAGCCATTTTGGGCATAGTCCCGTACAGCCACACTGTTTTCAAAAACTGACAGCTAGAATGGGGAACGTCTGCTGTCACGGGGGTGGGGGTGGGGTTAGTCGGGCAGTGGCTGCAGCGGTGAGAACCCATTACAGATGGAACATGTAACATGTTCCCAAAGGCAAACATCCTTTAAATTGCACATTTATCACCTGATTACAGTAATCTGAAATTTGATTGGACATAATAATTCGGGTCTTAAAGCAGTATTAAACTCAAAAGGAAATATTTGTTATATTGTAAAATACCATTTCCTATTTCATGGCTGCATTTATTTTCTTTTTTAGGCTTTCTTTCTTCTATTTTCAACTGGTGATCCAGCCAGCGAGTCTGTTTTTTTTCAAAAGCACAAGCTCTCCAGCAGAATGTATCATTACGAAGATGAGACAAACCATTCACCACTGACAGGGATGCTTAAAATGATCAGCTTTTATTTATGTGTGTAAAACCTTTATTCCAAAAGGAAAATAACTGCTGTAAATGAGTTTAGCTTAAATTTGTTAGTGCATCTAAATTTGCTAATACATTTAACCTTCCTTCCCCCAGACTGACAATGCTGCTGTCTGCTGTGCTCCCTGTGCTCCTTTATCCACACTGGGGGCACTCTTATATAGGAGGTGTGTTACTTGCCAGATCACCAGGTGAAAACAGCCTAAAAAAAAGAAAATGAATGTGGCCATCACACCAAATAATTGGTAAGCTACAAGATATTGCATTTTTGGTTTTGGGTTTAATACCGCTTCAATGTTAAGACTGTGGCATGGGCTCATTTGTAAAAGCTTCTAATAAATATGTTGTAGATTTCACATTTAAGGAAAATCTTAAACATTTCCTTTTCAAAACTATCACCAGGTCAAAAATAGAAAACTGCCAGTCATCAAGTATATCTTGTTGATGGCAGATGACAAATAAACCATTTAGAGAAAATTTCTATGAAATATACTTTGATTAAGGTTTTATATAGTTTTTCCTTGATTTCTCCAACTCAGATTTAGCACTCAGATTTCCATTCACACTTGCGCAACTCCAAAGTGTCCCAACTTTGGAGTGCAACTTTGACGCAACTTTGGATAGGTGTCACTTGGATGAGACTTTGGGTTTGACCAATGATAATGGGAGACTGTTGCACAACTGCTACATGTATAACATTCAGCTGAGATTTTTTCACGACTTTTGAGGGTTTACATTGCAGTCTAAAGCAATCAAATTGCATGAAAGTCAGATAAAAGTAGTGCAGGAACCTTTTTAAGGTTGTTGAGACTTTAAGTCGCACATACTTGAACAGTTGTCATTGAAAAAATGGGTGCAACTTGTCCTTAGACTTTAGTGTCCAAAGTCCCATGACAAGTCACACAAGTGTGAATGGAGCCTGAGCATGCCATTGTGACATACAACCTTTCTTTCACATCTGCACCTCCCTGAACACTTTTTTCTTCCATAAGACTGTATAGAGAAGAACTGAGCTGTGAATGATAATGTCTGTTCAGAGAGGATGTGTATTTAAGCATATACAGTCAGGTCCATAAATATTGGGACATCGACACAATTCTAACATTTTTGGCTCTATACACCACCACAATGGATTTGAAATGAAACGAACAAGATGTGTTTTAACTGCAGACTGTCAGCTTTAATTTGAGGGTATTTACATCCAACAGTTTGCATATGTGCCTCCCACTTGTTAAGGGACCAAAAGTAATGGGACAGAATAAAAATCATAAATCAAACTTTCACTTTTTAATACTTTGTTGCAAATCCTTTGCAGTCAATTACAGCCTTAAGTCTGGAACGCATAGACATCACCAGATGCTGGGTTTCATCCCTGGTGATGCTCTGCCAGGCCTCTACTGCAACTGTCTTTAGTTCCTGCTTGTTCTTGGGGCATTTTCCCTTCAGTTTTGTCTTCAGCAAGTGAAATGCATGCTCAATCGGATTCAGGTCAGGTGATTGACTTGGCCATTGCAGAACATTCCACTTCTTTCCCTTAAAAAACTCTTTGGTTGCTTTTGCAGTATGCTTTGGGTCATTGTCCATCTGCACTGTGAAGTGGCGTCCAATGAGTTCTGAAGCATTTGGCTGAATATGAGCAGATAATATTGCCCGAAACACTTCAGAATTCATCCTGCTGCTTTTGTCAGCAGTCACATCATCAATAAATACCAGAGAACCAGTTCCATTGGCAGCCATACATGCCCACGCCATGACACTACCACCACCATGCTTCACTGATGAGGTGGTATGCTTAGGATCATGAGCAGTTCCTTTCCTTCTCCATACTCTTCTCTTCCCATCACTCTGCTACAAGTTGATCTCGGTCTCCTCTGTCCATAGGATGTTGTTCCAGAACTGTGAAGACTTTTTTAGATGTCGTTTGGCAAACTCTAACCTGTCCTTCCTGTTTTTGAGGCTCACCAATGGTTTACATCTTGTGGTGAACCCTCTGTATTCACTCTGGTGAAGTCTTCTCTTGATTGTTGACTTTGACACACATACACCTACCTCCTGGAGAGTGTTCTTGATCTGGCCAACTGTTGTGAAGGGTGTTTTCTGCACCAGGGAAAGAATTCTTTGGACATCCACCACAGTTGTTTTCCGTGGTCTTTCGGGTCTTTTGGTGTTGCTGAACTCACTGGTGCATTCCTTCTTTTTAAGAATGTTCCAAACAGTTGTTTTGGCCACGACTAATGTTTTTGCTATCTCTCTGATGGGTTTGTTTTGTTTTTTCAGCCTAATGATGACTTGCTTCACTGATAGTGACAGCTCTTTGGATCTCATCTTGAGAGTTGACAGCAACAGATTCCAAATGCAAATAGCACACTTGAAATGAACTCTGGACCTTTTATCTGCTCATTGTAATTGGGATAATGAGGGAATAACACACACCTGGCCATGGAACAGCTGAGAAGCCAATTGTCCCATTACTTTTGGTGCCTTAACAAGTGGGAGGCAAATATGCAAACTGTTGTAATTCCTACACCGTTCACCTGCTTTGGATGTAAATACCCTCAAATTAAAGCTGACAGTCTGCAGTTAAAGCACATCTTGTTCGTTTCATTTCAAATCCATTGTGGTGGTGTATAGAGCCAAAAATGTTAGAATAGTGTCGATGTCCCAATATTTATGCACCTGACTATATTGCCACCCTGTCTTTTCATATGAGGAAAATGAATTTCCTTTGATGTCCATGATCACAATTATGGGGACTTGTAGAGTATGGCAACACAATTAATGCTGACATAAAACGTAGAGGCACTACCAAGCTAGGTGTTGTCCCTAGGGAGCTCTAGATGGACTACCTTACCCATGATGCTCCATTGCCATCAATACAAGACCAGGATGCTTTTCTTGTAAACAGTATGCTCACTCTGGAGAGGGAAAGGTCCACCCTCCCACGCAGTGACTTTGGGCTCCATCTGTTACACATTAGCCTTATGCATTATTAAACATTTATGGGTCTTTAACCATATTTAAAACTATAAAGCTACTGAACATGCACTAAGCTGATAGTTGATAATGTGTCCACTGCTTCACACTTCCGCAGCTTCCTGAAAATAGTTAATGGTAAATTCTTGGAACAATTTTCCAACAGGTTTCTCAGAAGCAAGTACACAAGTGCAGTTCCAAAGGTGTAACTGTAACATGTGGCTGCCCAGGAGCAAATATGGCCCATTGACTAGAAAAAAAAGAACAAATCAGTGGAAAGAAAAAAATTCTACAGCATCACATCACATAAATAGCAGGTATCTATAGATCCCTCCACACTGTCTCTGCTCCCTTATAGGGCATCCAGGGACCCCCAAACCTGCCATGTACTACAATTAACAACCAAAATCTCTACTACTTCCTCATCTTCAGTTATCTCCGGATTACTAGCAGTTCCCTCAAAACCTGGGGTGCTCTATCAACCAAATATCATCATGATCTAGCTATGGCCTTCTTCTTGCTTCCCCCATGCCTTGCTAATGAAATGCATAGCATTATTGGTCAAAAGGTACAAGAGAGAGAGAGGAACAAAAGGAGTCATAGAGTTTACCACAAATGCATGGCCAATATTTTCATAACACAACACCATGGGCCTGGAGATTTTTTAAAACTATGGCCTAGGGGATATACAGAAATTTAGGGCAGTCAGATGGGTACAAATTTAGTTCTCTTTCTGCCAGTAGAAAACCATCTTGGGCACTGTCTAATGAAGATATGGCAGCCATCTGAGCATATTATTTCTCCAACCTTTTTTGCACTAACAGCAGGTTAATGCATTGTTGACCCAATCAAAGTTGATCTCAATCAAAGTTGATAAAGGTGCTAATTTTTTAGCATTGTTTTTAGTTTACAGCAATTTTTAAAACTTTTACCTTCTTTCCATTGGTAGTGCTGCTCCCATAGGAGGCACAGGAATACTGTCCAGATCTTCCCCAAATACTTTGCCCCACAGCCAGGCACATAGGCTTATTTACACATTTCTCCAATAATCAGTCTTAATCAATCAGTTTTTGGAGAACTTGGATAGAGTTGAGGGAGACGAGCAGGATACTTCAAAACAGGAACTACAGTATATACATTTGAGGACTTTATTTAATCTTCAGGATAAACTATGTAGGAGTCCTTGCTTGAATCAAACAGTGGACTTCAGCTTAAGGACATAGTAGTAGTAACTTATTTAAAGCACCAGAGCAGTATCCCTTTATGTAGTAGGTCAGATGGACAAAGCTCTTCAGAACACCAGTTGGTGTTCCCTTTGCTAGACCTGCTGCTGAGTTCCTAGCACCAGAGGGGGTTAAACTGCACACATTTTCTAAGATCCTTTAGGGATGTCTGTATTCACAAGGTCTAAGAGCAGCTGGATGCCTTCCTCCATGATACCAGACCAGATCTTCAGTAGACAATCTCTCAGTCAGCTTTAGTAGAACCCGGGTCTCAGCATTCAGGCCCTCAGGTTGTCCACCTGAGGACACATAGCAGTAGTTGCCTAGGAGGGCAGCGTGCCTTTTCTCAGGCTAGACCATTCCTAGACAGAAAAGACCCAGGGTGCTCACTGAATATATACAATTACCCAGCATGCTATCAGAGGCTATATCTCTGGGATAGGCTGGGGCAGTATTAATATTTATGTTGCAATCTGCATAGCTTCACAACAATGATCTAGAAACTTCCCAAGTCTTCTAGATGCAGACAGATCTTTCATCCTGGCAGAGCAGATCAAACTGAATAGACCTAAATAGCAGAACAAGGCATCACTGATGCAGTGTGCCAGATATGCTTTTACCTAACAGCAAATTGCAATCACACTGACTATAGTGTTAACTAAATCCAAACTAAACCTAGCACCTACCTAGGAAGGTGCTCCACTTGCATTGACAGAACAGATGGTATATACTGTACAGTGATACCTCAATTAACGAACACTTCTCTTCATGAACAACTTAGTTAGAGAACAGAAGAGTTCACAAAAATTTGCTTCAGTTTGCAAACTCCGCTGCAGTTGACAAACACGAGCCGCGGCCATCTTCCCTGCTCTGACACGTGGTCGTTACTTTCTGTAGGCAAGATCACGGTCACATACAGACACTGAAAGTGTACTGTGAATACACTTACAGTACTGAGAAGCTTTTTGGTGTGCATCTTAGCACATACTGTACAGTACTGTACTGTACATCCCTGTGGTTACTTGCTGTAAAGTTTTTTTGTGTGCTTTTTAGCACATACTGTACCAGACATCCAGTATGACTCCAAAGAAAATTCAGAGCAAGCATGGTGGTAAGAAGAAAGTGCGGAGCGGTAATGAAGGTGACAAGAATGTGCAGAGAAGGCATGTTGTTGAAAAGAAAGTGCAGAATGGTAATGAAGGTGACCAGAACGTGCAGAGCGGTAACGAAGGTGATAAGAACGTGCAGAGCAAACATAGTGGTAAAAAGAAAGTGCGAAGCGGTAATGAAGGTGACAAGAATGTGCAGCGCAAACATAGTGGTAAAAAGAATGTGCAGAGCAGTAATGAAGGTGACAAGAATCTGCAGAGCAGTAATTAAGGTGACATGAATGTGCATTGCAAGCATGGTGGTAAAAAGAAAGTGCAGAGCAAGAATGGTAAGAATAAGGTTGTGAAGAAAAAAAACATTAAGTTGAAAAAGGAAATTGTAGAAAAGCATGACCATGGTATTCATGTGACTGATCTGGCCTTGAAGTACAAGATGGCAAAGTCAACAATCTCCTCTATTTTGAAAAAGAAAGCTGCCATCAAAGGAGCTTATGTGGCAAAAGAAGTTACGATGTTAACCAAACGGAGGACGCAAGTGCTGGAAGAGGTGGAAAAACTTTTTAGTGTGGTTGAATGATAAACAGCTGACAGGTGATAGCATTAGTGAAGATAGGATCTGTGAAAAAGCCAGGAAAATTGCACAGTGATTTACTGCAAAAAAATCCCTCTACAAGTGCAGCAAGTGAAGAATATAAAGCCAGTAGAGGATGGTTTGGAAAATTCTGCAAGAGAAGTGGCATCCACAGTGTGACAAGACATGGTGAAGCTTCCAGTTCTGATAAGGTCACTGCAAAAGCCTACAAGAAAGAATTTGTGGAATTCATAAAGGCAGAGAGATACATCGCTCAACAAGTGTTGAACTGTGATGAAACAGGGCTCTTCTGGAGAAAGATGCTGAACAGAACCTATATCATGCAGGAGGAAAAGGCACTGCTGGGGCACAAGCCTATGAAGGAGGTCTCCCCAATGTCCTTATGGAGGGGGACACTCCTTCTGAACAATAACCGGCTCCCACCCGCCTTCCTGTTCTCCATGCCAGAAGTTGTCTCAAGCAAGGTTAGTGTTCTCTCTCTTCATACTGTACTATACTGTACTTTGTTTCATATTTTTGTGGTTCTAAAACAACAAAAAAAAAAGTTCAGAACAGATTAACCTTATTTACATTGAACCTTATGGGAAAATTTGATTTGGTTGGCGACCAAGTTCGGTTTGCGACCACGTTCGTAGGGGTCAGAATGGATTAACCTGATTTACATTGAACCCTATCGGAAAATTTGCCTCGGTTCACGACCAATTCGGTTTCTTGACCAGAGTCATGGAACGAATTAAGTTTGTGAATCGAGGTATTACAGTACATCTAGTACCTGACAGCCTAAAAATAAATAAATGCCCACCTTCTACACTACATGTGGGAACAAGAACAGAAGTTTGAATACAGATCCATGAGTCTACAATCATTAAATTTTTTTTTTTGTTTGGCTTTAGGTCTATACAGCTATGGAGGGAAACAGCTAGCCTTTGAATTAGAAATTCAGGTTTCCACTCATGTGTCTGACAGAAACCTGGGGATACCAGGAATATACATTTTCTAAAATAAGAATAGATAAAAAAACTGCCTATTTAAACTCTTTCACTATTAACTGTAATTTCCTGTATCTAATATCTTCTACTTTTCCAAAATCTCTTCTTGTGTGTCATCATATCCAGGTGGAATGTGCATGAGTTGATATTTTCCCGTCTTCCTGGGGTGCTCTAAAGGCAGTCAGAGGTAGTATACAATCCACTGGAGTTCCCTGCTAATCATTGTAAGTGGCACTTTACTATTTCTCCCCCCTCACTCCCCCACAGGTACACTTGAATTCCAGGAACACTACTATGTATATTGCATAGATTAAGGTAATGAGGAAAGCAGAAAAAGTTGCAAAAGAGTACTACTTCAGTTAAAGACTGCAAATGACTAATGTGAGTTAATGAACCTTTCTGACAAGACAATCAGATGGTGATTCTTTGCTTGTTAGTGAATTTTCATTATATGCAAGACAGATTTTATCTACCTTGTGATGAGTAAGACTGCCAAACAAGCTGCTGATACGGCCTGTGCTTGTATTTCATACTGGAGAAAATACCATTGTAGGCCCAGTTCACTTCAGGCTTGTTCACATTGTTGCCAGTCAAGCTCTGATGAACAGGGCACTTGGACTGCCGAAACGTGTTGGTTACGTTTTTGGATTGTCCCCCTGATTTATAATGGAATAAAGTTGCATCAGGACCTCTTAGCAGTGGCATGGTGCTTCAATTTTAATTCTTGTTACATTACACTACAAGCCAAGGAGACCCTGGAGATCCTCTGGGGTGCAGAAGCTGCCTGCCCAGGAACCAGATCACTTACACCAACTTCAATACCTTACGATAACAATACCAGTAAGACAACCCTATGGTCCAACACTATCTTTCTACTTACCTCAAATTGTGATGTGATGAGTAAGAGTCAAGGCCCACTTAGAGCGGAGTTCCAGCCGTTTCATTTTTTTCTAAAGGCACCCACGTGAGAGTGGCAGCTTAGGCAATGCAAGTTGAGATCACCTGTACTTGTAATCCTTTGCTTTCCTTATAAAAAATAAATTTACTTACTGCATCCTCATATTGTGAACGCTGTCATCTTAAGTGTGGGCACATGAAGCTCGCTCAGACATTCTTCCGGGAAATTGTGCAGCTGGCTACCCAGCATGCACTTCCCATTTTCGCTCCTGTGCAGTGTGAAGAAGGAGCGATCTCGCCCCTGCGCAGTGTGAAGAAGGAGCGATCTCTCACCTGCGCAGTGTGTAGAAGGAGCGATCTCTCACCTGTGCAGTGTGAAGAAGGAGCGATCTCTCACCTGCGAAGTGTGAAGAAGGAGCGTTCTCTCACCTGCGCAGTGTGAAGAAGGAGCGATCTCGCACCTGCGCAGTGTGAAGAAGGAACGATTTCGCACCTGAGCAGTGTGAAGAAGGAGCGATCTCTCACCTGTGCAGTGTGAAGAAGGAGCGATCTCGCACCTGCGCAGTGTGAAGAAGGAGCGATCTCTCATCTGCGCAGTGTGAAGAAGGAGCGATCTCGCACCTGCGCAGTGTGAAGAGGGAGCAAGTTCTCACCTGCACAGTGTGTAGAAGGAGCGATCTTGCACCTGCGCAGCGTGAAGAAGGAGCGATCTCGCACCTGCGCAGTGTGAAGGAGGAGCGATCTCACACCTGCGCAAAGTGAAGAAGGAGCGATCTCGCACCTGCCCAGTGTGTAGAAGGAGCGATCTCGCACCTGCGCAGCGCGAAGAAGGAGAGATCTCGCACCTGCCCAGTGTGAAGAAGGAGCGATCTCGCCCCTGCGCAGCGTGAAGGAGGAGCGATCTCGCACCTGCGCAGTGTGAAGAAGGAGCGATCTAGCACCTGCGCAGTGTGAAGGAGGAGCGATCTTACACCTGCGCAGTGTGAAGGAGGAGAGATCTCACACCTGCGCATTGTGAAGAAGGAGCAATCTCGCACCTGCGCAGTGTGCAGAAGGAGCGATCTCGCACCTAAACAGTGTGCAGAAGGAGTGATCTTGCACCTACGCAGTGTGAAGACGGAGCGATCTCGCACCTGCGCAGTGTGAAGGAGCGATCTCGCACCTGCGCAGTGTGAAGAAGGAGCGATCTCGCACCTGCGCAGTGTGAAGAAATCCCCACAATCGCATCACTTCCGGTCTCATCATAATGCAAGATTTTGATATCAGGCATTCCCGAGGACTGCTGGTATAGATGATATCCCAGAAGCCCTAGGGAATGCCTGATGATGTAATCGCCTAGGCAGTCGGGACCAGAAGTGGAGACAGAAATTATCAATAAAAGGTATTTAGGAAAAAAAAAATCTACATATATATAGCCAAAACGGACTGTGAAGAGGGAGACCATTGTCTTTCAAGGGAAAAAAAAAAAAGTCTGGAACTCCGCTTTAAAGTAGACCTGATACAAGACATAATTTGTTTTTTTTGTTTCTCATTTTAAGCTCATACATACTAAAGTCCAACTCCAAAGTTCCTTGAGCCTTCTGCACTGGGTGTCATTCAAGGCAACAGAGGACCCGTGCTGCAGAATGAACCTGATTAAGACACAGGCTGCAGGGGTGTGATACAGACTGTGATTGGCAGAAATCCGCCCACACTGTGTTATTGCCAAAAATAATAAAGGTTTAATTTCAAATTTATATTTGTATGCTAATTTAAAGCAGTTTATTTATATTGATCATTTATTTTTACTCTGCATCCCAAAAGCTGTTTTTTTTTTTTAATTTTGACCATGTGACCAGCAGCAGAGGAATAAGAGCTCCTCCTGCTTATGTTTTCCTGCCGACAGGCTGGGAAAGAGCTGGGTCATGTGGCAGCTGAATATCGATTAAGACAAAAGGTACTTAGATGTGTTTTTCTAATTAAAGAAATTACAGAAACATCATCCATATACAGTAAAAGAAGGGATAATGTAAATTCAACAGTGTGCATTTGGTATCGCTTTAAAAAAATGTTTGAATACTCTTTTATATTAGTCTGCTAAACAGTAAAGCAGTCGCATGATCATCATGTAACACACTCACCATGCAGTGACTGTCATGCGACTCCAATTATAGAGCCCCCCATATGTGTCACAAAAAGCTAAAAAAAAGTGAAACACCTGCCCAGTCACTAATGGCATCACTGATCTAGAATAACCTGTTGTGTTTTTCTTCCTGACTACGATACAATACGGTGTGTGATAGATGGAAGGTTCTTTTCTTTGTCTCCATAGAAACGATCCACACTTATTCATGATCCTCAGAAAATCTCTGTGAGCGATAACAAGCGCTTCCGGCTAACAGGAGTGCTTGTTATCGCTCTGATGTGAACCATTACCTGGCTGGATCATTGCAGGCAGTTCGTAAATAATAGCATTGCATGGAAATATCCAGCTGCATATAGCCACCTTTAGCTTGAGCTCCATGGGTTACACTTGATTGCACACTCAAAAGTCTATATTTATAGGTTAGAGATCTTCTTGTCTTCCTCTAGATCATGCACCTGCAGGACCTGCTGTGTTTTCTCTGAGACTTGGCCAACGCTGACATATGACAAACACGCATTGAAGGAATTATTATCAGTTGCTGACTGATGTTCCTTATTGCTGGGGAGTTAACCCCACAATGTTTGTCACAAGCATTGATTGAATGTTTTCATTTTTAGAGAGTATCTTCTCTTGTACTGTATATGTTGAATATGATAAAGAGACTCTCTCTCATTTTCGTCATTAAGGGTAAAGTGACAGAGCCTCTTTAAAGCCCACCTTCTGAACAACTTATACTCACCTTCCACCACTGATTTTTTCCATTGCATTCCTAACCCTGTGTAAGCTCTTTGTCAGATGGTGTCAGAGCTTGAACATGGTTTGATAACATCACCCCTCCCTTACATGACAGTATTTGAGCCTGGTGATTGGCTGCTAAACCCATTCACTGCATCACCGAAGGAGGTCACATGCTTCACAATACCCAGAAGCATTGGGCATTTTGTTCAGTTGAGTTGCGGAGGAGTGCAGGAAAAGTTAGAGGAAGTAGGATGTGGGCTTTAAAGAGACTCAGAGTTTGCCCCATATTGGAGGACTAAGAGTGTGGAAGGGTAGAGGAAGTGGAAGTGTGGTGAGCTTTTTACCCTATGTCTCTTTAAAGCCCACCCCCTGATCCACTTACATTCACCTTCCTCCACTGCTCTGTTCCACCACATTCTAGACTATGTGTAAGCTCATTGTCAAAGTTTGATGATGTCAGTGTAGGAGGATGATGTCAATATTTAGGGAGGTCACATTCTTCTCCAAACCTGTAAGCAGCAGCCATTTTGCTGCAGCTCCAGTTGAATGGTGGGGAAGGTTAGATGAAAGGAGGGTTGGAAATGGGCTTTAAAGGGACTCTGACATTTGCCATGAATGTCTCTTTAAAGCTCAATCACAATCTGCTTATATTCACAAACCCCCAGTGCTCTGTTCTACCGAGTCCTAACCCTTTGTAAGTTCCGTGTTGAATAGCTCATTGGCTAACATGGTCCTGAACATACACTGAAACCCTTCTGTCACAAGCAGCCTTTTGGGGCTATCACAGACCAAATCAGTTGTACATTGCTAGATTTCCTGTCCAATAGAACATCAAAATCAACATAAGCGAATCTTCTTTTAACCTATTTCTTACAGTATATTGTATTCCTTTCTCAAGTTCTCCTTTAAGATCCATCTACACATTTATAGCTCCCCCCTTCCCATGTCATGAACATAAGGTTTCACTTTCCTAAAGCACGGTGCCACTGAAGATCATTTTAATATGTTTTTAGCCCCAGCAGAAACAGAGAGAGCTACACACAGCTCTGCCTGGCAGGGAACGGCCAATATAAGCCTCTCCTTGTCCTCCAGCCCACATTCCCTGCTTGTCCAGAATGCAGGGTGGGAACACATGACCCTAGAAAACCTTGCAGGGAGGAGAGAGACACACACATGGGCTGCCAGAAGAGACAGGAAACAGGTAATGGAGGAAGGAAGGGTGGGCGCAGCCAATAAAGGAGGAGTCTAGGAGGTTAAAATTGAAATCGAATAAATTGCAGCCAGAAGTCAGACACAAAGGATACGGCTGTGAATGTGCGTAACAGAAGTCTGATTGTGTTCAGCTGCTGCTCAGGCTACAAGGGGTGGGAGTGAGTGGGGCCAGCTACTACTGACGCTACCGAGATGCCACCAAAAACTTTTATCAAGATGATTAGTCAGTGGATCCTACTGATATAACTTAGGTCTACTATCTTCAGAAAGTATCCAGAATCTATGTATCTATCTATGTATCTATCTATGTATCTATCTATCTATCTATCTATCTATCTATCTATCTTTCTATTTCTTCTTCGTCTTCTTCTTCATGTATATAGCGCCAACACTTTACACATCTAACGGAGACAGTACAGTTTCAATCCAGTTCAATACAGGAGTGTTCAAAGGGCTCTGCTCACAAGACCTTACAATATTAATGTTTTTTTTGTGTAATTCTTATATATATACTGTATATACAGCACCCTTTCTGAAATGAATAAACAGGCAGTAGGTAGATAGGAATACGCCTCAATTAGCAACTGAAACAATAGAGTCATTGGCATGCTGCAGCTGTTGCAATACAATTTCATGCAATGTGAGTGGATGGGATAGTGTGAGTCAGTCTCAGGGTTCAGAGACAGTTCAGAATGTTTCAGTGGGCAGAAAAGAGACACCATACAAAAATAATTGTAGCCTCAGAAATCAGCTTTATTTTACTGAAGTTCTTCTATTAAGCAATGTGTTGTTTATTTAGCATATGAATATTGTTACAGGAAAATTAATCTTTAGTTAAAGTGGTTCTAAAGCTTTGGTTTTTTTTTTCGGATTTGCACAGAGCAGCCTGGATCCTCCTCTTCTCTGGTCTCCTGAAAGTGCTTCTGGCACCTCTCGCTGGCTGAGTGCCCCTAGAACAAGCTGCTTGCTCTGGGGGTACTCGTGCCTGCTCACTCCAGAGCTGCCTCTGTGTGACTTTGGGACACTCAAAGCGTGGCTCAGCCTGCCCCTATCTCCCTCTTCACTGGCTAAGCCAATGTCTCAGTCTATAAGGAGTGAGAGTCCTGGGAGAGCTTCGGTTCTCGTGCACATCGCTGGATCATGATCGGGCTCAGGTAAATATAAGGGGGGAATGCACGGAGAGCTGCACCCTGAAGGTTTTTTACCTTCATGCATAGATTGCATGAAGGTAAACAACCTGCAGCCTTTAGAACCACTTTAATTTGTAATAGGCACGTATGGATAATGAATAAAGTGGTTCTAAAGTAAAAAAGATTTTGTTACCTTAATGTATTAATACAAAAACCTCCCCACTACTTGCTCTCTCCCTAAACATTTGCTTGTCTCCTCTCTCAATCCAGTGCTGTCCCACCAACAGCCCTGCTCTCCTCTCTTCCTGGTCACAAAAGAGACTCTATGGAAGCACACAGCCTGGCTCGGGAGCATGCCTGCATGGGTGCCCCATCAGCACATGGTTTGGTTTTAAAAAAACAGGACAAATTATTAACAGTTAATTTTTAACAAAACTGATGTTGCCGACAGTGACCAATGAGATTACTTGATTTTTTACCCAGAGAATAAAAGATACAACATGATTGGTCATTTTTCTTTTATGGAGAATATTATTTTCTATATACAGTAGAATTTTTTAAAATGGACCTTCACCCAAAAACTAAAGTTGCCATTATTTATTTCCTCCCCAAACTTTCAATAAAATCACAGATTCTTCTTTTTTTTCTGGGAAGAAAGTACCTTCTTTCACAGTACTCATTCTCCCCGCTTGGCCTAGAGCAGCAGGGCCCACAAGTCATGTTGTCACATCAGACAACATAGGAGGCCTCAGGACCATCCTACTTGCACCCTTCGATCTTGCTCAGTGGGGAGCTGTCTGTGAGTCACCAAGAAGTTACAGTCAACTTCCAAATCCAAGATGGTGGCAGCACTGTAGATCAGAAACCCTGGAAAGAATTGGCTGCAGGGAAGGCAGCGCTGGACTTCTTGGGCTGGTAAGTATTTGTTTCTTAAAAGTCAGCAGCTACAGTATATGTAGTTGCTGACTTTTAATTTTCACACGCCCAGGTGAAGTTCTCCATTAAGTAAATTATATGCATTAAACAAATCGTTCATTATATCTGTCTTTTGCTTGCTCTGCTTACATGCACTTTTAAAGGGTTTACAGCTTTTGTAATGATAGCTTTATAAAATTATAATTGATATACATATGGGCAATTAATAAATCATTTAGGCATTTTATCTTTATGACCTAGTACTAGGTGTTTATTTTTCAGTAATAAAATTAGTTTTAGCTGTATTGTTTTTGTGGTCATACTAAATTTATGTACTGCTGGTACTTGTAACTCTTTCTTTGGCTGAATGCAAGCTGAGCTGGATTTATTCTTCTTGCCACCCTAGGCCAATTGTTTTGTGTGTAGCACCCTCCTAGAGTATTGTAGGCTGTTAGGTAACTTTAGGTAGCTAGCCTGTAATCAGCAGAGCAGGAGTTGATTGTTTAGGCCTGCTAAGTGTCTCAAAGGCTGCTGCTGTGATTACTTCTCCTTGTATTCTAGTAGATTCTAGAATCATAGTGGGAGGAAGAACAGAGTGGACATCATGAATTTTTATGGGACTCCAGAAAAACCCTGGGTAGGCATGCCCAGCGGGTGGTGGGAGAGCTCATAAATAGTCTGAGGCCTGAGGCAGGGGGGAGTGTGCTCCCAGGTCCAGTCCTGCTGGGGAGACCCTTAGAGCAGGAGTGCTATAGAAGCATTTGTGAAAATACCAAGGTCCCACCTAAGCTTAGATGGTTGCACCTATTTGCAAGCTTAGTCCTGGAATCAATTTGGGTCAAGAGAGAGCTCATTGAAGAGAGCCAGGAGGAAGTTGGGGGAAAAAGTATCCATTTTTCCTGTGGGGGTGTGACCCCGCATCTCCCTCACCGTGAAGAGCCTTGTGGTTATCGAAAGGAGGCAACCAATGATCCTGTGGCTGGTCGATGGTCCATGTGCTGCAGAATCAGTAACTGTGTGTAGCTTTTGGTCACTGAGAGAACTGATAGCCACCGTTATCGTTAGAGATTCTGTGGGACATTTCTGTACAGTACAGCAAGATAGTTAAGTAGTCCTCTGAGTGTCCAGTTCTTCATTTCTGGGGTATCACAAGCTCCCACACCCCATCCAAATTCTATGTTCTAATAAAACCCTACAAAAACACCCCTAGACTGTTCCTTTGAGCCAGTGGAAGAGTGAAGAAAATGCAATGTGCCTGACTGTGTGTGCTATGACTGTGGGAATAAGTTCACCAGTGACTGTCTAGGGCAGGGGTGGGCAAACTTTTTGACTTGAGGGCCGCAATGGGTTCATATATTGGACCCGGGGGCCGGACCAAGAGTAGATGAATGTACCATCCCCCATAGTAATTCATCCCCCATAGTAATTCATCCCCCATAGTAATTCATCCCCCATATAGTAATTCATCCCCCCTATAGTAATTCATTCCCCATATTAATTCATCCCCCATATTAATTCATCCCCCATATAGTAATTCATCCCCCATAGTAATTCATCCCCCATATAGTAATTCATCCCCCATAGTAATTCATCCCCCATAGTAATTCATCCCCCATAGTAATTAATCCCCCATATAGTAATTCATCCCCCATAGTAATTCATCCCCCATAGTAATTCATCCCCCATAGTAATTCATCCCCCATAGTAATTAATCCCCCATATAGTAATTCATCCCCCATAGTAATTCATCCCCCATAGTAATTAATCCCCCATATAGTAATTCATCCCCCATAGTAAATCATCCCCCATATAGTAATTCATCCCCCCTATAGTTATTCATCCCCCCTATAGTAATTCATTCCCCATATTAATTCATCCCCCATATTAATTCATCCCTCATATAGTATTTCATCCCCCACAGTACTATTCCCCCCCAAGTAGTAAGCCAAGTCCCCCCTGTGTCAATTCACTTACCTTTGCTCCGCGCGTTCCTCTCGCCGCGTTCCCACGCCGTTCCGGTCTTCAGCCTAGCTCCCCTCACGTTCGTCACGCTGCCCCGCCTACACACATCCTGACAGCCAATGTTTGCCTGCCCTGGCTGTGTTTTTTTTATCACGCTCCGCGGGCCGATTTAAAAGGTCCGCCGGGCCGTATACGGCCCGCGGGCCGTAGTTTGCCCATTGCTGGTCTAGGGAGTGTGTTACATATACATTACTACCTCCTTCTCCAGTTGACTGACTAGCCTAAATATCACAAAACAAGATGAGACTTCGTAAAGACACAAGACACACATCCTGGTAGTGGAAAGAAAGAGACATTTTGCCCACTCTATGTCAGTACACCTTGAACCAAATACTAATAGAAAATTTCACCCAACACCACTAGCAGTTTGGATCTAGCCATACAGGTTAAACTGTAAGTGTGCAGAACATTATTCTGCCAGCGTAAATATATAAAACTCTGTAATTTGTTCCTGGTGGTAATATGATGTGTGGGCCCTGCTGCTCTAGGCCAAGGCCTATGTTGACCATGGAGAAATCTATCTCAGCATGCAAGTTTGTTCACTGTGCAATTTGTACTGAAAGCAGACACTAACTCTGTGGAATAATAACTCTTTTAGTCAAGACTCATGAAAGATCAAAAAAGATAAACTTCATGAAAAGAACCTAAGATGGAGAGTTGAAGCTCATAAAGTGGCTGTAAACCCTCACATATATCCAATGCAGTGACTGGCCTCACGTGATACACAGAGATGAAACAAATCCTCCTACATAAGATGTATCTGTCTTTCTGCAATCTTCTCTTCTTTACATTCGTTCACAGTGCTAAATTTACAGCTTGTCTAAGAGTTCAGAAAAAATTGGGCAATGAGCTGAGATTACATTCTGCAGAACACAGTGAGGAGAACTCTGAGAGCTGATTGGAGGGAAGAGACACACCCCCCTCCACACAGCACACAGGAACAGAGCTGAGGCTGTCACTCTGCTGGAGGTCCCTCCCCTGTCACCATTTTTCTCTTGGTGTCAGGAAAAGTTGTCAGAAGTGGCTCATGCTGACAGCAGAGGAATGAAGCAGTAGACAGATATGACACTTAGTGCCCTTAATAGAGGGACATGCTTTGTTCATATTTCATGTCTGAGGTTTACAACCACTTAAAGCAAACCAACAGTAACAGCAAAAACAATAAAGTTGAATTCCATGCTAAAAATAAAATCTATGTAAAAAAAGTAATCACCTTTCATATTATGCACTATTCGTATTTACTTCTGTATATTTCAAAAATACCTTACTATCCTAGCCTTGTTCACAGCCCCTGTGTTTTAACTTGGGCCGACAATGCTGGATTCCAGCTGCTGAATGCCACTGCGAAATGATAGCACCTACTAACGCGGTCAGCTGCAGCATCTTTTCATTTCCTGTGATGCCTGGATGGGAAGTGGGGCAATGCATAACTCTCCTTTTGTTCTCAGGCAGAGGACGGGCTGTGACAAAACGATTAAAAGTGTAGTGCTAGAGAGGGTCGGGTTAGAGCCTGCATTGCACTCCAGGCAGAGGACATGGATTCTAAATAATTGAATGACTGCACACTGGCCAAATACTTGCAACTTCTTCATTTATTCATAAAAATTGGCACACACGCTTCATCATAAGAAAGATCTGCTTACGCATTTCAAGCACAGAGCACTTAATCATATAGTCTGTGATCCAGGAGGTTGATTTACTAAAGGAAAATAGGCTGTTCACTTTGCAAGGAAAGTTGCTGTTTTGCAAAGGAATTTTCCCCAGAACTTAGTGAACGTGGTACAATTTCACTTTGCAAAAAATACCCAATCACATGCAAGGAACATTTAAAAAAGCATTTATGCTTGTACGTGATTGGCAGACAGAAGCAGAGCTTCATATCATGCACTGAGCTATGGGAAAATTCCTGTGCAAAGTGAACAGCCTATTTGCCTTTAGTAAATCCACCTCTTTAACCCTAATCATATCTCTATACCTAGCTATACATATACAGATTTCCTTTCCAACATATTCTTCCATCCACGCTGTACAACATGGATGAATGAATCATCTGCTTTGGTTATTGTATATTGGACAGCTGGTTTCTATCTGACTGAATTGTCAGCTGGAAATTTTCTTCCTGTCTTTGTCAATTTTTCTAGGCTTTCCCACTTCCACTTCACCTGTCTCCCCTCCTTGCCACCCAATTGCAGTCTGACATCTTCATACTGCTCACTGGGACCCGGCTTGCAGAAAGTATGAGATGCTGGCCTTTTTCTGCTGTATGGTTGCTGTCCTCTGCCTGGATGACTGAGCAGATGCAGTTCCAGGTTGGTCCACACATGCAAGCTTTAAAGCTGGGTTCATGTCCAGCTCATCAGTGTCAAGTCGTGATACGTAATAATTGGATGGCTGCATGGCTGAATACTTGCAGATTCTTTATTCATTCATAAAGATTGGCAGATACACTATATCACAGAAAATATCCACTTATGCATTTCAGGCATAGGGCACTTGATCTAAATCTGGCCACACACTGTGCAAATTTCATCTAGTTCCTTGGAAAATTGAATCAGTGAGTGGTACTGTCAGCCCCCTCCCGCCCGACATCCTTTGAATGAAAAATTGACAGTGCCGGGTGCACAAATGTCGCCTGAACAGTAGCTGCATCTATTCACATTGTAGCTAGCTGTCACAAAACAATAGCTTCTGTGGAAGATTCATCCATTTGTATTCTCTATGTGTACAGTCAGCTATAGAGTCATGATTAGAGTCATAGTATCATAGACCTTGTGCATAAAATGTATTAGCGGAACTTTCCTGTAATGTAGAGTACCTGTCAATTTTTAGAAATGTATAAAAAGGTGCCAGCATTCGGCCACTGTGCACTCATCTAATTATTTAGTATTTATGATTTGACAGCAACAAGCTGGACTTGCACCTGGCTTTTCAGCAGGCAAGTGTGGACTGACCTTGAAAGGGCATCTGCACACTTATCCAGAGAGAGGACAGGGGTGCATTTGGGTGGCAAGGAGGAGAGAACAGGAAAGCCCTAATGGAGAGGCAAGAGTGGGTGATCAATGGCATGCTAGATGAGAGAGTGGAGGGTCATCACAGTGTACAGAAGGAACCAACTACAATCTGGAGTTGCTAAAACTACACGATAACCACCCCCAAGTTCAGTGGTCTACCCTTCACTTTGTCCAGGTTCTTTGCGATGCAGCTTCTCCCATATAATCCAGTGGAAATGTTGTGGCCTGGGTTGCCCCAGAATGGCAAATTCTCAGCCACAATTTATTTTTTTACTTGTTAATTTTCTGTTTTTCTATTTTATTTATATGTATTTTAGTTTTTCTTTAGTTATGTTTTTGGTATTGATGCAGTGGTGTGGCTGCACACAGCAGAGAACAGGCACATTTGCAATTTTTCTGTTTTTCCAGAATAATCTTGCTCCTCCCAGGCACACAGCAACCAGATGGGATCTCTTACAAAAACATCCACTGCAACTCCTCCCATATTTAGCCAAAGTGTTTGGCTTTGGCGGTCTCACAGCAACATATTCCTACAGTATCTGCCATCACATTTTTGTTATTTTCATATTTACAATGATTTTATTTATTTATTTTTCCTTGTAAGACCATCCCTGTCCATGTATAGCAAACATGGGGATGGGATGGATGGCAAATTATATTTTTTTAAAATCCACAACATAGAGTTGTTTTCTCTTTTCTGGAGCTTGCAATGTGACTCCTGTAGTCTGTTCCATGGCATAATATGCTGGGGTAAGCAAAGAGAATAGTATTCCTAAATCATACATGTTAAATAACTAGTGAAAAGAACTCTGTTTCTCCAGTTCAAACATTCTAAAGCATACAGACTCCATGCAGTTAGAGTTCTTGGTGGAAAAGAGATTCTTAGTACTAGAAGCTCAGTGTTAACCATTTTTCCAACGGTCTAGAGCAGGATTGCTCAACCAGGGTTCCATAGAACCTTATGGTTCCTTCAGAGGTTGCTAAGTGTTCCTTGAGCAATGAGAAATGTCTGCTTCTCAGATAGGTTCCCACTGACACATTGATCTTTTTAGCTATCTGTAAGGGGGTAATTCTTTAAAATGACCACAAGCGTAAGGAGCATTCTTCCCACTGACCTTCACACTAATGTTGTAGATACAGTAGTTTTTGCAGGGGTTCCCTGAGACCGGAAAGTGATTAACAGGGTTCCTCTGTGTTGATAATGTTGAGAAAGGCTAGTCTAGAGTGCCTGTCAAAGCTTATATGACTGTGTTACATTAGATTGTAGGTATCACTAGTGGTACAGGATACATGGAGTTAAATTGCCATAGGAAAGGGAACTTAAGACCACACCAAATGTAGTGAAGGCACTGAAGACTGGAGTAGGTAATTATATTCACCCATGCCCCAATCCTCTGCATGAAAGCGTCATAGAACTTCTGTGTCCTCTGACTGTGCACCTTCATCTCTCTTCACTATGTGTTCAGTCCACTATAGCCTTTGAGGAATCTCTAAGAGGTGCAAAAGTCAGTGTGCATTTGGAGTTGTCCCGGACTGTAGCTCAATATAAAGCCTAGTACATACAATCAGAAAATCATAGGAAAAATACTGCTTTGGAAGTGATTGTATGATAATCTATTCATTAGTATATAGCTTTCGTCCAAACTTATTCAAAGGGATAAGCCTGGAAATTTATTTAGTACAATACTAGATCTTACGATTTTCATTTGATCGGTACGGTTTTCATCCAAAAATACAATACAAATACAATAAAATTCATTACATCACTTTCAAATTTTTATTCTGTTGCTCAAGAATTTTCGTAACTTTAGTAACCTCTTCACTTTCGATGCATGCAAAAAAAAACCAGATGATCATTCATCCGATATTCTCATTGTATGTATGAGGCTTAAGGAATTGGCTGATATTAGTGAAGCCACTCCACATGCACGAGTCCTACTGCTTGGTATATATGGAGGTTCTGTTTCTTTTCAACTAATCAAAAAAATTAGCACCACTCATATAATAGCCTACGTATTTGTGTACAAGCCAGAACTTCTGCAGCCACCACCTATATTCAAAAAAGTAGGGATACTTGTGTCTTTTGAAAATGCCTTTGTAACATTTATTCATTATTATGAGCTTTATAAGGTCTTCTTTTCAGCTGTTCAGCTGGAATCTCTTTTGATCTAAATTTTTTCACTTTTTCTGTTTTTATTTAGAGCATTAATGTGGAATGAGTGTTACATTTTAGTGCAAGGTCCACTTTAAGATACTCGTACATGATGACAAATTGTTGTACAGTGTACAGTATATGACATCAACATCAACAATTGTACAGAAGTCTAACTTTATATGGGTGGAAAGCAATTGCTACATACAGACATCGACCTCAGGTATACAGTATTGATTGGAAAATATGGAAGAACACTATCTTTCTGTAACTAGTATTCCTCTATGAAGAGTTTGTCTGACATGCACTATTCAGTGGAAGTGCATGTTGGTCGGTCATTCAAGGGTTTGATTGTTCATGATGGAATCATCACAAGTCCTTGTGTATGGTTAGCTGTTTTCATGACATTCTAGCTGTTACTGGTTTAGTGAATATACAAGTCTGCTGATATGAAAACATCTGGCATCCATACACTCCTCCTGAGATGCTAGAGGAGACCACCTTAATCACCTCAAATCTTTCATTTGCTTCGAAGTACTGTAGGTGGGACATTCAACCATCTGTAAGGTTGATGCTCCCAGCAAGCTGTGTGGTTAGGTGTTTGGAGATTTAAACTGGAAGGGATTCAAGACGCATTTCAATACCTCAGGCATTACTTCAGCAAACACCACTATCTCACCTGTTTCCAGGCATACATTGAAGTTAATGTTTCCATGGTAACATAACACCCCCCTCTTTCCACTTTTCTTTCCCAATCTCCAACTAATCTCTGAGCATTGCTTGCAGATCTTATATCATGAAAAGAAGGGGGTCATTTATCCGAATCCCCTGCCAGGCAGACATATTGCAGAGAGAGATTGATCAAGTGTTTTCTTTGCGTTTAATCAAGAAAACTTTCTTTTTTCCCTTTTTTTGAGATTTTTCTGGTTAACCAGGGAACTGCTTTATAGCTTGGATATCTTCATATAGCTTGGATATATTCAGTCTTCCTAATGAGCATTACCAAAATTGAAAAGTCAGAGGGGAAGGAAAATCAATGAAAGTTTAAAGGGAATTACATTGTATTTTCAGCCAACACATGTTTCAGTTATGTTTGCAGCATTTACCTTTAACCACTTGCCAACTGCACTATATCTGAATGATGGCTACAGCACGGTTGTCCAGTTCTGGGAGGGAATCATATGATGCCCTCCCATGCACTCTCCCATTTTAAATGCTTGTTCTTTTAGATTTTTGTTATTATTGTAATAAATATAAAGATTCACTGAACCAAGAGAGAGAGAGTATCAGTGGGGGAATGCTCTCACACTGCTTCCCACTTAAAGGTAAATTCCAGGTGAGGACAATTATATTCATAGACCAATGTAACTATGCATATACCATTCCTATGGGATTGTTGTAGGAGCAGTAAATCAATGTAGTAGGCATCACTACTACAGTGATCACCACCAAAGCCAGACTGTGAACACCATCTGTTTTAAAGAAGAATTCTAGATTTGGATATTTTTCTATAGTTACATTGATCCATCTTGGACCAATGGAACTATGCATATACCATACCTGTGGGATCCCTCTAGAAGCTGTTAATCACTGGAGCAAACACCACAACTACAGTGATCTCTACCAGCTTCCAGGTCCTATGCCATATGGCTGCCCTGCTGCATTGTGAACACAGGAGTTCGCCCACTCGGCACGGGCACCATTTATAGAATGCTTTACATTTTCTAAATGAATGCAAACCAGTGTCTGATTGAACTAGGTGGAGAGCATGACATCACCACCCTGCCTCCCCACCTCATCCAAGCAGAGAACGCTCAAAATTCTAATTGAGAAGTGATCTCTGAATGGCACCTGTGCCAAGCAGGCAAACACCTGTGATCACAATGCAGCAGGGGAGCCGCTCGGCATGAGACCTGAAAGTTAGCAAGGATCACTGTAGTAGCAGTGCCTACTACAGTGATTTTAAGCTTTTAGAGGGATTCCACAGGTATGGTATATGTATATGTATATATATGACATTAGTCCATCTTACTATGTAAAAATATCCATATTTGAAGTCTTCTTTAAACAAATGTCAGGTGACCTTGCTCTCAGGTGTCAGCTCCCCCTAGCCATTGGGAACCAATCAATGTTGTTCCCTATCCTGTGATCACCTAGTGATTACATGATTACAAACCTGCAGATATATTCTGTCACAGTGCCTGACATATATTGGTGCTATATAAATCCTGTATAATAATAATAATATAGTGTTACATTAATGAGCATATTTTTAAATGTAAAAAAAATTATTATATTTGTATATATACCGGTATATCAGTACACCAAATTAAAACCTAAAAATGATATAGAAATAATTTAGCTAGGCAAATTCATCATAGTATTATTGCCAGGTTATCTAACACATACCTTTATTTCTACATTTTTATTCTGGGCATGTGTACATGAAAGTGCTAATTATGTATAGAAACAAGGTCAAGTTTCCCCATGTAAAACATCCGTTATATGTAAGGTGTATGCATCACAGAAGCCTAATTACTACTGTCTTATTAATCAGTTATTACATAAAGGAAACCTGTCATTGGAAAAATATTTAGGCTGCTATTGTTGACCTACTTCCTAAATTCCTAAATGCCAGCCTTGTTGGTTTTCTGGCTTAAAAACTTTTAGGCCTCATGCACACATAGCGTTTTTGCAGCCACCTTTAGGGGTGTCAAGCTTTTTTCTTTACTGCTTATAAACTGCCCTCCATGTTATCCTATGTGTCCGTGCACACATAGACTTTTAGGAGCTTTTAGTGGCAGGAGCGTTTACACGCAGGAAAAAACCCCCAAAGCCAGTGCATCCAGGAGCAGCAGAATTTTGGCAGAAAAACGCTTACACATGTAAACGCATCTAAACGCACCTGAATGCATGTTAGCGCTAGGCGAGTTTAGTGCTTGAGTGTTAATCCATTTCAATTGCCAGAATACATTATTATTGTGGCCAATTAAATGAATTAACGCCCAAACACTTGATGCCTGTAAACACGCCAAACGCTTGTAAAAGCGTTAGATACTTTTAGAAGTGTCAGGAATTTTTTCTGCAAAGACTCTGCTGCCAGTAGAAAGGCTTCTAGTCCTGTGTGCATGAGGACTTAAAGTTACAGACATAGAATAGATATGCAACCAGTAAATGCAGAACTGCAGAGCTGCATACTCATTACAGGTCAGTTACTTGGAAAGGGTTAAAGCCAAATAACATAACAGCCAGGCACATAGTATTTTTAGAAGAGATTAGCAATGGCAGCATATATAGTTTTCTAGGGAGAGATCTTGTAAAATATTGATTTTATGGTGTTTAGACTTTCTTTTTTTGCTACCATATGCCAGGGCCATCCATGGCTATCACCACAGTCTAGATTTACCACGGCTTTTATAGTACCTAATATTTATTTATTACAGGTACTTATAGAGCACTGTCCATTTACGTAGCACTTAACATATATTTTGTACATTCACATCAGTTCCTGCCCCCAAGGAGCTTACAATCTAAGATCCCTAACTCACATTCAAGCATACACATACTAGGTCCAATTACCTACCAGCATGTCTTTGAAGTGTGCGAGGAAACCCTCGCAGGCACAGGGAGAACATGCAAACTCCAGCCAGGTAGTGCCATGGTTGGGATTTGAACCAATGACTCTAGTGCTGCTAGGCAGAAGTACTAACCACTTAGCCACTGTGCTGCCCATAGTGTTTTCTATTTGCCTTTCTTAAAATCAATAGAACCCTTTTGTATGCCCATCCTTTGCTTGACAGTTTGATACTTTGCAAGGTTTTCTGTCTCCTCTAAAGATGCTATCAGTGGGAATGTGCATTCTAGGAACATCACATAGTCAATTCCAAGATGAGGGTGAATTTAGCTACTCTAAAGCCATCTGAGTTACTTTTTATTCTCATTTCCAGGCATTCTTGTTGCTATCCGTTACTACTTACATCACCCTTTAAAATGGATGGACTATCACAGTTGTGCCAAAAAAGGAAAGCAGAGTGCAAAGAACTAGTCACCAGTGTAGCAATTGTGCGCACAAAGATGGACGCGAACATCCATTTTGCTAAAGATCCTCCATCTTGTGTCATTCTCACTCCAAATCAGCCCCCTTCCCTTTTTGTTGAGTGGCAGGTGATCTGGTGTGGTTGAGTTCAGGAGTGCATCGGGCACAGCTGGATACACTTCAGGGTTGTAAACCCAATTAGCTGATTCCAGTGTGTCTGGCAGACTCTTGCTTTGAGCTGATCGTAAAGCTATAAACCCATCAGTCACTGGACTTGAAAAGCATTCTGAAATAGCAGTAAAACATAGATCTCATTTGGGAAACCACTTTTTCATACACTTTCATAACTTTTCATAGGAAATACATTCAATAACACAAAACATATATTCAGATTAGTCAGTTTACTGCGAGTCACCTGATACCTTACACCCCTAGATTACATCTACCCGAGAGCAGAAAGCGATATCTCCTTAACCGTCCCAAGCAGATATGTCATATCTGGTATCTGGACGTTCAGAATATAATTCTGCATATTATTCTACCAGTGGATAGGATGCTACATGTACCTATGGAAGGTTATTGACCATGATATAAACTGCGAGGGATTTGGTCATAGCCTGAGTTCCCCGCCTAAACACCCCTCCCCAAATGAGGCGATTGGTTCTCTGCTTTAAGGAGACACCCTGCTGGGTTCCTAGAAAAAGGCTGTTATGCCTGGGGAAGGAAGATGAAGAGATTTCTCACGTTTAACATCAGGAACCAGCTTTGGGAGAAACGGTACCCTTTTGCTCAGGACCCTTGAATCTGCTTAAACCCAGTACTCTGGCAAGTATTCTACCTCTCTAAACTCCTTTCTGTTATCTCTCTGCTGTGTTATTGCTCTCTGTATTTATATATATGTATATTGGCTACATCTTTTTCTGTAAATATTTTTATTTCACCATTTTGACCTTTTTAGTAATAAATCCTCTTTTCTGAAAAGTGTTGAACTGTTTCTAAACCTCTTTAATGCAAACTAAGAATCCCTGTCTCTGAAGAGCGCTACTGTGTGTTTTAAACTTCGGCATACATCTGCCTGCGGTGACAGTGTGTATACAGACGCTTATTCAAACATCATAGTGTTACTGCTAAGATTGGCGAGTTTCGTCCTTCTCTGTACAAAAAGGCGGTGTTGGCGGTGTGAAGGGTTAATTGCGTAATTAACCTGACCCAGTGACAATCACTCTCAGGCTGCGGCACATAGATTGTGGTCCAGTGAGCTGGAAAATCTTTGTACAGGCTGCAGCTGAGTGTGGCATTGTTACGCACGTGACAGTGTGGTTTTAGATTGGCTAGTCCTTTGGTCACAAGTTGGTGAGAAGGGCTGGGGATCTGACGCCGCGCCCGTCACAACCAGTATTGCCTATATACTTTCTGCAGGTGATCTTTTCCCTATAACTGATTTACCATGCCTTGCATGGAGTATTTATGCAGAGGTCAGGGCTTTAAATCCTCGTGTCACAGCTGCCTCCCACTGACTGGTGGGATGGCATCAGGAATGAAACAGAAGCAGGGAGTTCGTTGCACTTTATCATTCTGTCCAGCAACAAGAACAATGAGCAGCAAAGTATCACTAAACTTTACGCAAAATTTTGTGAGACCAGCAGTCAGACACGCAGTGCCTCAGATGATCTCGCCACAGATACATGTGAGGCTTAAGGCACAGGATGCCTAGGTACAGTTCCTCCTACAAAAATAAGAGTTACTGTTTTGCAAGAGATATTCAAGACAATAAGTCAGATTTTCAAGGTACAAACTAGGCACAATTAACAAACGCTTTCTAGATGTGCCCATTAAGAAGGCAAATGTTAAATTTTTGAGTATAGGTTCACTTCAAGCAGCATTCCAAATCTCCTATAATACCAATAAAAATGTCTGCCTTTCCCACTGGGCACAATTGATATCCCATAAAAAAAAAGCATTAAAGAAAACGATAGGTAATTAACACTATTTCCAACCATTGTGATCTCACTGTCCTGCATTATAATATGAAACTTTGTAAAAAATGTAGAGAAACGTGGCGCCACATTTAGAAAAAGTAACTGACAAAATATCATATGCTCAAATTTGAACAAAAATGCCCTCAACATTCCACTGTTAATTGTCAGTCCAAATGACAAAATCCGCTTACAATATAGGGTGCATATACACACCCAGATATAAATCTTCAAATGGTTTTGCAGTGCTTTAGTCAAGAAACTTGTCATCTGTATGCACATAATCAGATCTATTCTCCCCATAAAAAGATTTCAAACTTCCCAATAGTGAGACCTCAATATGCATAAATAGAAGACAACGTGTGTTGACCTCTTTATCTTACTGGAGCAATGTTTGGAGAGACGGTGGATTCCTTACCAAAAGGCACACAAATGTATTGACAAAAGCTCTGCCAAGACCATTTGAAGTCACAGGCCAATGAAAAAAATAATGCATATTTATGATTCTAATTTTAAAATAGAAAAGACTCATCTGCTAGAGTTCAGGTTCAACCCACCTTAGGGTAATCTTTTCTGGAGGCCACTTGATGTCCATAGATAAAGGAAAAAAAACTTAATTTCAGTTGCAGATTCAGGTTGTTTAAAGTCTCTTCAGCACCTTTCCAGTCTTAAGCTCCCTTCATATGGGCACTATTAAGTGTAAAAACCAGATGGTTGAGGCACATTTTTAGCTCTCCTTAGCCACCTGTCAAGACCAGGCCATGGCTGCTGGACAGCCCCATATACCGTGTCACAAAGAAAAAAAAAAAAAATGGGTATATTGCGTTAAGCAGATATTATTGCCTGCCATTGCTCCCTATAGAAGTGAGAAGGGCCATACCACAACTGCGAAACCCCTCTTCAGAAAAGCATGCATCCCAATCACTTGCGAATTGTGGGCCATCTGCTGCTGACAATGTGATCCACCAAGGATCTTGAGTCACCAGCTAGGCTCATGTGAAAAAGATTGGCCATACACCATTAGAATTTCAGTGGATTGAGAGGGTTCGGACAAAACTGAAACCATGGGTGGCCCTGCTGGCTTGACAAAAGGCTTTAAAAAAAAACCCAGGATGAAAACTGTTTGACGAACAGCACCTGCAGCCAATCAAAACTGTTTGGCACTTGCAACTGTTAGAATACAACAGCCTATCAGGGGGATTCATCCATCCACACCATTTGTATGGATAGAGAAATCTGAGTTTTTTTAGAAAAATAAATTAGTGTATAGCTAGCTTTACAGGTATGCTGCATTCTGACAGGAGAGAGCAGAGTGACAGATGAGCTGATTAATCTGCTGCTTCTCCTTTCACTGTCTAGTCACAGCGTTGCTTATGGAGGAGACCTGTAAGCACAACTAAACTGCAGCAGAGAAAAATCAGGTCTGCTCCTGTCCTGCCAGACAGGACTGTACTGGGCAGCAGAGCTAAATAAATCTGAATAAAACTGTAAGGAAATACGGTAACTAGAAATCATTTGGGAGATAAAACAGTTTTGCCTGGAGTTCAGCTTGAAGCGTGTTGGTAGCACAGAAAAAATGTCAGTGACATAAAGCTTGTTTTACTAAAAGCAAATAAGCTGTGCACTTTGAAAGTGCAGTTGCACTCATTTTCCCCAGAGCTTAGTAAATGTGGTAAAGCTCTGCTGATTTTCATCATCCAATTTTTTTTTAAATTTTAAATTGTTCTTGCACCTGATTGGGTATTCTTTACAAAGTGAAGCTTTACCACATTTGCATTTACTAAGAAAAAAAGTGCAAGTCTGTTTGCCTTTAGTAAATCAACACCATAGTGTAGCAGCAGTGGGCTGCAGCAGGACACAGTGCACAGTTAGAAGACATGAGAGATAGGCATGAAAGATAGATATTTCTACAAATTTTTCTATATTCTTCAAAACATAATGTTTTATTATCTTTTTATGTGGCGCTCTAAGGGCAGTTTAATAATACAATAATTGCCTCATTCAACTGTGGATGTCCCCTTCCTCCATACTTGCAGCTGTGGTTTTCTCCTTATCTTTGACATCAGAGACGGAATAGGAAGGAAGAGTGG